>NC_090878.1:6219361-6284361 GCF_036669935.1 Montipora foliosa | reverse complement strand
ATAAGAAATTTGCTGAAACAGAATCACAGTCAGTTTTACATGGCACTTCACATCAGCAAAGTGACTTTTAAAAAAATGCAGACTGACAAGAGTTTTTCTTTGTTTTATTGATTTTCATTCATTGTAGTTACAAGGTTTTATAAGCTAATTCAGTTGCCGTTTGTTTGATACCCTGAAAAGAAAAAGCACCTGTTGAAGGAAAACAGTGTTAGTACCTGTGGAGGCAATTAATCATGGTTAGAAAATGAAGAGACTGCCAGATGGTTTTTGTTTCTTTTATTTGTGATAAGTCAGCAGAACATATTACAGTCTTTTGTTTTATACATTACTGTCATACCCTGAAAAGTAAAAGCACCTGTCGGCACAAAGTTGTGTTAGAACCTGTGGAGGCAATGAGTTGTTGTTAGCGAAAAGTTCTTTATTTGTGCAGTACTGCAGTAGCTCTTTGTGTTAATCATCTTTAAATGACCAGCTTGACAACAGGTTTAGTGTTAAAAGTTTTATTTCTTTCTTTTAATAGTTACAAAGCAACCTTGACATTACTTATTAAGTACTCCACTGCATCTGAAGGTCTTGATGGTTGGGTGCGCACCTATGCTGGAAAAATTTGGGTGCCTGGCAAAACCAAGAATATTTTCAGGGCTTTCCAGGCCATTGTCATTATCATAGTGAATGGCGAGTTCTTCATGTAGCCATAGCGGAATAGCAGTGAAGTGATCGAAGTGTTGACGATGAATCGAATAGTGAATCCTGTAGTTAAGAGCACCGAAAAATCGAAAGAAGTGCGCATTCGGATTCGGCAGAAAAATACAAAAGTTCCACATACCTCATGCCAGGTTGTAGTGTATTGCCTCAGACCCATTGACATGATACAACTTTTGTTGCCAAGGGGTAGTGCAGTGTGGTGCACTGCTAATCCCCTAGGCCTGGCCTATCACAGGTTAGAATCCTGGTGTAGATCCGTTTCAATTCCTGAAACAGTTTTTAACAAAAGTTGTGCCATGAAAATTGGCCTTACCTTATACGGGTTGCTGTTACGTTCCAGTCTCCATTTCAGCCTCCTTGATGTTTTTTTGCCAGGACTTCACTTACCCGAAAATGGGAACCAACCAGCCAGTTATTAAGTATTGACAGCTGTCTCAACACACATTTAAAAATCCCCGTCAATGATAAACCCATTTTTGATTTGAAAGAATTTAACTTTTGGCAGAACATCTGCCTCTTGCAAGTTGAAGCAGCTGCGTATTTTTAAAATTAAGTGCAAGTTTATAATAGCTATTCTGTCAATATCAATAGGTATTAAAACTATTTGGGTTAATTTAAAGTGATGTCCTTTTATCCTTGGCTTTGTTTTGAGCAGTCTTCGCCTCATTGGCAGCTACTCTAACTACTTAACATGACTCATTTCAAAAGTAGCCTTTTGGTTATTGACGTCTTCAGCTGGCTGGTTCCAGTGCAATTCCACAAGGTGCCCTTAAGAACCATTGATTGTACTTGGGCTGGGACTGCTGCTGATCAGTGTCACTGGATTCTTGCAATTTGCAGATGTTTAATGTCAATGCTACTAGTCCTACTGCCTGCCATATGCAATGCAGGGCTTTTTGACAGGAGGTTCCTTCCACAAGGTAAAACTAACAAGGAGACAATAGTTATTGTCAATGTCTCAGTGTTACCACCACCATAGTGGAAAAAATCCTCCCATCGCACTCTCTTGGAGTGCTAACTATAACTGACTGCCTTTGCTCTTGGTCTTCAGGTCAGTTGCATCCTTCTTAGTCAGTTATGCTTAACATAATATTAAAAAAAGCTTGGACTAGGGTGTGTGGATTGTCCCGTGAATTCCCTTGGGTAGCCTGTAAATGAGGTGTCTCCTCTTAATTAAGCAATTTAAGAAAGAGAAGAAACACAGCCTCATCACAGCTTACCCTAGTGAGTACTTAGTTGACACCTATGGTTTACCTAACCTATCCCCGCAAGGCTGAGGTAAGCAGTTACCACATTGCCATTGTAAATTAACTTTTGTTTGGTCAAACTGAATTTTCCCAGTCGAAAGTGTAGTTTTTAAAGAGGGTCATTTGGAAAAATTTTTTTTAAAGGCAAGAGGTAAAGCCACAACAGACATTGCGAGCCTAACCTAATTGTGTTAAGTTTTACTACAGAGACCACTCAACTTGAAGGAAGTTCCCAAATGAGATCTCCCCACAAAATTGAAATGGCCTGTTATCTTAATTATTGTAAGTGTCTGGTTGAACCTTACGAGATTAAACCTTCACTTGACTCAGCACTGGCTCTGGCAAGTGAAGTGTATCGTGTGAAAAAATTCAATTTCAGTGCATGCAACTAAGCGCGAGAACTTGTGGAAGATGAAGTCTTCGTTTGTAGAAAAAATGTCAGGAACTCCATTGGTAGATGACCATCCAAATGACATCAAATCAAAGTCTCTGGAAAGGGTAACTAGAAAGGAAAGCTTCTAGAAGATGAAGTCTTCATTGGTAGAGAAACATTTCAGGAACTCCAATTGTAGATGACCAACAAGGTGAGCTCAGATGAAAGTGTCAGAAGACAAAGTGCTGTCCTTTAAGCCGAAACAAAGACGAAGAAAGCCGAAAAGAATATTCAACGATACTGAAGAAGCCGATCAAATTCCAGTTGTGAACGGAAATACCTGCAAAGAAACCCAAACGTAATGGGAGCCTAAGGGGAGGAGCCATCCCGTACCATGGGTCTCATTAACTAATCTAGCTACATTAATTAAGCCGAATGAAGAAGCCAATTGACTTCTGACCGAATGCATGTGTGTGCAAAGTATGCTTTGCAAGATTCAACCAGAGCTTAATTATCTTAACCCCCCATATCCCAACCCACACAAAAGTCAACTTACTGCAATGATGCATCTTTCATCACAATGCTGCAAATGACTTGCCTTGGCTGATCAGAAGCAATACGCTGTGTTTTACAGGATACCAAGCCGAGGGTACCGTAAAGTGGATTGGCAGCCTGCAACAGTGGTGGAATCTGTTCTGAGTGGAAACTTAAATCGTTCTGTCTGAGGATGTCCACTGGGCTGTCCATCAGTTGAGTTCCTGGTAGGAAGCAAAGGTAATAACAAGAGTTTTACTTGATCCTGATTAAGACTAGATGAGATGAGATGAGATTGATATTTTCACGTAGGGAATGAAACAAGGAATTTTACAATAACTTGAAGTACAAATGAAGCTTTGTCTTGAATCCTAACTTTGTGAATCTTTAAAAGATTCTTCAAAGCAGAGTAGTGTGAAACCATGTCTGACAGCTTTGACTTTTTTTAGCAAGCAAGTGCAGCATTTATCACAAGAGCTCAGCCGTTTTGTGGATAATGATCAAACTGAGCAACCAGGTAAATGTGATTTAAATGGTATTGAAATAAACCTGTCTTCATCTGGCACCATATGGTGCTAAGTGCATTTGTTTACTACTTTTACTTCAGCCTTACTTGATAATTTTCTGTTACTAATATGTACATAATAATTATTTAATTTAAATTAGAAAGAACTAGCATCACACATATGTGAAACGGGAAACAGAAAATTGATTCTTATCAATAAAGCATGAAATTGCCTTACTTAGTCTTATCTCACGTTTTTGAGATGTTAATCGATAAGTGGAGCTAATGGAGTTATAATGTCAAAGACATTTTGTCCATTTAGAATGGCAAGAGGCAACTTTCAGCCCAACATCTCCTGTTTCACATAAATGCGATTCTCTTTTCAAAGTTTGGGCTTACCTTTTTGGTGTCATGAAATTCAGTGGGAAATAGCACTCCAAAAGGGGCAGGGGCGTGCTAACTCCCTGAGGACCATGTTGAGGTCCCTTTGTACCCCATATACAAAATTCAGGCACTTCTGTGTGGCGTGTGTGTTCTCTCCCATTAGACTGGGCATTTCTTGCAGTTCCCACTGCTGGGTGTGCTTCCTTTACTACATTCCTGTTTAAGGTCTTCCAGGAGAGAGGAGCTCCCTATGCCGATGGGTAGGACCATGCTAAGTAGTGTTATTGATCATAGATGTGATGACCCCCTCCTCGCCAACAGGTGAAAGTTCTTTATTCCAAAGACTCATCTCACATCTCTCTCTTTTTTCGTGGACCATGACTTGTCCCCAAAAATGAAGTGCATCAGATGACAATCTTGATGATTCTCTTTTCCAGATTGATGCTGAAGGCATTTGTCAGTATTTTTTTTATCTTTTAAAGTGCATCCTTCATCCAGCTTATTCTCAATCTAGTTCATTCTCACAGTACTCATCTTGCAATTGTGTGATTAAATTCCGATATAGTTTTGGTTTGTAACTTGATTTCATTGTTTGCCTTCAAGGAAGATTAGAAATTGCTCACCAGGCTTTATACTGACTCGCCCACCTTTTAGCACTCACTTCTTCCATTTGTCTGCAAAGTTCATTGTTCCCATGCATTCCTCTACCAGGTACCATGTTTACATTGTTTCATTTCGCCTCTCTTCCTTTTTGGCTATCATCTGTAGTTGTCACATTGCTTCCATATGCATGTGAAACATGGACAACTTACAGCCGACATGTGAAGCACCTTAACCATTTCCAACTAACCTGTTTTGAAAAATCATGAAAATCAGATGGCAAGACACACTACCAAATACTGTGGTTCTGGAGAAAGGTAACAGGACTGGCATGGAACAGGTGATCATAACAGCACAACTCAGACAGGCAGGTCATGTATTAATGTCAGAAGAAAAGAATTCCCAAAGTCATATTGTACTCAGAACTGAAGGGAGGTCACACAGTAATTGTGTATGCCAAAAGAAAAGGTACAAGGGCCGATTGAAACAAAACCTCAAGAAATGTGATATTGACTAAGAAACTTGGGAGGACCTAGCCAGAGAAGGAGTTATGTGTAGGGCTCTGATAAACAAAAGTAGCCAATAGGATTACCAAAGCTAAACAGAAAAGGGATGATCATAAGGAGTGACAACTGAACTCAGCTCGTCAAGACTCTTGATATGAATTTCTAACATGTGATGTCAGAGCTCCTACAGGAGGACTCAATAGCGAAATGAGGGTTCTCAACAAGTGATGTACCCAACCTGTCTTCATCGGCAATGATGGACAAAATAAGAAGAACCCAAGGCTTCGTAGGCTTGTTGCTTACTTCGTATCCAATGTTCTCTTCCCCACTTTTCCAAAGTGCAATTTTGAGCTAACTCCATCTGTTCTGTGATGAGTTTTGACTTGCATTCATTTGAAGATATTGATCCATGTCTTCTGCAAAGATCTTCTTTCTATTTTACCTCTTGGTTTTCCTACTACCACATATTCTTTTCAAACTTAGCTTAACCATCATCATGACCAGATTGTGATCAGAATTGGAATCGGCCCATTAAATTGTGCTCAAACCAGGTGTTAGCTGTCATATTGTTCCTGCATTATTTTACAGAACTCGATTAGGAAGTCTCACCTATCATTACTGCCACCAAGGCTAAAAAACAGCCTGCTATTAAACCATTGCTTCCTTCACCAACAACTGCACTGAAATCCCCCAGTCCTATTACGTAGTCATTCCCTTGTCCATGTTTAAATATTTGATCAATGTTATCATGCATTTCCTCTAGTCCGCCACACACTAAGGGTCTTTAAACAACTCAGGAGAAAGTGCTGTCTTTGTAATGACATCTGCAAAGAGTTAGACTTTCAAGTCTTCTGAGATAAGGACCATAAACCGTAGATCCTGTCTCACAACCCTTTAATGTTCATAATCCTGTGGGACGTAAAAGAAGCCACACATATGTCACAAAGAGTATGGTATGTAGATCCCAGTGTTGTGGTCAGGCCTCATTTCATTCATTCATGGGTTGGGTGAGATCACTAATGAACGAATAGCGGCTGCCAGCGGCGCCTGTACATGTATATGCTGATGTCCAACGGTTGATTACTTGTAAAAAGCGCATGTGAATAGGAAATGTGCTATATAAATTCATTACTATGACCATTACCACCAGGAGTCCATTATAAGGTTCTCCTCTCTCAACACACTTTCCTGCCTGGTTGTCCAGGAGCAGGGCAACAGCACTCTCTCTCCTTGTAACCCCAGAGTAAAGTAAATTAAACCCACCTCATCGCTAATAAAGTCTCCTTTTTTGTTTTGAAACACACTGCGGTAAGACCTGGGATCTGCCTCTCCAGTCTTCCCATTTGTACTTCTATTGCCTTGACATTGTTCTTACATTCCATACACCATTTCAAATCATCAAAGAGGAGGATTTCACATGATCATCTCCTGCTCGACGTGGCATCTTGCAAAAGAAAGATCCTGGTAACGTCATCAGGTCCGATACTCTCCAATGTAGCCATTACAATATGGTCATACTACAAATCTGTATGCAAACTATGGTTTGCCGTTGCCTTCATGAACCACAGTGGTTCTCTAACCAGGGTGAGTGGATCCCAGGATACACGCCAGCATCTGGCTGCACAGTGTATACTCAGTTGGCCATGGAAGGCCCATCCACCAATGCAACTGTCCTTTATTCCGCTCCCCATGCCTTGTGGCAAGCCAGTGTCTATGGTAAGACTAAGGGGTACTCCAGCTTTCCTTAGGTAAGCTCCGAGGTTAGTGGAGGGATTGAAGTGCCTAACATCTCCATCTAGGCCGGCTCTCCGAGCAAGGTCTAGCCACTGACCTTTTAAGGTTTGTCAAGTATCCTCTCTTCCCATTAGTTAGTTGATTAGCCTCTTGTGAGAATTTCCAGGTAAGTGATTAGCCTACACTAATAAACCCTACATGAAACCACAGCTGCAGAGAGATGGGTACTTTCAAATAGAATATAAATTTTCCACTTAGCAGATCATGAAATGGAAGCTTAATCAAGTTGCACTCTGGTTTGGCCATGGGTTGGGTTGTCAAGCTCAAGACGTTGTGTGAGGGCAAAGGCAATCTTCTGGTCAATTACCAACATGATCCCAGGCAGCACCGCTTAGTTGAGGTAAGGAATATTGTCAGCAACTGTTGTTGTAATTTGCACAAGAAATGGGTTGGGTAGATTTCACGTACATCTTCTTGGGCTAACTAAAACATGGTACATGTAGAAGCAATTTGCGAAAGTGCAAACTGAACAAGAGCACACACTTTAGTGCAGTTGCATGATGGAGATAAAAGTACATGGTTGTTTCCTTGTGGGGTCAAGATGTCCTTAGGAACCTCATCACCATCAACCAAAGGGCAATACCTTACAATATTTCACAGTAAATGGGAAAGAGAAACAGTCAGCTATTGTGAGTTGTCAAAGAAAATGGCAAAAGGTGGTAAAATGCAATTGAAAAGCAAGTCTTATTTACAACAGGGTGGTAAATGCAAGACTCCTTATTTTTCTCAGGCACGTATAATGACTTTGTGTTTGCAATTATCTTTGGTCATTGTAAAAAAATTGAGAACGTAGACCTGGATTGGCATCTGTGGGAATCACGAAAAGAAGTGTTATTGTGGCATAACTTCCTTGTAAAGAAATGGTTTTCAAGGCAATGAAAGACCTTTTTGCCCAGAAACTCTTGGCGTAGTACTCATGAACTTTTAACAATGCTTTTCAGTATTTGTTTGAGTGAGTGCAGAAAGCCAAGTCAACTATCGTGTTCCATCCAGATCATGCATACATGTACTGAGTAACCCTTCGTAAGGGCAAATGAGGGGATTGTGAAGAGATTTTATATTGCACAGTGGAGCAATGGTACCGGTGCAAGCCAAAATAATTAACTGAGTTCAAGTCATTGATTGATTCTGTGGGGATAGAGGCTGTTAGAATGACCTTCCAGTCTACCCAATCAACCCCACAAGGAAAATCCTGTTTGAGATGATTGACTCAAGCTCAGACTCCAACTAGACACAAGATGTGGAGGAACCTCAATACAGAGTTTCAATCTCAAAATATTGTGTGCAATCTACCAGGGGAATCTTCATATTGTGAGCAACAATAAGGAAGTCTAACATGAGTACCAGCAACAGGTGCAAAGATATTGTTGTCATAAATCGCTGCTTAGCCCTGAGAACAGAAAAGTTCATCGGAGTGGAGCCGTTGCGTCTCTTGTGATTGCAAAGATGACGTCAAGGTTAGAGGAACACTAGAGGTCATATTGCTGCAGAATTGAGACACCATTTTTCTCCTGCCAAGTAAACAAGTTTTAAAAGTTAGCTATGTTTTATTTGTATCTGTTCAGAATATCGTGAAATTAACTTGAAGGCATTTGCAACAAGTAATAATGGGTTTGAATCCCAAGTATTGGTTAAATATTCTCATTTTTAGTGTTTCTAATGTCGATATAAAACTTTAAAAGGGCTTGCTGAATAATGATCCACCATGCTTTATCTGTAAGCCCTCATTTCCAAATTTCAGTAATCCTTAGGGACACACAATGACAAGATGTTCCCAGCCTTGGTCTCTGATGTGAGAGGATCCTGGGCAGAGTGCTCTAACTTTTGTAAGGTTATACTCAAAAAATAGTCAGTCAATTTTCAAAGTCTCTTTTTCACTTCTTTAAAGCTCACAGAAGTAATTATTTAACTCTTTAGCATAGTGTTCTTCATGGCAAAAAAATAGAGCAAAATTAAAAGGCAGTTATTATACTTACACACCATCTAGTGCTTGATCAAGTGCTTCCTCTTTCGGGTGGGGTTACTGCAGTGTTTGCAAGTACACATTCGTGTGGAACTGAAACCTTAAAGTAAATAACAAGGTTAATTGTTATAAACAACACCCTGTTTGTAATGACTCACCTTCTCGTTCGAAATCATCTTTATAGCATCTGGTCACGTTTGGTTGCTGATTATTCTAAATACGAAATTTGCTGAAACAGAATCACAGTCAGTTTTACATGGCACTTCACATCAGCAAAGTGACTTTTAAAAAATGCAGACTGACAAGAGTTTTTCTTTGTTTTATTGATTTTCATTCATTGTAGTTACAAGGTTTTATAAGCTAATTCAGTTGCCGTTTGTTTGATACCCTGAAAAGAAAAAGCACCTGTTGAAGGAAAACAGTGTTAGTACCTGTGGAGGCAATTAATCTTGGTTAGAAAATGAAGAGACTGCCAGATGGTTTTTGTTTCTTTTATTTGTGATAAGTCAGCAGAACATATTACAGTCTTTTGTTTTATACATTACTGTCATACCCTGAAAAGTAAAAGCACCTGTCGGCACAAAGTTGTGTTAGAACCTGTGGAGGCAATGAGTTGTTGTTAGCGAAAAGTTCTTTATTTGTGCAGTACTGCAGTAGCTCTTTGTGTTAATCATCTTTAAATGACCAGCTTGACAACAGGTTTAGTGTTAAAAGTTTTATTTCTTTCTTTTAATAGTTACAAAGCAACCTTGACGTTACTTATTAAGTACTCCACTGCATCTGAAGGTCTTGATGGTTGGGTGCGCACCTATGCTGGAAAAATTTGGGTGCCTGGCAAAACCAAGAATATTTTCAGGGCTTTCCAGGCCATTGTCATTATCATAGTGAATGGCGAGTTCTTCATGTAGCCATAGCGGAATAGCAGTGAAATGATCGAAGTGTTGACGATGAATCGAATAGTGAATCCTGTAGTTAAGAGCACCGAAAAATCGAAAGAAGTGCGCATTCGGAATCGGCAGAAAAATACAAAAGTTCCACATACCTCATGCCAGGTTGTAGTGTATTGCCTCAGACCCATTGACATGATACAACTTTTGTTGCCAAGGGGTAGTGCAGTGTGGTGCACTGCTAATCCCCTAGGCCTGGCCTATCACAGGTTAGAATCCTGGTGTAGATCCGTTTCAATTCCTGAAACAGTTTTTAACAAAAGTTGTGCCATGAAAATTGGCCTTACCTTATACGGGTTGCTGTTACGTTCCAGTCTCCATTTCAGCCTCCTTGATGTTTTTTTGCCAGGACTTCACTTACCCGAAAATGGGAACCAACCAGCCAGTTATTAAGTATTGACAGCTGTCTCAACACACATTTAAAAATCCCCGTCAATGATAAACCCATTTTTGATTTGAAAGAATTTAACTTTTGGCAGAACATCTGCCTCTTGCAAGTTGAAGCAGCTGCATATTTTTAAAATTAAGTACAAGTTTATAATAGCTATTCTGTCAATATCAATAGGTATTAAAACTATTTGGGTTAATTTAAAGTGATGTCCTTTTATCCTTGGCTCTGTTTTGAGCAGTCTTCGCCTCATTGGCAGCTACTCTAACTACTTAACATGACTCATTTCAAAAGTAGTCTTTTGGTTATTGACGTCTTCAGCTGGCTGGTTCCAGTGCAATTCCACAAGGTGCCCTTAAGAACCATTGATTGTACTTGGGCTGGGACTGCTGCTGATCAGTGTCACTGGATTCTTGCAATTTACAGATGTTTAGTGTGAATGCTACTAGTCCTACTGCCTGCCATATGCAATGCAGGGCTTTTTGACAGGAGGTTCCTTCCACAAGGTAAAACTAACAAGGAGACAATAGTTATTGTCAATGTCTCAGTGTTACCACCACCATAGTGGAAAAAATCCTCCCATCGCACTCTCTTGGAGTGCTAACTATAACTGACTGCCTTTCCTCTTGGTCTTCAGGTCAGTTGCATCCTTCTTAGTCAGTTATGCTTAACATAATATTAAAAAAAGCTTGGACTAGGGTGTGTGGATTGTCCCGTGAATTCCCTTGGGTAGCCTGTAAATGAGGTGTCTCCTCTTAATTAAGCAATTTAAGAAAGAGAAGAAACACAGCCTCATCACAGCTTACCCTAGTGAGTACTTAGTTGACACCTATGGTTTACCTAACCTATCCCCGCAAGGCTGAGGTAAGCAGTTACCACATTGCCATTGTAAATTAACTTTTGTTTGGTCAAACTGAATTTTCCCAGTCTAAAGTGTAGTTTTTAAAGAGGGTCATTTGGAAAAATTTTTTTTTAAAGGCAAGAGGTAAAGCCACAACAGACATTGCGAGCCTAACCTAATTGTGTTAAGTTTTACTACAGAGACCACTCAACTTGAAGGAAGTTCCCAAATGAGATCTCCCCACAAAATTGAAATGGCCTGTTATCTTAATTATTGTAAGTGTCTGGTTGAACCTTACGAGATTAAACCTTCACTTGACTCAGCACTGGCTCTGGCAAGTGAAGTGTATCGTGTGAAAAAATTCAATTTCAGTGCATGCAACTAAGCGCGAGAACTTGTGGAAGATGAAGTCTTCGTTTGTAGAAAAAATGTCAGGAACTCCATTGGTAGATGACCATCCAAATGACATCAAATCAAAGTCTCTGGAAAGGGTAACTAGAAAGGAAAGCTTCTAGAAGATGAAGTCTTCATTGGTAGAGAAACATTTCAGGAACTCCAATTGTAGATGACCAACAAGGTGAGCTCAGATGAAAGTGTCGGAAGACAAAGTGCTGTCCTTTAAGCCGAAACAAAGACGAAGAAAGCCGAAAAGAATATTCAACGATACTGAAGAAGCCGATCAAATTCCAGTTGTGAACGGAAATACCTGCAAAGAAACCCAAACGTAATGGGAGCCTAAGGGGAGGAGCCATCCCGTACCATGGGTCTCATTAACTAATCTAGCTACATTAATTAAGCCGAATGAAGAAGCCAATTGACTTCTGACCGAATGCATGTGTGTGCAAAGTATGCTTTGCAAGATTCAACCAGAGCTTAATTATCTTAACCCCCCATATCCCAACCCACACAAAAGTCAACTTACTGCAATGATGCATCTTTCATCACAATGCTGCAAATGACTTGCCTTGGCTGATCAGAAGCAATACGCTGTGTTTTACAGGATACCAAGCCGAGGGTACCGTAAAGTGGATTGGCAGCCTGCAACAGTGGTGGAATCTGTTCTGAGTGGAAACTTAAATCGTTCTGTCTGAGGATGTCCACTGGGCTGTCCATCAGTTGAGTTCCTGGTAGGAAGCAAAGGTAATAACAAGAGTTTTACTTGATCCTGATTAAGACTAGATGAGATGAGATGAGATTGATATTTTCACGTAGGGAATGAAACAAGGAATTTTACAATAACTTGAAGTACAAATGAAGCTTTGTCTTGAATCCTAACTTTGTGAATCTTTAAAAGATTCTTCAAAGCAGAGTAGTGTGAAACCATGTCTGACAGCTTTGACTTTTTTTAGCAAGCAAGTGCAGCATTTATCACAAGAGCTCAGCCGTTTTGTGGATAATGATCAAACTGAGCAACCAGGTAAATGTGATTTAAATGGTATTGAAATAAACCTGTCTTCATCTGGCACCATATGGTGCTAAGTGCATTTGTTTACTACTTTTACTTCAGCCTTACTTGATAATTTTCTGTTACTAATATGTACATAATAATTATTTAATTTAAATTAGAAAGAACTAGCATCACACATATGTGAAACGGGAAACAGAAAATTGATTCTTATCAATAAAGCATGAAATTGCCTTACTTAGTCTTATCTCACGTTTTTGAGATGTTAATCGATAAGTGGAGCTAATGGAGTTATAATGTCAAAGACATTTTGTCCATTTAGAATGGCAAGAGGCAACTTTCAGCCCAACATCTCCTGTTTCACATAAATGCGATTCTCTTTTCAAAGTTTGGGCTTACCTTTTTGGTGTCATGAAATTCAGTGGGAAATAGCACTCCAAAAGGGGCAGGGGCGTGCTAACTCCCTGAGGACCATGTTGAGGTCCCTTTGTACCCCATATACAAAATTCAGGCACTTCTGTGTGGCGTGTGTGTTCTCTCCCATTAGACTGGGCATTTCTTGCAGTTCCCACTGCTGGGTGTGCTTCCTTTACTACATTCCTGTTTAAGGTCTTCCAGGAGAGAGGAGCTCCCTATGCCGATGGGTAGGACCATGCTAAGTAGTGTTATTGATCATAGATGTGATGACCCCCTCCTCGCCAACAGGTGAAAGTTCTTTATTCCAAAGACTCATCTCACATCTCTCTCTTTTTTCGTGGACCATGACTTGTCCCCAAAAATGAAGTGCATCAGATGACAATCTTGATGATTCTCTTTTCCAGATTGATGCTGAAGGCATTTGTCAGTATTTTTTTTATCTTTTAAAGTGCATCCTTCATCCAGCTTATTCTCAATCTAGTTCATTCTCACAGTACTCATCTTGCAATTGTGTGATTAAATTCTGATATAGTTTTGGTTTGTAACTTGATTTCATTGTTTGCCTTCAAGGAAGATTAGAAATTGCTCACCAGGCTTTATACAGCTGACTCGCCCACCTTTTAGCACTCACTTCTTCCATTTGTCTGCAAAGTTCATTGTTCCCATGCATTCCTCTACCAGGTACCATGTTTACATTGTTTCATTTCGCCTCTCTTCCTTTTTGGCTATCATCTGTAGTTGTCACATTGCTTCCATATGCATGTGAAACATGGACAACTTACAGCCGACATGTGAAGCACCTTAACCATTTCCAACTAACCTGTTTTGAAAAATCATGAAAATCAGATGGCAAGACACACTACCAAATACTGTGGTTCTGGAGAAAGGTAACAGGACTGGCATGGAACAGGTGATCATAACAGCACAACTCAGACAGGCAGGTCATGTATTAATGTCAGAAGAAAAGAATTCCCAAAGTCATATTGTACTCAGAACTGAAGGGAGGTCACACAGTAATTGTGTATGCCAAAAGAAAAGGTACAAGGGCCGATGGAAACAAAACCTCAAGAAATGTGATATTGACTAAGAAACTTGGGAGGACCTAGCCAGAGAAAGAGTTATGTGTAGGGCTCTGATAAACAAAAGTAGCCAATAGGATTACCAAAGCTAAACAGAAAAGGGATGATCATAAGGAGTGACAACTGAACTCAGCTCGTCAAGACTCTTGATATGAATTTCTAACATGTGATGTCAGAGCTCCTACAGGAGGACTCAATAGCGAAATGAGGGTTCTCAACAAGTGATGTACCCAACCTGTCTTCATCGGCAATGATGGACAA
The DNA here is from genome assembly GCF_036669935.1 of Montipora foliosa. Classification (NCBI taxonomy): domain Eukaryota; kingdom Metazoa; phylum Cnidaria; class Anthozoa; order Scleractinia; family Acroporidae; genus Montipora; species Montipora foliosa. The sequence goes on along the minus strand of NC_090878.1, from coordinate 6,270,412 downwards.
AATAAGAAGAACCCAAGGCTTCGTAGGCTTGTTGCTTACTTCGTATCCAATGTTCTCTTCCCCACTTTTCCAAAGTGCAATTTTGAGCTAACTCCATCTGTTCTGTGATGAGTTTTGACTTGCATTCATTTGAAGATATTGATCCATGTCTTCTGCAAAGATCTTCTTTCTATTTTACCTCTTGGTTTTCCTACTACCACATATTCTTTTCAAACTTAGCTTAACCATCATCATGACCAGATTGTGATCAGAATTGGAATCGGCCCATTAAATTGTGCTCAAACCAGGTGTTAGCTGTCATATTGTTCCTGCATTATTTTACAGAACTCGATTAGGAAGTCTCACCTATCATTACTGCCACCAAGGCTAAAAAACAGCCTGCTATTAAACCATTGCTTCCTTCACCAACAACTGCACTGAAATCCCCCAGTCCTATTACGTAGTCGTTCCCTTGTCCATGTTTAAATATTTGATCAATGTTATCATGCATTTCCTCTAGTCCACCACACACTAAGGGTCTTTAAACAACTCAGGAGAAAGTGCTGTCTTTGTAATGACATCTGCAAAGAGTTAGACTTTCAAGTCTTCTGAGATAAGGACCATAAACCATAGATCCTGTCTCACAACCCTGTAATGTTCATAATCCTGTGGGACGTAAAAGAAGCCACACATATGTCACAAAGAGTATGGTATGTAGATCCCAGTGTTGTGGTCAGGCCTCATTTCATTCATTCATGGGTTGGGTGAGATCACTAATGAATGAATGGCGGCTGCCAGCGGCGCCTGTACATGTATATGCTGATGTCCAACGGTTGATTACTTGTAAAAAGCGCATGTGAATAGGAAATGTGCTATATAAATTCATTACTATGACCATTACCACCAGGAGTCCATTATAAGGTTCTCCTCTCTCAACACACTTTCCTGCCTGGTTGTCCAGGAGCAGGGCAACAGCACTCTCTCTCCTTGTAACCCCAGAGTAAAGTAAATTAAACCCACCTCATCGCTAATAAAGTCTCCTTTTTTGTTTTGAAACACACTGCAGTAAGACCTGGGATCTGCCTCTCCAGTCTTCCCATTTGTACTTCTATTGCCTTGACATTGTTCTTACATTCCATACACCATTTCAAATCATCAAAGAGGAGGATTTCACATGATCATCTCCTGCTCGACGTGGCATCTTGCGAAAGAAAGATCCTGGTAACGTCATCAGGTCCTATACTCTCCAATGTAGCCATTACAATATGGTCATACTACAAATCTGTATGCAAACTATGGTTTGCCGTTGCCTTCATGAACCACAGTGGTTCTCTAACCAGGGTGAGTGGATCCCAGGATACACGTCAGCATCTGGCTGCACAGTGTATACTCAGTTGGCCATGGAAGGCCCATCCACCAATGCAACTGTCCTTTATTCCGCTCCCCATGCCTTGTGGCAAGCCAGTGTCTATGGTAAGACTAAGGGGTACTCCAGCTTTCCTTAGGTAAGCTCCGAGGTTAGTGGAGGGATTGAAGTGCCTAACATCTCCATCTAGGCCGGCTCTCCGAGCAAGGTCTAGCCACTGACCTTTTAAGGTTTGTCAAGTATCCTCTCTTCCCATTAGTTAGTTGATTAGCCTCTTGTGAGAATTTCCAGGTAAGTGATTAGCCTACACTAATAAACCCTACATGAAACCACAGCTGCAGAGAGATGGGTACTTTCAAATAGAATATAAATTTTCCTCTTAGCAGATCATGAAATGGAAGCTTAATCAAGTTGCACTCTGGTTTGGCCATGGGTTGGGTTGTCAAGCTCAAGACGTTGTGTGAGGGCAAAGGCAATCTTCTGGTCAATTACCAACATGATCCCAGGCAGCACCGCTTAGTTGAGGTAAGGAATATTGTCAGCAACTGTTGTTGTAATTTGCACAAGAAATGGGTTGGGTAGATTTCACGTACATCTTCTTGGGCTAACTAAAACATGGTACATGTAGAAGCAATTTGCGAAAGTGCAAACTGAACAAGAGCACACACTTTAGTGCAGTTGCATGATGGAGATAAAAGTACATGGTTGTTTCCTTGTGGGGTCAAGATGTCCTTAGGAACCTCATCACCATCAACCAAAGGGCAATACCTTACAATATTTCACAGTAAATGGGAAAGAGAAACAGTCAGCTATTGTGAGTTGTCAAAGAAAATGGCAAAAGGTGGTAAAATGCAATTGAAAAGCAAGTCTTATTTACAACAGGGTGGTAAATGCAAGACTCCTTATTTTTCTCAGGCACGTATAATGACTTTGTGTTTGCAATTATCTTTGGTCATTGTAAAAAAATTGAGAACGTAGACCTGGATTGGCATCTGTGGGAATCACGAAAAGAAGTGTTATTGTGGCATAACTTCCTTGTAAAGAAATGGTTTTCAAGGCAATGAAAGACCTTTTTGCCCAGAAACTCTTGGCGTAGTACTCATGAACTTTTAACAATGCTTTTCAGTATTTGTTTGAGTGAGTGCAGAAAGCCAAGTCAACTATCGTGTTCCATCCAGATCATGCATACATGTACTGAGTAACCCTTCGTAAGGGCAAATGAGGGGATTGTGAAGAGATTTTATATTGCACAGTGGAGCAATGGTTCTGGTGCAAGCCAAAATAATTAACTGAGTTCAAGTCATTGATTGATTCTGTGGGGATAGAGGCTGTTAGAATGACCTTCCAGTCTACCCAATCAACCCCACAAGGAAAATCCTGTTTGAGATGATTGACTCAAGCTCAGACTCCAACTAGACACAAGATGTGGAGGAACCTCAATACAGAGTTTCAATCTCAAAATATTGTGTGCAATCTACCAGGGGAATCTTCATATTGTGAGCAACAATAAGGAAGTCTAACATGAGTACCAGCAACAGGTGCAAAGATATTGTTGTCATAAATCGCTGCTTAGCCCTGAGAACAGAAAAGTTCATCGGAGTGGAGCCGTTGCGTCTCTTGTGATTGCAAAGATGACGTCAAGGTTAGAGGAACACTAGAGGTCATATTGCTGCAGAATTGAGACACCATTTTTCTCCTGCCAAGTAAACAAGTTTTAAAAGTTAGCTATGTTTTATTTGTATCTGTTCAGAATATCGTGAAATTAACTTGAAGGCATTTGCAACAAGTAATAATGGGTTTGAATCCCAAGTATTGGTTAAATATTCTCATTTTTAATGTTTCTAATGTCGATATAAAACTTTAAAAGGGCTTGCTGAATAATGATCCACCATGCTTCATCTGTAAGCCCTCATTTCCAAATTTCAGTAATCCTTAGGGACACACAATGACAAGATGTTCCCAGCCTTGGTCTCTGATGTGAGAGGATCCTGGGCAGAGTGCTCTAACTTTTGTAAGGTTATACTCAAAAAATAGTCAGTCAATTTTCAAAGTCTCTTTTTCACTTCTTTAAAGCTCACAGAAGTAATTATTTAACTCTTTAGCATAGTGTTCTTCATGGCAAAAAAATAGAGCAAAATTAAAAGGCAGTTATTATACTTACACACCATCTAGTGCTTGATCAAGTGCTTCCTCTTTCGGGTGGGGTTACTGCAGTGTTTGCAAGTACACATTCGTGTGGAACTGAAACCTTAAAGTAAATAACAAGGTTAATTGTTATAAACAACACCCTGTTTGTAATGACTCACCTTCTCGTTCGAAATCATCTTTATAGCATCTGGTCACGTTTGGTTGCTGATTATTCTAAATACGAAATTTGCTGAAACAGAATCACAGTCAGTTTTACATGGCACTTCACATCAGCAAAGTGACTTTTAAAAAATGCAGACTGACAAGAGTTTTTCTTTGTTTTATTGATTTTCATTCATTGTAGTTACAAGGTTTTATAAGCTAATTCAGTTGCCGTTTGTTTGATACCCTGAAAAGAAAAAGCACCTGTTGAAGGAAAACAGTGTTAGTACCTGTGGAGGCAATTAATCTTGGTTAGAAAATGAAGAGACTGCCAGATGGTTTTTGTTTCTTTTATTTGTGATAAGTCAGCAGAACATATTACAGTCTTTTGTTTTATACATTACTGTCATACCCTGAAAAGTAAAAGCACCTGTCGGCACAAAGTTGTGTTAGAACCTGTGGAGGCAATGAGTTGTTGTTAGCGAAAAGTTCTTTATTTGTGCAGTACTGCAGTAGCTCTTTGTGATAATCATCTTTAAATGACCAGCTTGACAACAGGTTTAGTGTTAAAAGTTTTATTTCTTTCTTTTAATAGTTACAAAGCAACCTTGACGTTACTTATTAAGTACTCCACTGCATCTGAAGGTCTTGATGGTTGGGTGCGCACCTATGCTGGAAAAATTTGGGTGCCTGGCAAAACCAAGAATATTTTCAGGGCTTTCCAGGCCATTGTCATTATCATAGTGAATGGCGAGTTCTTCATGTAGCCATAGCGGAATAGCAGTGAAATGATCGAAGTGTTGACGATGAATCGAATAGTGAATCCTGTAGTTAAGAGCACCGAAAAATCGAAAGAAGTGCGCATTCGGAATCGGCAGAAAAATACAAAAGTTCCACATACCTCATGCCAGGTTGTAGTGTATTGCCTCAGACCCATTGACATGATACAACTTTTGTTGCCAAGGGGTAGTGCAGTGTGGTGCACTGCTAATGCCCTAGGCCTGGCCTATCACAGGTTAGAATCCTGGTGTAGATCCGTTTCAATTCCTGAAACAGTTTTTAACAAAAGTTGTGCCATGAAAATTGGCCTTACCTTATACGGGTTGCTGTTACGTTCCAGTCTCCATTTCAGCCTCCTTGATGTTTTTTTGCCAGGACTTCACTTACCCGAAAATGGGAACCAACCAGCCAGTTATTAAGTATTGACAGCTGTCTCAACACACATTTAAAAATCCCCGTCAATGATAAACCCATTTTTGATTTGAAAGAATTTAACTTTTGGCAGAACATCTGCCTCTTGCAAGTTGAAGCAGCTGCATATTTTTAAAATTAAGTACAAGTTTATAATAGCTATTCTGTCAATATCAATAGGTATTAAAACTATTTGGGTTAATTTAAAGTGATGTCCTCTTATCCTTGGCTCTGTTTTGAGCAGTCTTCGCCTCATTGGCAGCTACTCTAACTACTTAACATGACTCATTTCAAAAGTAGTCTTTTGGTTATTGACGTCTTCAGCTGGCTGGTTCCAGTGCAATTCCACAAGGTGCCCTTAAGAACCATTGATTGTACTTGGGCTGGGATTGCTGCTGATCAGTGTCACTGGATTCTTGCAATTTACAGATGTTTAGTGTGAATGCTACTAGTCCTACTGCCTGCCATATGCAATGCAGGGCTTTTTGACAGGAGGTTCCTTCCACAAGGTAAAACTAACAAGGAGACAATAGTTATTGTCAATGTCTCAGTGTTACCACCACCATAGTGGAAAAAATCCTCCCATCGCACTCTCTTGGAGTGCTAACTATAACTGACTGCCTTTCCTCTTGGTCTTCAGGTCAGTTGCATCCTTCTTAGTCAGTTATGCTTAACATAATATTAAAAAAGCTTGGACTAGGGTGTGTGGATTGTCCCGTGAATGCCCTTGGGTAGCCTGTAAATGAGGTGTCTCCTCTTAATTAAGCAATTTAAGAAAGAGAAGAAACACAGCCTCATCACAGCTTACCCTAGTGAGTACTTAGTTGACACCTATGGTTTACCTAACCTATCCCCGCAAGGCTGAGGTAAGCAGTTACCACATTGCCATTGTAAATTAACTTTTGTTTGGTCAAACTGAATTTTCCCAGTCTAAAGTGTAGTTTTTAAAGAGGGTCATTTGGAAAAATTTTTTTTTAAAGGCAAGAGGTAAAGCCACAACAGACATTGCGAGCCTAACCTAATTGTGTTAAGTTTTACTACAGAGACCACTCAACTTGAAGGAAGTTCCCAAATGAGATCTCCCCACAAAATTGAAATGGCCTGTTATCTTAATTATTGTAAGTGTCTGGTTGAACCTTACGAGATTAAACCTTCACTTGACTCAGCACTGGCTCTGGCAAGTGAAGTGTATCGTGTGAAAAAATTCAATTTCAGTGCATGCAACTAAGCGCGAGAACTTGTGGAAGATGAAGTCTTCGTTTGTAGAAAAAATGTCAGGAACTCCATTGGTAGATGACCATCCAAATGACATCAAATCAAAGTCTCTGGAAAGGGTAACTAGAAAGGAAAGCTTCTAGAAGATGAAGTCTTCATTGGTAGAGAAACATTTCAGGAACTCCAATTGTAGATGACCAACAAGGTGAGCTCAGATGAAAGTGTCGGAAGACAAAGTGCTGTCCTTTAAGCCGAAACAAAGACGAAGAAAGCCGAAAAGAATATTCAACGATACTGAAGAAGCCGATCAAATTCCAGTTGTGAACGAAAATACCTGCAAAGAAACCCAAACGTAATGGGAGCCTAAGGGGAGGAGCCATCCCGTACCATGGGTCTCATTAACTAATCTAGCTACATTAATTAAGCCGAATGAAGAAGCCAATTGACTTCTGACCGAATGCATGTGTGTGCAAAGTATGCTTTGCAAGATTCAACCAGAGCTTAATTATCTTAACCCCCCATATCCCAACCCACACAAAAGTCAACTTACTGCAATGATGCATCTTTCATCACAATGCTGCAAATGACTTGCCTTGGCTGATCAGAAGCAATACGCTGTGTTTTACAGGATACCAAGCCGAGGGTACCGTAAAGTGGATTGGCAGCCTGCAACAGTGGTGGAATCTGTTCTGAGTGGAAACTTAAATCGTTCTGTCTGAGGATGTCCACTGGGCTGTCCATCAGTTGAGTTCCTGGTAGGAAGCAAAGGTAATAACAAGAGTTTTACTTGATCCTGATTAAGACTAGATGAGATGAGATGAGATTGATATTTTCACGTAGGGAATGAAACAAGGAATTTTACAATAACTTGAAGTACAAATGAAGCTTTGTCTTGAATCCTAACTTTGTGAATCTTTAAAAGATTCTTCAAAGCAGAGTAGTGTGAAACCATGTCTGACAGCTTTGACTTTTTTTAGCAAGCAAGTGCAGCATTTATCACAAGAGCTCAGCCGTTTTGTGGATAATGATCAAACTGAGCAACCAGGTAAATGTGATTTAAATGGTATTGAAATAAACCTGTCTTCATCTGGCACCATATGGTGCTAAGTGCATTTGTTTACTACTTTTACTTCAGCCTTACTTGATAATTTTCTGTTACTAATATGTACATAATAATTATTTAATTTAAATTAGAAAGAACTAGCATCACACATATGTGAAACGGGAAACAGAAAATTGATTCTTATCAATAAAGCATGAAATTGCCTTACTTAGTCTTATCTCACGTTTTTGAGATGTTAATCGATAAGTGGAGCTAATGGAGTTATAATGTCAAAGACATTTTGTCCATTTAGAATGGCAAGAGGCAACTTTCAGCCCAACATCTCCTGTTTCACATAAATGCGATTCTCTTTTCAAAGTTTGGGCTTACCTTTTTGGTGTCATGAAATTCAGTGGGAAATAGCACTCCAAAAGGGGCAGGGGCGTGCTAACTCCCTGAGGACCATGTTGAGGTCCCTTTGTACCCCATATACAAAATTCAGGCACTTCTGTGTGGCGTGTGTGTTCTCTCCCATTAGACTGGGCATTTCTTGCAGTTCCCACTGCTGGGTGTGCTTCCTTTACTACATTCCTGTTTAAGGTCTTCCAGGAGAGAGGAGCTCCCTATGCCGATGGGTAGGACCATGCTAAGTAGTGTTATTGATCATAGATGTGATGACCCCCTCCTCGCCAACAGGTGAAAGTTCTTTATTCCAAAGACTCATCTCACATCTCTCTCTTTTTTCGTGGACCATGACTTGTCCCCAAAAATGAAGTGCATCAGATGACAATCTTGATGATTCTCTTTTCCAGATTGATGCTGAAGGCATTTGTCAGTATTTTTTTTATCTTTTAAAGTGCATCCTTCATCCAGCTTATTCTCAATCTAGTTCATTCTCACAGTACTCATCTTGCAATTGTGTGATTAAATTCTGATATAGTTTTGGTTTGTAACTTGATTTCATTGTTTGCCTTCAAGGAAGATTAGAAATTGCTCACCAGGCTTTATACTGACTCGCCCACCTTTTAGCACTCACTTCTTCCATTTGTCTGCAAAGTTCATTGTTCCCATGCATTCCTCTACCAGGTACCATGTTTACATTGTTTCATTTCGCCTCTCTTCCTTTTTGGCTATCATCTGTAGTTGTCACATTGCTTCCATATGCATGTGAAACATGGACAACTTACAGTCGACATGTGAAGCACCTTAACCATTTCCAACTAACCTGTTTTGAAAAATCATGAAAATCAGATGGCAAGACACACTACCAAATACTGTGGTTCTGGAGAAAGGTAACAGGACTGGCATGGAACAGGTGATCATAACAGCACAACTCAGACAGGCAGGTCATGTATTAATGTCAGAAGAAAAGAATTCCCAATGTCATATTGTACTCAGAACTGAAGGGAGGTCACACAGTAATTGTGTATGCCAAAAGAAAAGGTACAAGGGCCGATTGAAACAAAACCTCAAGAAATGTGATATTGACTAAGAAACTTGGGAGGACCTAGCCAGAGAAAGAGTTATGTGTAGGGCTCTGATAAACAAAAGTAGCCAATAGGATTACCAAAGCTAAACAGAAAAGGGATGATCATAAGGAGTGACAACTGAACTCAGCTCGTCAAGACTCTTGATATGAATTTCTAACATGTGATGTCAGAGCTCCTACAGGAGGACTCAATAGCGAAATGAGGGTTCTCAACAAGTGATGTACCCAACCTGTCTTCATCGGCAATGATGGACAAAATAAGAAGAACCCAAGGCTTCGTAGGCTTGTTGCTTACTTCGTATCCAATGTTCTCTTCCCCACTTTTCCAAAGTGCAATTTTGAGCTAACTCCATCTGTTCTGTGATGAGTTTTGACTTGCATTCATTTGAAGATATTGATCCATGTCTTCTGCAAAGATCTTCTTTCTATTTTACCTCTTGGTTTTCCTACTACCACATATTCTTTTCAAACTTAGCTTAACCATCATCATGACCAGATTGTGATCAGAATTGGAATCGGCCCATTAAATTGTGCTCAAACCAGGTGTTAGCTGTCATATTGTTCCTGCATTATTTTACAGAACTCGATTAGGAAGTCTCACCTATCATTACTGCCACCAAGGCTAAAAAACAGCCTGCTATTAAACCATTGCTTCCTTCACCAACAACTGCACTGAAATCCCCCAGTCCTATTACGTAGTCGTTCCCTTGTCCATGTTTAAATATTTGATCAATGTTATCATGCATTTCCTCTAGTCCACCACACACTAAGGGTCTTTAAACAACTCAGGAGAAAGTGCTGTCTTTGTAATGACATCTGCAAAGAGTTAGACTTTCAAGTCTTCTGAGATAAGGACCATAAACCATAGATCCTGTCTCACAACCCTGTAATGTTCATAATCCTGTGGGACGTAAAAGAAGCCACACATATGTCACAAAGAGTATGGTATGTAGATCCCAGTGTTGTGGTCAGGCCTCATTTCATTCATTCATGGGTTGGGTGAGATCACTAATGAATGAATGGCGGCTGCCAGCGGCGCCTGTACATGTATATGCTGATGTCCAACGGTTGATTACTTGTAAAAAGCGCATGTGAATAGGAAATGTGCTATATAAATTCATTACTATGACCATTACCACCAGGAGTCCATTATAAGGTTCTCCTCTCTCAACACACTTTCCTGCCTGGTTGTCCAGGAGCAGGGCAACAGCACTCTCTCTCCTTGTAACCCCAGAGTAAAGTAAATTAAACCCACCTCATCGCTAATAAAGTCTCCTTTTTTGTTTTGAAACACACTGCAGTAAGACCTGGGATCTGCCTCTCCAGTCTTCCCATTTGTACTTCTATTGCCTTGACATTGTTCTTACATTCCATACACCATTTCAAATCATCAAAGAGGAGGATTTCACATGATCATCTCCTGCTCGACGTGGCATCTTGCGAAAGAAAGATCCTGGTAACGTCATCAGGTCCTATACTCTCCAATGTAGCCATTACAATATGGTCATACTACAAATCTGTATGCAAACTATGGTTTGCCGTTGCCTTCATGAACCACAGTGGTTCTCTAACCAGGGTGAGTGGATCCCAGGATACACGTCAGCATCTGGCTGCACAGTGTATACTCAGTTGGCCATGGAAGGCCCATCCACCAATGCAACTGTCCTTTATTCCGCTCCCCATGCCTTGTGGCAAGCCAGTGTCTATGGTAAGACTAAGGGGTACTCCAGCTTTCCTTAGGTAAGCTCCGAGGTTAGTGGAGGGATTGAAGTGCCTAACATCTCCATCTAGGCCGGCTCTCCGAGCAAGGTCTAGCCACTGACCTTTTAAGGTTTGTCAAGTATCCTCTCTTCCCATTAGTTAGTTGATTAGCCTCTTGTGAGAATTTCCAGGTAAGTGATTAGCCTACACTAATAAACCCTACATGAAACCACAGCTGCAGAGAGATGGGTACTTTCAAATAGAATATAAATTTTCCTCTTAGCAGATCATGAAATGGAAGCTTAATCAAGTTGCACTCTGGTTTGGCCATGGGTTGGGTTGTCAAGCTCAAGACGTTGTGTGAGGGCAAAGGCAATCTTCTGGTCAATTACCAACATGATCCCAGGCAGCACCGCTTAGTTGAGGTAAGGAATATTGTCAGCAACTGTTGTTGTAATTTGCACAAGAAATGGGTTGGGTAGATTTCACGTACATCTTCTTGGGCTAACTAAAACATGGTACATGTAGAAGCAATTTGCGAAAGTGCAAACTGAACAAGAGCACACACTTTAGTGCAGTTGCATGATGGAGATAAAAGTACATGGTTGTTTCCTTGTGGGGTCAAGATGTCCTTAGGAACCTCATCACCATCAACCAAAGGGCAATACCTTACAATATTTCACAGTAAATGGGAAAGAGAAACAGTCAGCTATTGTGAGTTGTCAAAGAAAATGGCAAAAGGTGGTAAAATGCAATTGAAAAGCAAGTCTTATTTACAACAGGGTGGTAAATGCAAGACTCCTTATTTTTCTCAGGCACGTATAATGACTTTGTGTTTGCAATTATCTTTGGTCATTGTAAAAAAATTGAGAACGTAGACCTGGATTGGCATCTGTGGGAATCACGAAAAGAAGTGTTATTGTGGCATAACTTCCTTGTAAAGAAATGGTTTTCAAGGCAATGAAAGACCTTTTTGCCCAGAAACTCTTGGCGTAGTACTCATGAACTTTTAACAATGCTTTTCAGTATTTGTTTGAGTGAGTGCAGAAAGCCAAGTCAACTATCGTGTTCCATCCAGATCATGCATACATGTACTGAGTAACCCTTCGTAAGGGCAAATGAGGGGATTGTGAAGAGATTTTATATTGCACAGTGGAGCAATGGTTCTGGTGCAAGCCAAAATAATTAACTGAGTTCAAGTCATTGATTGATTCTGTGGGGATAGAGGCTGTTAGAATGACCTTCCAGTCTACCCAATCAACCCACAAGGAAAATCCTGTTTGAGATGATTGACTCAAGCTCAGACTCCAACTAGACACAAGATGTGGAGGAACCTCAATACAGAGTTTCAATCTCAAAATATTGTGTGCAATCTACCAGGGGAATCTTCATATTGTGAGCAACAATAAGGAAGTCTAACATGAGTACCAGCAACAGGTGCAAAGATATTGTTGTCATAAATCGCTGCTTAGCCCTGAGAACAGAAAAGTTCATCGGAGTGGAGCCGTTGCGTCTCTTGTGATTGCAAAGATGACGTCAAGGTTAGAGGAACACTAGAGGTCATATTGCTGCAGAATTGAGACACCATTTTTCTCCTGCCAAGTAAACAAGTTTTAAAAGTTAGCTATGTTTTATTTGTATCTGTTCAGAATATCGTGAAATTAACTTGAAGGCATTTGCAACAAGTAATAATGGGTTTGAATCCCAAGTATTGGTTAAATATTCTCATTTTTAATGTTTCTAATGTCGATATAAAACTTTAAAAGGGCTTGCTGAATAATGATCCACCATGCTTCATCTGTAAGCCCTCATTTCCAAATTTCAGTAATCCTTAGGGACACACAATGACAAGATGTTCCCAGCCTTGGTCTCTGATGTGAGAGGATCCTGGGCAGAGTGCTCTAACTTTTGTAAGGTTATACTCAAAAAATAGTCAGTCAATTTTCAAAGTCTCTTTTTCACTTCTTTAAAGCTCACAGAAGTAATTATTTAACTCTTTAGCATAGTGTTCTTCATGGCAAAAAAATAGAGCAAAATTAAAAGGCAGTTATTATACTTACACACCATCTAGTGCTTGATCAAGTGCTTCCTCTTTCGGGTGGGGTTACTGCAGTGTTTGCAAGTACACATTCGTGTGGAACTGAAACCTTAAAGTAAATAACAAGGTTAATTGTTATAAACAACACCCTGTTTGTAATGACTCACCTTCTCGTTCGAAATCATCTTTATAGCATCTGGTCACGTTTGGTTGCTGATTATTCTAAATACGAAATTTGCTGAAACAGAATCACAGTCAGTTTTACATGGCACTTCACATCAGCAAAGTGACTTTTAAAAAATGCAGACTGACAAGAGTTTTTCTTTGTTTTATTGATTTTCATTCATTGTAGTTACAAGGTTTTATAAGCTAATTCAGTTGCCGTTTGTTTGATACCCTGAAAAGAAAAAGCACCTGTTGAAGGAAAACAGTGTTAGTACCTGTGGAGGCAATTAATCTTGGTTAGAAAATGAAGAGACTGCCAGATGGTTTTTGTTTCTTTTATTTGTGATAAGTCAGCAGAACATATTACAGTCTTTTGTTTTATACATTACTGTCATACCCTGAAAAGTAAAAGCACCTGTCGGCACAAAGTTGTGTTAGAACCTGTGGAGGCAATGAGTTGTTGTTAGCGAAAGTTCTTTATTTGTGCAGTACTGCAGTAGCTCTTTGTGATAATCATCTTTAAATGACCAGCTTGACAACAGGTTTAGTGTTAAAAGTTTTATTTCTTTCTTTTAATAGTTACAAAGCAACCTTGACGTTACTTATTAAGTACTCCACTGCATCTGAAGGTCTTGATGGTTGGGTGCGCACCTATGCTGGAAAAATTTGGGTGCCTGGCAAAACCAAGAATATTTTCAGGGCTTTCCAGGCCATTGTCATTATCATAGTGAATGGCGAGTTCTTCATGTAGCCATAGCGGAATAGCAGTGAAATGATCGAAGTGTTGACGATGAATCGAATAGTGAATCCTGTAGTTAAGAGCACCGAAAAATCGAAAGAAGTGCGCATTCGGAATCGGCAGAAAAATACAAAAGTTCCACATACCTCATGCCAGGTTGTAGTGTATTGCCTCAGACCCATTGACATGATACAACTTTTGTTGCCAAGGGGTAGTGCAGTGTGGTGCACTGCTAATGCCCTAGGCCTGGCCTATCACAGGTTAGAATCCTGGTGTAGATCCGTTTCAATTCCTGAAACAGTTTTTAACAAAAGTTGTGCCATGAAAATTGGCCTTACCTTATACGGGTTGCTGTTACGTTCCAGTCTCCATTTCAGCCTCCTTGATGTTTTTTTGCCAGGACTTCACTTACCCGAAAATGGGAACCAACCAGCCAGTTATTAAGTATTGACAGCTGTCTCAACACACATTTAAAAATCCCCGTCAATGATAAACCCATTTTTGATTTGAAAGAATTTAACTTTTGGCAGAACATTCTTGCAAGTTGAAGCAGCTGTGTATTTTTAAAATTAAGTGCAAGTTATAATAGCTATTCTGTCAATATCAATAGGTATTTAAACTATTTGGGTTAATTTAAAGTGATGTCCTTTTATCCTTGGCTCTGTTTTGAGCAGTCTTCGCCTCATTGGCAGCTACTCTAACTACTTAACGTGACTCATTTCAAAAGCAGTCTTTTGGTTATTGACGTCTTCAGCTGGCTGGTTCCAGTGCATTTCCACAGGTGCCCTTAAGAACCATTGATTGTACTTGGGCTGGGACTGTTGCTGATCAGTGTCACTGGATTCTTGCAATTTGCAGATATTTAATGTGAATGCTACTAGTCCTACTGCCTGCCATATGCAATGCAGGGCTTTTTGACAGGAGGTTCCTTCCACAAGGTAAAACTAACAAGGAGACAATAGTTATTGTCAATGTCTCAGTGTTACCACCACCATAGTGGAAAAAATCCTCCCATCTCACTCTCTTGGAGTGCTAACTATAACTGACTGCCTTTCCTCTTGGTCTTCAGGTCAGTTGCATCCTTCTTAGTCAGTTATGCTTAACATAATATTAAAAAAAGCTTGGACTAGGGTGTGTGGATTGTCCCGTGAATTCCCTTGGGTAGCCTGTAAATGAGGTGTCTCCTTTTAATTAAGCAATTTAAGAAAGAGAAGGAACACAGCCTCATCACAGCTTACCCTAGTGAGTACTTAGTTGACACCTATGGTTTACCTAACCTATCCCCGCAAGGCTGAGGTAAGCAGTTACCACATTGCCATTGTAAATTAACTTTTGTTTGGTCAAACTGAATTTTCCCAGTCTAAAGTGTAGTTTTTAAAGAGGATCATTTGGAAAATTGTTTTTTAAAGGCAAGAGGTAAAGCCACAACAGACATTGCGAGCCTAACCTAATTGTGTTAAGTTTTACTACAGAGACCACTCAACTTGAAGGAAGTTCCCAAATGAGATCTCCCCACAACATTGGAATGGCCTGTTATCTTAATTATTGTAAGTGTCTGGTTGAACCTTACGAGATTAAACCTTCACTTGACTCAGCACTGGCTCTGGCAAGTGAAGTGTATCGTGTGAAAAAATTCAATTTCAGTGCATGCAACTAAGCGGGAGAACTTGTGGAAGATGAAGTCTTCGTTTGTAGAAAAAATGTCAGGAACTCCATTGGTAGATGACCATCCAAATGACATCAAAGCAAATTCTCTTGAAAGAGTAACTAGAAAGGAAAGCTTCTAGAAGATGAAGTCTTCATTGGTAGAGAAACATTTCAGGAACTCCAATTGTAGATGACCAACAAGGTGAGCTCAGATGAAAGTGTCAGAAGACAAAGTGCTGTCCTTTAAGCCGAAACAAAGACGAAGAAAGCCGAAAAGAATATTCAACGATACTGAAGAAGCCGATCAAATTCCAGTTGTGAACGGAAATACCTGCAAAGAAACCCAAACCTAATGGGAGCCTAAGGGGAGGAGCCATCCCATACCATGGGTCTCATTAACTAATCTAGCTACATTAATTAAGCCGAATGAAGAAGCCAATTGACTTCTGACCGAATGCATGTGTGTGCAAAGTATGCTTTGCAAGATTCAACCAGAGCTTAATTATCTTAACCCCCCATATCCCAACCCACACAAAAGTCAACTTACTGCAATGATGCATCTTTCATCACAATGCTGCAAATGACTTGCCTTGGCTGATCAGAAGCAATACGCTGTGTTTTACAGGATACCAAGCCGAGGGTACCGTAAAGTGGATTGGTAGTCTGCAACAGTGGTGGAATCTGTTCTGAGTGGAAACTTAAATCGTTCTGTCTGAGGATGTCCACTGGGCTGTCAATCAGTTGAGTTCCTGGTAGGAAGCAAAGGTAATAACAGAGTTTTACTTGTTCCTGATTAAGATGAGATGAGAGTGATATTTTCATGTAAGAAATGAAATGCTGTAGGAGTTTTCTAATAACTTGAAGTACATAAGGTTTTCATCCATGTTTTTCATTTTATTTATGAACTTTTACATTGAGACAAGAGGTCTGAATTGTAGAGCCTATAGATTTTTGTTGTATTTAATACCATAATAGTCAACTCAAGATTTTTTGTGGCTAATTTTTATTATTATGGTCTTCGATTCAGGCGAAGGAAAAAAATTGTAAAATAATATATATTTGGAATGCTCTGGCCTTCCAATTTTATCTTTACATTTTGGCAGAGAAAAAAGTTTTAATACAGGTTTAGGGTTTCCTAAGTATTTTCCTTAAGTTCTTTTCCCATGTTTACCTCCCATTTGTTTCATCACCTTTCTTACTTCAAATTTTACCAAGCTTGTGAACAAACCTGCCCACAGCTACATGTGTAAGAAACTAGTTTTTTTAAGAACCTGTTTTGCTAAAAATATCATGTACTTGCAAATAGGCTATTTGCGAGTTCATGTCTGCCTCCTCTTCAAAGCGAGTCTAAGTGCAAAGTTTTGTTGTGAAAATTAGTTTTCATTCATATGTAAAGTAGAACTAATTACCACCACAAAAACTTGGCACTTAGACACACTTTAAAGAGGAGGCAGACATGAACTTGGAAATGGCCTAGTCCCCTTTCCTCATGGACTTGTTCTCGTTTAAAATGTGAAAATGGTTCTTGTTACTGCAGCCAGAACAGTGCAACCAGAAATAATAATAGTGATCTAAATTTGTTTAATGGCTTCTTTCTTTATTGAGAGAAAAAAGGGCTGAATGCCGTCATTGTAATAAGGAGAATGCAGACCAAGGATTAAATCTCACTATCTTGGAGAAATGCTTGTTTTTGCATGTGGATTTTCACTTTTGTATGTTCTATCTGTCTTCATTTGCAGAAAAACATTTCAGGAACTCCAGTTGTAGATGACCAACCAGGTGATCTCAGGTCAAAGTAATTGAAGACAAAGTGTGGTCCTTCAAGCCAAAAGAATTTAGAATACTTGACAGGACTGAAGAAGCTGATCAAACTGCAAAGCAACCCAAGCTTAATTGGAGCCTAAGGGGAGGAGCCATCCCACACCACAGGTCTCACTAAGTAATCTAACTATGATTAAGTTAAGCCGAATGAAGAAGCCCATTAATTCAGGTGGATTGTTTATAATCCTCCAAACCCCAACCCATGTAACAGTGAACTTACTGTTTCAGGTTGGAAAGTGAAGATCTGTGTTGCAGAAGCTGAATTTTGAGTTTGCTGTTTGCAGGAGATAGTGGATGGAGAAGCATTTTGTTAGGATCTGAGCTGGCTGCAAGTTGCTGCCTTGTGATGATTTTTTTTTTGTGGCTTGTGGTGATGATTGGGTGGCCTGTGATCAAAGCTGGAAGTCATGCTGGCTCCTTTGCAGGCAGTGACCTGAAAATATAAGGTTAAAACTGTTAAAGTTCTGTTTCTTGGATTAATTACTTCACTTTTCATATCTCGCTGAATCTATGTGTCCAGCCATTGTGCTTTCAAAAGTTTGAGGAAATTGTTGCTTGCAAGTGGCTGGAATGTTTTGCTGTGAAAAGCCAAGTTTAATGACAAATGAAACAAGGCAGAGTTTGCCAAAAGCCATTTCCTTGTTAATTGTTGGATACAAGATGAGATGCAGACAGCCCAATGTCTTTTTGGCTATTTTGTTATTATTGTCTTCAATAGGCCTTACCCCTTGTTACGTAGTCACTCATCAAAATTCTTTTGTTGAGTGACTACTATAAATACCAGAATGCACTGTTTCAGTAGTCACTCAGCAAAAGAATAATGAAAAGAAAGAATATGCTGTGTTATGTCATAAGGGGTACAGTCTATTCAGGCTCAAGGAAAAATTGGTTATTAATGTTTGGAATGCAGTAGGGTTATTTTACAGGTCACAAGTTATAGTTTTAACAATTGTGAAACAACCCCAATTATTTACAAATCTTTTGGCAGAAGGATAGCTTTAATACAGGTTAGGGTTTCTTCAAAAGTTTCCTCCAGTTCTTTTCCCATCGTTTACATGTACCTCCATTTGTTTCATAGCCTTTCTCATCTCAAATTTTACTGACCTGTTGAACAAACCTGCCCACATATAAGAAGCTAATTTTTTAAGAACCTGTTTGGCTAAGAAACCCATGTACATGCAAATTCTCCTTTCCACATGAACTTGTTCTAGTTTTCAATGTGAAAATGGTTCTTGTTATTACAGCCAGAGTAGTGCAACCAGAAATAAGTGATCTAAATTAGTGTATGACTTATTCTCAAGAGATAAAAAAGGGCTGAAATGTCATTGTAATAAGGAGAATGCAGACCACAATTGCAGGTGTGAAATCTGGCTATCTTGGAGAACTGATTGTTTTTGCATGTGGATTTGTACTTTTAATGTTCTATCAAGACTATTTATTCTGAGCAAAATTTAATAGGCCATTTCCAAGTTCATGTTCGCCTCTTCTTCAAAGCGAGTCTAAGTGCAAAGTTTTTCATATGAAAATTAGTTTTTATTCATATGTAAAGTGGAACTAATTACCATCACAAAACTTTGCACTTAGACTCGCTTTGAAGAGGAGCAAGATGTGAACTCGGAAATGGCCTATTGTTTACCAACTGAAGTTTATTTTTTTAGATTGTTTATTTATTATTTCAGTGTACTGTATAGGCTAGTTTTATAAATGGCGATCACCTTCACATTCTTTTGTGTTTATGTTAATTAGACCTACTGCCCTCATTTTGAAACAAATGTTCTTTGAAAGTTGCGCGTCGTAGCGAGGCTAGAAAGGCTTATTGGCATTACAACAGAGGAATATTTCATTTGGCCGCCATTATGAAAGAGGTCTATATCCACTTGTTGTCTCCAAGATGTTGTTGCCGACAGAGTTATGATTATTAAGGTAAAGGGTAATTGGCCAAAAATTTCACTTTTTAAAATGGTGAATAAAATCTCTTCTTAACAATGTATGATACGCTTTATTTTGGCTAATTATTTGGTTTTCAATGTAGTTTTTCTTGATAATAACATGGGTGACAAATTACTCGTTAATTTTGGCGCAAAATTTCCGTGTTAATTATAATTTCACATGTGAAATTACAATGTTGCCATGGCAACTTTTCCTACAGTGCCAAAATGGCGTCTTATGAACGTTATTTGTTGCTCATGATATTGATTTGATTTATTGCGTTTTGTTTCAAAGTCAAAGAAATTATTTGATTTTGGACAAAATGTGCGTGAAATGTTCCATAATTTCACTCGTCACCATTTGATTACCCATACAAAATATGGTAGGGGTCGAACTAACATATTTACAGGTGCAAGCCTTTATAGTTGTCTCCAGCCACGCCCCCTTCTAATGCAGATAAAAACCTCAATTATAGTAATAGTAATGATACTACTACTACTACTCCTACTATACTACTTACTACTACTACTAATATTAATAATAATAATAATAAACAGCTTGTAATTGACTTGGATAAAGTAGGTTTACAGGACAAAAACAATCTAATTAGATAATGCCAGAAATGGTCACTCTTGGAGTGCTAACTATAACTGACTGCCTTTCCTCTTGGTCTTCAGGTCAGATGCATCCTTCTTAGTCAGTTATGCTTAACATAATATTAAAAAAAGCTTGGACTAGGGTGTGTGGATTGTCCCGTGAATTCCCTTGGGTAGCCTGTAAATGAGGTGTCTCCTCTTAATTAAGCAATTTAAGAAAGAGAAGAAACACAGCCTCATCACAGCTTACCCTAGTGAGTACTTAGTTGACACCTATGGTTTACCTAACCTATCCCCGCAAGGCTGAGGTAAGCAGTTACCACATTGCCATTGTAAATTAACTTTTGTTTGGTCAAACTGATTTTCCCAGTCTAAAGTGTAGTTTTTAAAGAGGGTCATTTGGAAAAAATTTTTTTTTAAAGGCAAGAGGTAAAGCCACAACAGACATTGCGAGCCTAACCTAATTGTGTTAAGTTTTACTACAGAGACCACTCACTTGAAGGAAGTTCCCAAATGAGATCTCCCCACAAAATTGGAATGGCCTGTTATCTTAATTATTGTAAGTGTCTGGTTGAACCTTACGAGATAAACCTTCACTTGACTCAGCACTGGCTCTGGCAAGTGAAGTGTATCGTGTGAAAAAAATTCAATTTCAGTGCATGCAACTAAGCGGGAGAACTTGTGGAAGATGAAGTCTTCGTTTGTAGAAAAAATGTCAGGAACTCCATTGGTAGATGACCATCCAAATGACATCAAAGCAAAGTCTCTGGAAAGAGTAACTAGAAAGGAAAGCTTCTAGAAGATGAAGTCTTCATTGGTAGAGAAACATTTCAGGAACTCCAATTGTAGATGACCAACAAGGTGACCTCAGATGAAAGTGTCGGAAGACAAAGTGCTGTCCTTTAAGCCGAAACAAAGACGAAGAAAGCCGAAAAGAATATTCAACGATACTGAAGAAGCCGATCAAATTCCAGTTGTGAACGAAATACCTGCAAAGAAACCCAAACCTAATGGGAGCCTAAGGGGAGGAGCCATCCCGTACCATGGGTCTCATTAACTAATCTAACTACTAATTTAATTAAGCCGAATGAAGAAGCCAATTGACTTCTGACCGAATGCATGTGTGTGCAAAGTATGCTTTGCAAGATTCAACCAGAGCTAATTATTTTAACCCCCCATACCCAACCCACACAAAAGTCAACTTACTGCAATGATGCATCTTTCATCAAAGTGCTGCAAATGACTTGCCTTGGCTGATCAGAAGCAATACGCTGTGTTTTACAGGATACCAAGCCGAGGGTACCGTAAAGTGGATTGGCAGTCTGCAACAGTGGTGGAATCTGTTCTGAGTGGAAACTTAAATCGTTCTGTCTGAGGATGTCCACTGGGCTGTCCATCAGTTGAGTTCCTGGTAGGAAGCAAAGGTAATAACAGAGTTTTACTTGATCCTGATTAAGATGAGATGAGAGAGATGAGATTGATATTTTCACGTAGGGAATGAAACAAGGAATTTTACAATAACTTGAGGTACAATGAAGCTTTGTCTTGAATCCTAACTTTGTGAATCTTTAAAAGATTCTTCAAAGCAGAGTAGTGTGAAACCATGTCTGACAGCTTTGTCTTTTTTTAGCAAGCAAGTGCAGCATTTATCACAAGAGCTCAGCCGTTTTGTGGATAATGATCAAACTGAGCAACCAGGTAAAGGTGATTTAAATGGTATTGAAATAAACCTGTCTTCATCTGGCACCATATGGTGCTAAGTGCATTGTTTACTACTTTTACTTCAGCCTTACTTGATAATTTTCTGTTACTAATATGTACATAATAATTATTTAATTTAAATTAGAAAGAACTAGCATCACACACATATGTGAACGGGAAACAGAAAATTGATTCTTATCAATAAAGCATGAAATTGCCTTACTTAGTCTTATCTCACACGTCTTTGAGATGTTAATCGATAAGTGGAGCTAATGGAAAGAATGAGTTATAATGTCAAAGACATTTTGTCCATTTAGAATGGCAAGAGGCAACTTTCAGCCCAACATCTCCTGTTTCACATAAATGCGATTCTCTTTTCAAAGTTTGGGCTTACCTTTTTGGTGTCATGAAATTCAGTGGGGAAAGCACTCCAAAAGGGGCAGGGGCGTGCTAACTCCCTGAGGACCATGTTGAGGTCCCTTTGTACCCCATATACAAAATTCAGGCACTTCTGTGTGGCGTGTGTGTTCTCTCCCATTAGGACTGGGCATTTCTTGCAGTTCCCACTGCTGGGTGTGCTTCTTTACTACATTCCTGTTTAAGGTCTTCCAGGAGAGAGGAGCTCCCTATGCCGATGGGTAGGACCATGCTAAGTAGTGTGTGTTATTGATAATAGATGTGATGACCCCCTCCTCGCCAAACAGGTGAAAGTTCTTTATTCCAAAGACTCATCTCACATCTCTCTCTTTTTTCGTGGACCATGACTTGTCCCCAAAAATGAAGTGCATCAGATGACAATCTTGATGATTCTCTTTTCCAGATTGATGCTGAAGGCATTTGTCAGTAATTTTTTTATCTTTTAAAGTGCATCCTTCATCCAGCTTATTCTCAATCTAGTTCATTCTCACAGTACTCATCTTGCAATTGTGTGATTAAATTCTGATATAGTTTTGGTTTGTACTTGATTTCATTGTTTGCCTTCAAGGAAGATTAGAAATTGCTCACCAGGCTTTTACACTGACTCGCCCACCTTTAGCACTCACTTCTTCCATTTGTGCAAAGTTCATTGTTCCCATGCATTCCTCTACCAGGTACCATGTTTACATTGTTCCATTTCGCCTCTCTTCCTTTTTGGCTATCATCTGTAGTTGTCACATTGCTTCCATATGCATGTGAAACATGGACAACTTACAGCGGACATGTGAAGCACCTTAACCATTTCCAACTAACCTGTTTTGAAAAATCATGAAAATCAGATGGCAAGACACACTACCAAATACTGAGGTTCTGGAGAAAGGTAAACAGGACTGGCATGGAACAGGTGATCATAACAGCACAACTCAGACAGGCAGGTCATGTATTAATGTCAGAAGAAAAGAATTCCCAAAGTCATATTTGTACTCAGAACTGAAGGGAGGTCACACAGAAATTGTGATGGATGCCAAAAAAAGAAAAGGTACAAGGGCCGATTGAAACAAAACCTCAAGAAATGTGATATTGACTAAGAAACTTGGGAGGACCTAGCCAGAGAAAGAGTTATGTGGAGGGCTCTGATAAACAAAAGTAACCTCTACTTTGAAGCCAATAGAATAAAAAGCTAAACAGAAAGGGATCATCATAAGGAGTGACAACTGAACCCAGCTCGTCAAGACTCTTGATATGAATTTCTAACATGTGATGTCAGAGCTCCTATAGGACTCAATAGCCAATGAGGGTTCTCAACAAGTGATGTTCCCAACCTGTCTTCATGATCGGCAATGATGGACAAAATAAGAAGAACCCAAGGCTTCGTAGGCTGTTGCTTACCTCGTATCCAATATTCTCTTCCCCACTTTTCCAAAGTGCAATTTTGAGCTAACTCCGTCCGTTCTGTGATGAGTTTTGACTTGCATTCATTTGAAGATATTGATCCAAATCTTCTGCAAAGATCTTCTTTGTATTTTACCTCTTGTTTTCCTACTACTACTATTCTTTTCAAACTTAGCTTAACCTTCATCATGACCAGATTGTGATCAGAATGGAATCGGCAATTAAATTGTGCTCAAACCAGGTGTTAGCTGTCATATTGTTCCTGCCTATTTTACAGAAACTCGATTAGGAAGTCTCACTTATCATTACTGCCACCAAGGCTAAAAAACAGACTGCTATTAAACCTTTGCTTCCTGCACCAACAACTGCACTGAAATCCCCAGTCCTATTACGTAGTCATTCCTTGGTCCATGTTTAACTATTGGATCACTGTTATCATGCATTTCCTCTAGTCCGCCACACACTAAGGGGTCTTTAAAACAACTCAGGAGAAAGTGCTGTCTTTGTTAATGACAATCTGCACAAGAGTTAGACTTTCAAGTCTTCTGAGATAAGGACATAAACCGTAGATCCTGTCTCACAACCCTTTATGTTCATAATCCTGTGGGACGTAAAAGAAGCCACACATATGTCACAAAGAGTATGGTATGTAGATCCCAGTGTTGTGGTCAGGCCTCATTTCATTCATTCATGGGTTGGTGAGATCACTAATGAACGAATAGCGGCTGCCAGCGGCGCCTGTACATGTATATGCTGATGTCCAACGGTTGATTACTTGTAAAAAGCGCATGTGAATAGGAAATGTGCTATATAAATTCATTACTATGACCATTACCACCAGGAGTCCATTATAAGGTTCTCCTCTCTCAACACACTTTCCTGCCTGGTTGTCCAGGAGCAGGGCAACAGCACTCTCTCTCCTTGTAACCCCAGAGTAAAGTAAATTAAACCCACCTCATCGCTAATAAAGTCTCCTTTTTGTTTTGAAAACACACTGCGGTAAGACCTGGGATCTGCCTCTCCAGTCTCCCATTTGTACTTCTATTGCCTTGACATTGTTCTTACATTCCATACACCATTTCAAATCATCAAAGAGGAGGATTTCACATGATCATCTCCTGCTCGACGTGGCATCTTGCAAAAGAAAGATCCTGGTAACGTCATCAGGTCCGATACTCTCCAATGTAGCCATTACAATATGGTCATACTACAAATCTGTATGCAAACTATGGTTTGCCGTTGCCTTCATGAACCACAGTGGTTCTCTAACCAGGGTGAGTGGATCCCAGGATACACGCCAGCATCTGGCTGCACAGTGTATACTCAGTTGGCCATGGAAGGCCCATCCACCAATGCAACTGTCCTTTATTCCGCTCCCCATGCCTTGTGGCAAGCCAGTGTCTATGGTAAGACTAAGGGGTACTCCAGCTTTCCTTAGGTAAGCTCCGAGGTTAGTGGAGGGATTGAAGTGCCTAACATCTCCATCTAGGCCGGCTCTCCGAGCAAGGTCTAGCCACTGACCTTTTAAGGTTTGTCAAGTATCCTCTCTTCCCATTAGTTAGTTGATTAGCCTCTTGTGAGAATTTCCAGGTAAGTGATTAGCCTACACTAATAAACCCTACATGAAACCACAGCTGCAGAGAGATGGGTACTTTCAAATAGAATATAAATTTTCCACTTAGCAGATCATGAAATGGAAGCTTAATCAAGTTGCACTCTGGTTTGGCCATGGGTTGGGTTGTCAAGCTCAAGACGTTGTGTGAGGGCAAAGGCAATCTTCTGGTCAATTACCAACATGATCCCAGGCAGCACCGCTTAGTTGAGGTAAGGAATATTGTCAGCAACTGTTGTTGTAATTTGCACAAGAAATGGGTTGGGTAGATTTCACGTACATCTTCTTGGGCTAACTAAAACATGGTACATGTAGAAGCAATTTGCGAAAGTGCAAACTGAACAAGAGCACACACTTTAGTGCAGTTGCATGATGGAGATAAAAGTACATGGTTGTTTCCTTGTGGGGTCAAGATGTCCTTAGGAACCTCATCACCATCAACCAAAGGGCAATACCTTACAATATTTCACAGTAAATGGGAAAGAGAAACAGTCAGCTATTGTGAGTTGTCAAAGAAAATGGCAAAAGGTGGTAAAATGCAATTGAAAAGCAAGTCTTATTTACAACAGGGTGGTAAATGCAAGACTCCTTATTTTTCTCAGGCACGTATAATGACTTTGTGTTTGCAATTATCTTTGGTCATTGTAAAAAAATTGAGAACGTAGACCTGGATTGGCATCTGTGGGAATCACGAAAAGAAGTGTTATTGTGGCATAACTTCCTTGTAAAGAAATGGTTTTCAAGGCAATGAAAGACCTTTTTGCCCAGAAACTCTTTGGCGTAGTACTCATGAACTTTTAACAATGCTTTTCAGTATTTGTTTGAGTGAGTGCAGAAAGCCAAGTCAACTATCGTGTTCCATCCAGATCATGCATACATGTACTGAGTAACCCTTCGTAAGGGCAAATGAGGGGATTGTGAAGAGATTTTATATTGCACAGTGGAGCAATGGTACCGGTGCAAGCCAAAATAATTAACTGAGTTCAAGTCATTGATTGATTCTGTGGGGATAGAGGCTGTTAGAATGACCTTCCAGTCTACCCAATCAACCCCACAAGGAAAATCCTGTTTGAGATGATTGACTCAAGCTCAGACTCCAACTAGACACAAGATGTGGAGGAACCTCAATACAGAGTTTCAATCTCAAAATATTGTGTGCAATCTACCAGGGGAATCTTCATATTGTGAGCAACAATAAGGAAGTCTAACATGAGTACCAGCAACAGGTGCAAAGATATTGTTGTCATAAATCGCTGCTTAGCCCTGAGAACAGAAAAGTTCATCGGAGTGGAGCCGTTGCGTCTCTTGTGATTGCAAAGATGACGTCAAGGTTAGAGGAACACTAGAGGTCATATTGCTGCAGAATTGAGACACCATTTTTCTCCTGCCAAGTAAACAAGTTTTAAAAGTTAGCTATGTTTTATTTGTATCTGTTCAGAATATCGTGAAATTAACTTGAAGGCATTTGCAACAAGTAATAATGGGTTTGAATCCCAAGTATTGGTTAAATATTCTCATTTTTAATGTTTCTAATGTCGATATAAAACTTTAAAAGGGCTTGCTGAATAATGATCCACCATGCTTTATCTGTAAGCCCTCATTTCCAAATTTCAGTAATCCTTAGGGACACACAATGACAAGGTGTTCCCAGCCTTGGTCTCTGATGTGAGAGGATCCTGGGCAGAGTGCTCTAACTTTTGTAAGGTTATACTCAAAAAATAGTCAGTCAATTTTCAAAGTCTCTTTTTCACTTCTTTAAAGCTCACAGAAGTAATTATTTAACTCTTTAGCATAGTGTTCTTCATGGCAAAAAAATAGAGCAAAATTAAAAGGCAGTTATTATACTTACACACCATCTAGTGCTTGATCAAGTGCTTCCTCTTTCGGGTGGGGTTACTGCAGTGTTTGCAAGTACACATTCGTGTGGAACTGAAACCTTAAAGTAAATAACAAGGTTAATTGTTATAAACAACACCCTGTTTGTAATGACTCACCTTCTCGTTCGAAATCATCTTTATAGCATCTGGTCACGTTTGGTTGCTGATTATTCTAAATACGAAATTTGCTGAAACAGAATCACAGTCAGTTTTACATGGCACTTCACATCAGCAAAGTGACTTTTAAAAAATGCAGACTGACAAGAGTTTTTCTTTGTTTTATTGATTTTCATTCATTGTAGTTACAAGGTTTTATAAGCTAATTCAGTTGCCGTTTGTTTGATACCCTGAAAAGAAAAAGCACCTGTTGAAGGAAAACAGTGTTAGTACCTGTGGAGGCAATTAATCTTGGTTAGAAAATGAAGAGACTGCCAGATGGTTTTTGTTTCTTTTATTTGTGATAAGTCAGCAGAACATATTACAGTCTTTTGTTTTATACATTACTGTCATACCCTGAAAAGTAAAAGCACCTGTCGGCACAAAGTTGTGTTAGAACCTGTGGAGGCAATGAGTTGTTGTTAGCGAAAAGTTCTTTATTTGTGCAGTACTGCAGTAGCTCTTTGTGTTAATCATCTTTAAATGACCAGCTTGACAACAGGTTTAGTGTTAAAAGTTTTATTTCTTTCTTTTAATAGTTACAAAGCAACCTTGACATTACTTATTAAGTACTCCACTGCATCTGAAGGTCTTGATGGTTGGGTGCGCACCTATGCTGGAAAAATTTGGGTGCCTGGCAAAACCAAGAATATTTTCAGGGCTTTCCAGGCCATTGTCATTATCATAGTGAATGGCGAGTTCTTCATGTAGCCATAGCGGAATAGCAGTGAAGTGATCGAAGTGTTGACGATGAATCGAATAGTGAATCCTGTAGTTAAGAGCACCGAAAAATCGAAAGAAGTGCGCATTCGGATTCGGCAGAAAAATACAAAAGTTCCACATACCTCATGCCAGGTTGTAGTGTATTGCCTCAGACCCATTGACATGATACAACTTTTGTTGCCAAGGGGTAGTGCAGTGTGGTGCACTGCTAATCCCCTAGGCCTGGCCTATCACAGGTTAGAATCCTGGTGTAGATCCGTTTCAATTCCTGAAACAGTTTTTAACAAAAGTTGTGCCATGAAAATTGGCCTTACCTTATACGGGTTGCTGTTACGTTCCAGTCTCCATTTCAGCCTCCTTGATGTTTTTTTGCCAGGACTTCACTTACCCGAAAATGGGAACCAACCAGCCAGTTATTAAGTATTGACAGCTGTCTCAACACACATTTAAAAATCCCCGTCAATGATAAACCCATTTTTGATTTGAAAGAATTTAACTTTTGGCAGAACATCTGCCTCTTGCAAGTTGAAGCAGCTGCGTATTTTTAAAATTAAGTGCAAGTTTATAATAGCTATTCTGTCAATATCAATAGGTATTAAAACTATTTGGGTTAATTTAAAGTGATGTCCTTTTATCCTGGCTTTGTTTTGAGCAGTCTTCGCCTCATTGGCAGCTACTCTAACTACTTAACATGACTCATTTCAAAAGTAGCCTTTTGGTTATTGACGTCTTCAGCTGGCTGGTTCCAGTGCAATTCCACAAGGTGCCCTTAAGAACCATTGATTGTACTTGGGCTGGGACTGCTGCTGATCAGTGTCACTGGATTCTTGCAATTTGCAGATGTTTAATGTCAATGCTACTAGTCCTACTGCCTGCCATATGCAATGCAGGGCTTTTTGACAGGAGGTTCCTTCCACAAGGTAAAACTAACAAGGAGACAATAGTTATTGTCAATGTCTCAGTGTTACCACCACCATAGTGGAAAAAATCCTCCCATCGCACTCTCTTGGAGTGCTAACTATAACTGACTGCCTTTGCTCTTGGTCTTCAGGTCAGTTGCATCCTTCTTAGTCAGTTATGCTTAACATAATATTAAAAAAAGCTTGGACTAGGGTGTGTGGATTGTCCCGTGAATTCCCTTGGGTAGCCTGTAAATGAGGTGTCTCCTCTTAATTAAGCAATTTAAGAAAGAGAAGAAACACAGCCTCATCACAGCTTACCCTAGTGAGTACTTAGTTGACACCTATGGTTTACCTAACCTATCCCCGCAAGGCTGAGGTAAGCAGTTACCACATTGCCATTGTAAATTAACTTTTGTTTGGTCAAACTGAATTTTCCCAGTCTAAAGTGTAGTTTTTAAAGAGGGTCATTTGGAAAAATTTTTTTTTAAAGGCAAGAGGTAAAGCCACAACAGACATTGCGAGCCTAACCTAATTGTGTTAAGTTTTACTACAGAGACCACTCAACTTGAAGGAAGTTCCCAAATGAGATCTCCCCACAAAATTGAAATGGCCTGTTATCTTAATTATTGTAAGTGTCTGGTTGAACCTTACGAGATTAAACCTTCACTTGACTCAGCACTGGCTCTGGCAAGTGAAGTGTATCGTGTGAAAAAATTCAATTTCAGTGCATGCAACTAAGCGCGAGAACTTGTGGAAGATGAAGTCTTCGTTTGTAGAAAAAATGTCAGGAACTCCATTGGTAGAAGACCATCCAAATGACATCAAATCAAAGTCTCTGGAAAGGGTAACTAGAAAGGAAAGCTTCTAGAAGATGAAGTCTTCATTGGTAGAGAACCATTTCAGGAACTCCAATTGTAGATGACCAACAAGGTGAGCTCAGATGAAAGTGTCGGAAGACAAAGTGCTGTCCTTTAAGCCGAAACAAAGACGAAGAAAGCCGAAAAGAATATTCAACGATACTGAAGAAGCCGATCAAATTCCAGTTGTGAACGGAAATACCTGCAAAGAAACCCAAACGTAATGGGAGCCTAAGGGGAGGAGCCATCCCGTACCATGGGTCTCATTAACTAATCTAGCTACATTAATTAAGCCGAATGAAGAAGCCAATTGACTTCTGACCGAATGCATGTGTGTGCAAAGTATGCTTTGCAAGATTCAACCAGAGCTTAATTATCTTAACCCCCCATATCCCAACCCACACAAAAGTCAACTTACTGCAATGATGCATCTTTCATCACAATGCTGCAAATGACTTGCCTTGGCTGATCAGAAGCAATACGCTGTGTTTTACAGGATACCAAGCCGAGGGTACCGTAAAGTGGATTGGCAGCCTGCAACAGTGGTGGAATCTGTTCTGAGTGGAAACTTAAATCGTTCTGTCTGAGGATGTCCACTGGGCTGTCCATCAGTTGAGTTCCTGGTAGGAAGCAAAGGTAATAACAAGAGTTTTACTTGATCCTGATTAAGACTAGATGAGATGAGATGAGATTGATATTTTCACGTAGGGAATGAAACAAGGAATTTTACAATAACTTGAAGTACAAATGAAGCTTTGTCTTGAATCCTAACTTTGTGAATCTTTAAAAGATTCTTCAAAGCAGAGAAGTGTGAAACCATGTCTGACAGCTTTGTCTTTTTTTAGCAAGCAAGTGCAGCATTTATCACAAGAGCTCAGCCGTTTTGTGGATAATGATCAAACTGAGCAACCAGGTAAATGTGATTTAAATGGTATTGAAATAAACCTGTCTTCATCTGGCACCGTATGGTGCTAAGTGCATTTGTTTACTACTTTTACTTCAGCCTTACTTGATAATTTTCTGTTACTAATATGTACATAATAATTATTTAATTTAAATTAGAAAGAACTAGCATCACACATATGTGAAACGGGAAACAGAAAATTGATTCTTATCAATAAAGCATGAAATTGCCTTACTTAGTCTTATCTCACGTTTTTGAGATGTTAATCGATAAGTGGAGCTAATGGAGTTATAATGTCAAAGACATTTTGTCCATTTAGAATGGCAAGAGGCAACTTTCAGCCCAACATCTCCTGTTTCACATAAATGCGATTCTCTTTTCAAAGTTTGGGCTTACCTTTTTGGTGTCATGAAATTCAGTGGGAAATAGCACTCCAAAAGGGGCAGGGGCGTGCTAACTCCCTGAGGACCATGTTGAGGTCCCTTTGTACCCCATATACAAAATTCAGGCACTTCTGTGTGGCGTGTGTGTTCTCTCCCATTAGACTGGGCATTTCTTGCAGTTCCCACGGCTGGGTGTGCTTCCTTTACTACATTCCTGTTTAAGGTCTTCCAGGAGAGAAGAGCTCCCTATGCCGATGGGTAGGACCATGCTAAGTAGTGTTATTGATCATAGATGTGATGACCCCCTCCTCGCCAACAGGTGAAAGTTCTTTATTCCAAAGACTCATCTCACATCTCTCTCTTTTTTCGTGGACCATGACTTGTCCCCAAAAATGAAGTGCATCAGATGACAATCTTGATGATTCTCTTTTCCAGATTGATGCTGAAGGCATTTGTCAGTATTTTTTTTATCTTTTAAAGTGCATCCTTCATCCAGCTTATTCTCAATCTAGTTCATTCTCACAGTACTCATCTTGCAATTGTGTGATTAAATTCCGATATAGTTTTGGTTTGTAACTTGATTTCATTGTTTGCCTTCAAGGAAGATTAGAAATTGCTCACCAGGCTTTACACTGACTCGCCCACCTTTTAGCACTCACTTCTTCCATTTGTCTGCAAAGTTCATTGTTCCCATGCATTCCTCTACCAGGTACCATGTTTACATTGTTCCATTTCGCCTCTCTTCCTTTTTGGCTATCATCTGTAGTTGTCACATTGCTTCCATATGCATGTGAAACATGGACAACTTACAGCCGACATGTGAAGCACCTTAACCATTTCCAACTAACCTGTTTTGAAAAATCATGAAAATCGGATGGCAAGACACACTACCAAATACTGTGGTTCTGGAGAAAGGTAACAGGACTGGCATGGAACAGGTGATCATAACAGAACAACTTAGACAGGCAGGTCATGTATTAATGTCAGAAGAAAAGAATTCCTAAAGTCATATTGTACTCAGAACTGAAGGGAGGTCACACAGTAATTGTGTATGCCAAAAGAAAAGGTACAAGGGCCGATTGAAACAAAACCTCAAGAAATGTGATATTGACTAAGAAACTTGGGAGGACCTAGCCAGAGAAAGAGTTATGTGTAGGGCTCTGATAAACAAAAGTAGCCAATAGGATTACCAAAGCTAAACAGAAAAGGGATGATCATAAGGAGTGACAACTGAACCCAGCTCGTCAAGACTCTTGATATGAATTTCTAACATGTGATGTCAGAGCTCCTACAGGAGGACTCAATAGCGAAATGAGGGTTCTCAACAAGTGATGTACCCAACCTGTCTTCATCGGCAATGATGGACAAAATAAGAAGAACCCAAGGCTTCGTAGGCTTGTTGCTTACTTCGTATCCAATGTTCTCTTCCCCACTTTTCCAAAGTGCAATTTTGAGCTAACTCCATCTGTTCTGTGATGAGTTTTGACTTGCATTCATTTGAAGATATTGATCCATGTCTTCTGCAAAGATCTTCTTTCTATTTTACCTCTTGGTTTTCCTACTACCACATATTCTTTTCAAACTTAGCTTAACCATCATCATGACCAGATTGTGATCAGAATTGGAATCGGCCCATTAAATTGTGCTCAAACCAGGTGTTAGCTGTCATATTGTTCCTGCATTATTTTACAGAACTCGATTAGGAAGTCTCACCTATCATTACTGCCACCAAGGCTAAAAAACAGCCTGCTATTAAACCATTGCTTCCTTCACCAACAACTGCACTGAAATCCCCCAGTCCTATTATGTAGTCGTTCCCTTGTCCAGGTTTAAATATTTGATCAATGTTATCATGCATTTCCTCTACTCCGCCACACACTCAGGGTCTTTAAACAACTCAGGAGAAAGTGCTGTCTTTGTAATGACATCTGCAAAGAATTAGACTTTCAAGTCTTCTGAGATAAGGACAATAAACCGTAGATCCTGTCTCACAACCCTTTAATGTTCATAATCCTGTGGGACGTAAAAGAAGCCACACATATGTCACAAAGAGTATGGTATGTAGATCCCAGTGTTGTGGTCAGGCCTCATTTCATTCATTCATGGGTTGGGTGAGATCACTAATGAACGAATAGCGGCTGCCAGCGGCGCCTGTACATGTATATGCTGATGTCCAACGGTTGATTACTTGTAAAAAGCGCATGTGAATAGGAAATGTGCTATATAAATTCATTACTATGACCATTACCACCAGGAGTCCATTATAAGGTTCTCCTCTCTCAACACATTTTCCTGCCTGGTTGTCCAGGAGCAGGGCAACAGCACTTTCTCTCCTTGTAACCCCAGAGTAAAGTAAATTAAACCCACCTCATCGCTAATAAAGTCTCCTTTTTTGTTTTGAAACACACTGCGGTAAGACCTGGGATCTGCCTCTCCAGTCTTCCCATTTTGTACTTCTATTGCCTTGACATTGTTCTTACATTCCATACACCATTTCAAATCATCAAAGAGGAGGATTTCACATGATCATCTCCTGCTCGACGTGGCATCTTGCAAAAGAAAGATCCTGGTAACGTCATCAGGTCCGATACTCTCCAATGTAGCCATTACAATATGGTCATACTACAAATCTGTATGCAAACTATGGTTTGCCGTTGCCTTCATGAACCACAGTGGTTCTCTAACCAGGGTGAGTGGATCCCAGGATACACGCCAGCATCTGGCTGCACAGTGTATACTCAGTTGGCCATGGAAGGCCCATCCACCAATGCAACTGTCCTTTATTCCGCTCCCCATGCCTTGTGGCAAGCCAGTGTCTATGGTAAGACTAAGGGGTACTCCAGCTTTCCTTAGGTAAGCTCCGAGGTTAGTGGAGGGATTGAAGTGCCTAACATCTCCATCTAGGCCGGCTCTCCGAGCAAGGTCTAGCCACTGACCTTTTAAGGTTTGTCAAGTATCCTCTCTTCCCATTAGTTAGTTGATTAGCCTCTTGTGAGAATTTCCAGGTAAGTGATTAGCCTACACTAATAAACCCTACATGAAACCACAGCTGCAGAGAGATGGGTACTTTCAAATAGAATATAAATTTTCCTCTTAGCAGATCATGAAATGGAAGCTTAATCAAGTTGCACTCTGGTTTGGCCATGGGTTGGGTTGTCAAGCTCAAGACGTTGTGTGAGGGCAAAGGCAATCTTCTGGTCAATTACCAACATGATCCCAGGCAGCACCGCTTAGTTGAGGTAAGGAATATTGTCAGCAACTGTTGTTGTAATTTGCACAAGAAATGGGTTGGGTAGATTTCACGTACATCTTCTTGGGCTAACTAAAACATGGTACATGTAGAAGCAATTTGCGAAAGTGCAAACTGAACAAGAGCACACACTTTAGTGCAGTTGCATGATGGAGATAAAAGTACATGGTTGTTTCCTTGTGGGGTCAAGATGTCCTTAGGAACCTCATCACCATCAACCAAAGGGCAATACCTTACAATATTTCACAGTAAATGGGAAAGAGAAACAGTCAGCTATTGTGAGTTGTCAAAGAAAATGGCAAAAGGTGGTAAAATGCAATTGAAAAGCAAGTCTTATTTACAACAGGGTGGTAAATGCAAGACTCCTTATTTTTCTCAGGCACGTATAATGACTTTGTGTTTGCAATTATCTTTGGTCATTGTAAAAAAATTGAGAACGTAGACCTGGATTGGCATCTGTGGGAATCACGAAAAGAAGTGTTATTGTGGCATAACTTCCTTGTAAAGAAATGGTTTTCAAGGCAATGAAAGACCTTTTTGCCCAGAAACTCTTGGCGTAGTACTCATGAACTTTTAACAATGCTTTTCAGTATTTGTTTGAGTGAGTGCAGAAAGCCAAGTCAACTATCGTGTTCCATCCAGATCATGCATACATGTACTGAGTAACCCTTCGTAAGGGCAAATGAGGGGATTGTGAAGAGATTTTATATTGCACAGTGGAGCAATGGTACCGGTGCAAGCCAAAATAATTAACTGAGTTCAAGTCATTGATTGATTCTGTGGGGATAGAGGCTGTTAGAATGACCTTCCAGTCTACCCAATCAACCCCACAAGGAAAATCCTGTTTGAGATGATTGACTCAAGCTCAGACTCCAACTAGACACAAGATGTGGAGGAACCTCAATACAGAGTTTCAATCTCAAAATATTGTGTGCAATCTACCAGGGGAATCTTCATATTGTGAGCAACAATAAGGAAGTCTAACATGAGTACCAGCAACAGGTGCAAAGATATTGTTGTCATAAATCGCTGCTTAGCCCTGAGAACAGAAAAGTTCATCGGAGTGGAGCCGTTGCGTCTCTTGTGATTGCAAAGATGACGTCAAGGTTAGAGGAACACTAGAGGTCATATTGCTGCAGAATTGAGACACCATTTTTCTCCTGCCAAGTAAACAAGTTTTAAAAGTTAGCTATGTTTTATTTGTATCTGTTCAGAATATCGTGAAATTAACTTGAAGGCATTTGCAACAAGTAATAATGGGTTTGAATCCCAAGTATTGGTTAAATATTCTCATTTTTAATGTTTCTAATGTCGATATAAAACTTTAAAAGGGCTTGCTGAATAATGATCCACCATGCTTTATCTGTAAGCCCTCATTTCCAAATTTCAGTAATCCTTAGGGACACACAATGACAAGGTGTTCCCAGCCTTGGTCTCTGATGTGAGAGGATCCTGGGCAGAGTGCTCTAACTTTTGTAAGGTTATACTCAAAAAATAGTCAGTCAATTTTCAAAGTCTCTTTTTCACTTCTTTAAAGCTCACAGAAGTAATTATTTAACTCTTTAGCATAGTGTTCTTCATGGCAAAAAAATAGAGCAAAATTAAAAGGCAGTTATTATACTTACACACCATCTAGTGCTTGATCAAGTGCTTCCTCTTTCGGGTGGGGTTACTGCAGTGTTTGCAAGTACACATTCGTGTGGAACTGAAACCTTAAAGTAAATAACAAGGTTAATTGTTATAAACAACACCCTGTTTGTAATGACTCACCTTCTCGTTCGAAATCATCTTTATAGCATCTGGTCACGTTTGGTTGCTGATTATTCTAAATACGAAATTTGCTGAAACAGAATCACAGTCAGTTTTACATGGCACTTCACATCAGCAAAGTGACTTTTAAAAAAATGCAGACTGACAAGAGTTTTTCTTTGTTTTATTGATTTTCATTCATTGTAGTTACAAGGTTTTATAAGCTAATTCAGTTGCCGTTTGTTTGATACCCTGAAAAGAAAAAGCACCTGTTGAAGGAAAACAGTGTTAGTACCTGTGGAGGCAATTAATCTTGGTTAGAAAATGAAGAGACTGCCAGATGGTTTTTGTTTCTTTTATTTGTGATAAGTCAGCAGAACATATTACAGTCTTTTGTTTTATACATTACTGTCATACCCTGAAAAGTAAAAGCACCTGTCGGCACAAAGTTGTGTTAGAACCTGTGGAGGCAATGAGTTGTTGTTAGCGAAAAGTTCTTTATTTGTGCAGTACTGCAGTAGCTCTTTGTGTTAATCATCTTTAAATGACCAGCTTGACAACAGGTTTAGTGTTAAAAGTTTTATTTCTTTCTTTTAATAGTTACAAAGCAACCTTGACATTACTTATTAAGTACTCCACTGCATCTGAAGGTCTTGATGGTTGGGTGCGCACCTATGCTGGAAAAATTTGGGTGCCTGGCAAAACCAAGAATATTTTCAGGGCTTTCCAGGCCATTGTCATTATCATAGTGAATGGCGAGTTCTTCATATAGCCATAGCGGAATAGCAGTGAAATGATCGAAGTGTTGACGATGAATCGAATAGTGAATCCTGTAGTTAAGAGCACCGAAAAATCGAAAGAAGTGCGCATTCGGATTCGGCAGAAAAATACAAAAGTTCCACATACCTCATGCCAGGTTGTAGTGTATTGCCTCAGACCCATTGACATGATACAACTTTTGTTGCCAAGGGGTAGTGCAGTGTGGTGCACTGCTAATCCCCTAGGCCTGGCCTATCACAGGTTAGAATCCTGGTGTAGATCCGTTTCAATTCCTGAAACAGTTTTTAACAAAAGTTGTGCCATGAAAATTGGCCTTACCTTATACGGGTTGCTGTTACGTTCCAGTCTCCATTTCAGCCTCCTTGATGTTTTTTTGCCAGGACTTCACTTACCCGAAAATGGGAACCAACCAGCCAGTTATTAAGTATTGACAGCTGTCTCAACACACATTTAAAAATCCCCGTCAATGATAAACCCATTTTTGATTTGAAAGAATTTAACTTTTGGCAGAACATTCTTGCAAGTTGAAGCAGCTGTGTATTTTTAAAATTAAGTGCAAGTTATAATAGCTATTCTGTCAATATCAATAGGTATTTAAACTATTTGGGTTAATTTAAAGTGATGTCCTTTTATCCTTGGCTCTGTTTTGAGCAGTCTTCGCCTCATTGGCAGCTACTCTAACTACTTAACGTGACTCATTTCAAAAGCAGTCTTTTGGTTATTGACGTCTTCAGCTGGCTGGTTCCAGTGCATTTCCACAGGTGCCCTTAAGAACCATTGATTGTACTTGGGCTGGGACTGTTGCTGATCAGTGTCACTGGATTCTTGCAATTTGCAGATATTTAATGTGAATGCTACTAGTCCTACTGCCTGCCATATGCAATGCAGGGCTTTTTGACAGGAGGTTCCTTCCACAAGGTAAAACTAACAAGGAGACAATAGTTATTGTCAATGTCTCAGTGTTACCACCACCATAGTGGAAAAAATCCTCCCATCTCACTCTCTTGGAGTGCTAACTATAACTGACTGCCTTTCCTCTTGGTCTTCAGGTCAGTTGCATCCTTCTTAGTCAGTTATGCTTAACATAATATTAAAAAAAGCTTGGACTAGGGTGTGTGGATTGTCCCGTGAATTCCCTTGGGTAGCCTGTAAATGAGGTGTCTCCTTTTAATTAAGCAATTTAAGAAAGAGAAGGAACACAGCCTCATCACAGCTTACCCTAGTGAGTACTTAGTTGACACCTATGGTTTACCTAACCTATCCCCGCAAGGCTGAGGTAAGCAGTTACCACATTGCCATTGTAAATTAACTTTTGTTTGGTCAAACTGAATTTTCCCAGTCTAAAGTGTAGTTTTTAAAGAGGGTCATTTGGAAAATTGTTTTTTAAAGGCAAGAGGTAAAGCCACAACAGACATTGCGAGCCTAACCTAATTGTGTTAAGTTTTACTACAGAGACCACTCAACTTGAAGGAAGTTCCCAAATGAGATCTCCCCACAACATTGGAATGGCCTGTTATCTTAATTATTGTAAGTGTCTGGTTGAACCTTACGAGATTAAACCTTCACTTGACTCAGCACTGGCTCTGGCAAGTGAAGTGTATCGTGTGAAAAAATTCAATTTCAGTGCATGCAACTAAGCGCGAGAACTTGTGGAAGATGAAGTCTTCGTTTGTAGAAAAAATGTCAGGAACTCCATTGGTAGATGACCATCCAAATGACATCAAAGCAAATTCTCTTGAAAGAGTAACTAGAAAGGAAAGCTTCTAGAAGATGAAGTCTTCATTGGTAGAGAAACATTTCAGGAACTCCAATTGTAGATGACCAACAAGGTGAGCTCAGATGAAAGTGTCAGAAGACAAAGTGCTGTCCTTTAAGCCGAAACAAAGACGAAGAAAGCCGAAAAGAATATTCAACGATACTGAAGAAGCCGATCAAATTCCAGTTGTGAACGGAAATACCTGCAAAGAAACCCAAACCTAATGGGAGCCTAAGGGGAGGAGCCATCCCATACCATGGGTCTCATTAACTAATCTAGCTACATTAATTAAGCCGAATGAAGAAGCCAATTGACTTCTGACCGAATGCATGTGTGTGCAAAGTATGCTTTGCAAGATTCAACCAGAGCTTAATTATCTTAACCCCCCATATCCCAACCCACACAAAAGTCAACTTACTGCAATGATGCATCTTTCATCACAATGCTGCAAATGACTTGCCTTGGCTGATCAGAAGCAATACGCTGTGTTTTACAGGATACCAAGCCGAGGGTACCGTAAAGTGGATTGGTAGTCTGCAACAGTGGTGGAATCTGTTCTGAGTGGAAACTTAAATCGTTCTGTCTGAGGATGTCCACTGGGCTGTCAATCAGTTGAGTTCCTGGTAGGAAGCAAAGGTAATAACAGAATTTTACTTGTTCCTGATTAAGATGAGATGAGATTGATATTTTCATGTAAGAAATGAAATGCTGTAGGAGTTTTCTAATAACTTGAAGTACATAAGGTTTTCATCCATGTTTTTCATTTTATTTATGAACTTTTACATTGAGACAAGAGGTCTGAATTGTAGAGCCTATAGATTTTTGTTGTATTTAATACCATAATAGTCAACTCAAGATTTTTTGTGGCTAATTTTTATTATTATGGTCTTCGATTCAGGCGAAGGAAAAAAATTGTAAAATAATTATATATTTGGAATGCTCTGGCCTTCCAATTTTATCTTTACATTTTGGCAGAGAAAAAAGTTTTAATACAGGTTTAGGGTTTCCTAAGTATTTTCCTTAAGTTCTTTTCCCATGTTTACCTCCCATTTGTTTCATCACCTTTCTTACTTCAAATTTTACCAAGCTTGTGAACAAACCTGCCCACAGCTACATGTGTAAGAAACTAGTTTTTTTAAGAACCTGTTTTGCTAAAAATATCATGTACTTGCAAATAGGCTATTTGCGAGTTCATGTCTGCCTCCTCTTCAAAGCGAGTCTAAGTGCAAAGTTTTGTTGTGAAAATTAGTTTTCATTCATATGTAAAGTAGAACTAATTACCACCACAAAAACTTGGCACTTAGACACACTTTAAAGAGGAGGCAGACATGAACTTGGAAATGGCCTAGTCCCCTTTCCTCATGGACTTGTTCTCGTTTAAAATGTGAAAATGGTTCTTGTTACTGCAGCCAGAACAGTGCAACCAGAAATAATAATAGTGATCTAAATTTGTTTAATGGCTTCTTTCTTTTATTGAGAGAAAAAAGGGCTGAATGCCGTCATTGTAATAAGGAGAATGCAGACCAAGGATTAAATCTCACTATCTTGGAGAAATGCTTGTTTTTGCATGTGGATTTTCACTTTTGTATGTTCTATCTGTCTTCATTTGCAGAAAAACATTTCAGGAACTCCAGTTGTAGATGACCAACCAGGTGATCTCAGGTCAAAGTAATTGAAGACAAAGTGTGGTCCTTCAAGCCAAAAGAATTTAGAATACTTGACAGGACTGAAGAAGCTGATCAAACTGCAAAGCAACCCAAGCTTAATTGGAGCCTAAGGGGAGGAGCCATCCCACACCACAGGTCTCACTAAGTAATCTAACTATGATTAAGTTAAGCCGAATGAAGAAGCCCATTAATTTCAGGTGGATTGTTTATAATCCTCCAAACCCCAACCCATGTAACAGTGAACTTACTGTTTCAGGTTGGAAAGTGAAGATCTGTGTTGCAGAAGCTGAATTTTGAGTTTGCTGTTTGCAGGAGATAGTGGATGGAGAAGCATTTTGTTAGGATCTGAGCTGGCTGCAAGTTGCTGCCTTGTGATGATTTTTTTTTTTTGTGGCTTGTGGTGATGATTGGGTGGCCTGTGATCAAAGCTGGAAGTCATGCTGGCTCCTTTGCAGGCAGTGACCTGAAAATATAAGGTTAAAACTGTTAAAGTTCTGTTTCTTGGATTAATTACTTCACTTTTCATATCTCGCTGAATCTATGTGTCCAGCCATTGTGCTTTCAAAAGTTTGAGGAAATTGTTGCTTGCAAGTGGCTGGAATGTTTTGCTGTGAAAAGCCAAGTTTAAATGACAAATGAAACAAGGCAGAGTTTGCCAAAAGCCATTTCCTTGTTAATTGTTGGATACAAGATGAGATGCAGACAGCCCAATGTCTTTTTGGCTATTTTGTTATTATTGTCTTCAATAGGCCTTACCCCTTGTTACGTAGTCACTCATCAAAATTCTTTTGTTGAGTGACTACTATAAATACCAGAATGCACTGTTTCAGTAGTCACTCAGCAAAAGAATAATGAAAAGAAAGAATATGCTGTGTTATGTCATAAGGGGTACAGTCTATTCAGGCTCAAGGAAAAATTGGTTATTAATGTTTGGAATGCAGTAGGGTTATTTTACAGGTCACAAGTTATAGTTTTAACAATTGTGAAACAACCCCAATTATTTACAAATCTTTTGGCAGAAGGATAGCTTTAATACAGGGTTAGGGTTTCTTCAAAAGTTTCCTCCAGTTCTTTTCCCATCGTTTACATGTACCTCCCATTTGTTTCATAGCCTTTCTCATCTCAAATTTTACTGACCTGTTGAACAAACCTGCCCACATATAAGAAGCTAATTTTTTAAGAACCTGTTTGGCTAAGAAACCCATGTACATGCAAATTCTCCTTTCCACATGAACTTGTTCTAGTTTTCAATGTGAAAATGGTTCTTGTTATTACAGCCAGAGTAGTGCAACCAGAAATAAGTGATCTAAATTAGTGTATGACTTATTCTCAAGAGATAAAAAAGGGCTGAAATGTCATTGTAATAAGGAGAATGCAGACCACAATTGCAGGTGTGAAATCTGGCTATCTTGGAGAACTGATTGTTTTTGCATGTGGATTTGTACTTTTAATGTTCTATCAAGACTATTTATTCTGAGCAAAAATTTAATAGGCCATTTCCAAGTTCATGTTCGCCTCTTCTTCAAAGCGTTTCTAAGTGCAAAGTTTTTCATATGAAAATTAGTTTTTATTCATATGTAAAGTGGAACTAATTACCATCACAAAAACTTTGCACTTAGACTCGCTTTGAAGAGGAGCAAGATGTGAACTCGGAAATGGCCTATTGTTTACCAACTGAAGTTTATTTTTTTAGATTGTTTATTTATTATTTCAGTGTACTGTATAGGCTAGTTTTATAAATGGCGATCACCTTCACATTCTTTTGTGTTTATGTTAATTAGACCTACTGCCCTCATTTTGAAACAAATGTTCTTTGAAAGTTGCGCGTCGTAGCGAGGCTAGAAAGGCTTATTGGCATTACAACAGAGGAATATTTCATTTGGCCGCCATTATGAAAGAGGTCTATATCCACTTGTTGTCTCCAAGATGTTGTTGCCGTACAGAGTTATGATTATTAAGGTAAAGGTAATTGGCCAAAAATTTCACTTTTTAAAATGGTGAATAAAATCTCTTCTTAACAATGTATGATACGCTTTATTTTGGCTAATTATTTGGTTTTCAATGTAGTTTTTCTTGATAATAACATGGGTGACAAATTACTCG
Source organism: Montipora foliosa (assembly GCF_036669935.1). Lineage (NCBI taxonomy): Eukaryota > Metazoa > Cnidaria > Anthozoa > Scleractinia > Acroporidae > Montipora > Montipora foliosa. Next base: position 6,228,976 of record NC_090878.1, on the reverse strand, counting down.
TTAATTTTGGCGCAAAATTTCAGTGTTAATTTATAATTTCACATGTGAAATTACAATGTTGCCATGGCAACTTTTCTTACAGTGCCAAAATGGCGTCTTATGAACGTTATTTGTTGCTCATGATATTGATATTGATTGATTGCGTTTTGTTCAAAGTCAAAGAAATTATTTGATTTTGGACAAAATGTGCGTGAAATTTTTCCATAATTTCACTCGTCACCATTTGATTACCCATACAAATATGGTAGGGTCGAACTAACATATTTACAGGTGCAAGCCTTTATATTTGTCTCCAGCCACGCCCCCTTCTAATGCAGATAAAAACCTCAATTATAGTAATAGTAATGATACTACTACTACTACTACTACTACTACTACTACTACTACTAATAATAATAATAAGAATAATAATAATAATAATAATAAACAGCTTGTAATTGACTTGGATAAAGTAGGTTTACAGGACAAAAACAATCTAATTAGATAATGCCAGAAATGGGTAATCTAACAAAACTGCGAGATCGTGAAAGCAGTCTATTCATTCAACAGACTTTCCACAGACTAGAGATACCGTCCATCTTAAGTCAAGAATATCGCTTTGAATTGTTAATTCCGCATATTCCTTGCAAAAATTGAACTACTAAAAGTGAGCCGCATGTCGTGTCCATTTAAGCGGTAAAAATGCTGATGAAAAGCGTTTAACAAGAAATAGTAAGAGTAAAGTTATGTGTCCAACTTCATTATCAACGAATTAATTTCCGATTTTTGAAAATTGGTTGATATCTTAGGGCTTGTTTTTACAAGTCGAAGTTCTTGCAGTCGTGTTCTCTCATCTCTCTTAACAATAAACCGTCTCCCGCGAAAACGTCTTGTTTATTTGGCAGCTGAAAGTTGTATGACTTCGCATGGGCACGAAAAGCAAAATATCTTTTATAGTGTCACTCAATTGCGTGGCTGTTTATTGCCTTAACTAAAACTTCTTGTGAAAATTTAAGAAGTTTTTTTCTGTCAAGCTTTCAATAATAGCGAAAAATAAAGAAATAAAATTATATTTTAGTGAGATGCTAAGCCAAACGTGAAGGAGAAGATTGATGCAGTCAAGAGTCAAACGTTCTGGGAAATAAATTAATTTTTGTACTTGGGAAACCGTGAATATCCTTCTATCCATGGTTAGTAGACCATGTTCTATCAATTAATGCTAAATTATTTATCCTGTGTTTTTCCAGAATTTACGCAGAAATTGTAGGAGGTTTAGTTAAAGAAACTGAAATCAAGGTTTGCTGCACTTTGCCGTTTGAAAATGTACGATTATTCGTCTCGCCCGGAACAAAAAGAAAAAAAAAATTACCTGAGAATTGCTCGGAAGCTGTTGAAGCTTTAATGTACAGAAAACTAAAGCCTTTTTTGCTTTTATTTGCCGCTTGAACGAGTGAAAAATCACGAGCTCACGCACCACAAAATTAAGCCTATTGTTTCATTGTCGCGTGTTTGCAAAAATTAGTGAAAGAGCTTAAATTGCATTTTTCCTGTAAATTTACCGCACGAACTTAATTTGAACTGGAAGCGAAAGAAAGCACATCATGAAAATAAAAGAGAACTAGTTAACCACTTGAAAAGATCACAAAAAGGGGGAAAATCGGGTCATGTTTGCGAAACTCCTACTCTCTAATGTTACCAACTTTAACAACGTAAACCTGAAAGAAACTTACCTCAAGAATAGCTAAGAATCATCTGCCATACTGACTCAAAACTCTAGTAATACCAAGGCTGTTGTTTTTATCTTGCTCGGCCCAAAAACTTGGTTTTATCAAGAAGAAAAAGAGTAAAACGTATGTCCTTTCGCATCAGAAGCTGTTTTATGAATTTTTGGGAGCGGTGTGACAAAAAAAGCGCGCGGAGCTGCCACTCAACATCACGTGGGGAAAATACTGATCTTTGGTTGGCTAGTTGATATTGTCTCGTAGTATTTTGATTGGTTACCAGAAAATGGCGGGAATTGCCTGCGGCTGGCATTTTTCTAAATTTGGAAATTAAGGGTGCTTTCGATTGACCTTATTCCGGAATAAGATTACGTGGAGTGATGATTTAAAACACCATGTGTGGCGTTTTGCAACAACAAGGATAATAAAAAACATTTGTTTCCTGCTCCGGAAGCATAATAAAAGTTAAAAAGTTTTACAAACTCGGAGCTAAAAGTTAAAACTTATGAAATATTTCATAAGTTTTAACTTTTAGCTCCGAGTTTGTAAAACTTTTTAACTTTTAAGGATAATAAAGATATGTTTAAAATAGCATTTTAGCAAGTGTTTGATAATTTTAATGTGAATCTCCATAAAAACGAAGGATTCTAACTTCTATTCCATGTATTCCTATTCCGGGATACGGTCAGTCGAACGCACCCTAATGGTGCATTCTTTTGGAGGTATCCTAGCTATTCTGATTCCAGATTAGGAATAACAGAATACACGGAATATCAATTTGCAAAAGAATAACACCTATTCTGAAAACGGAATACTATTAGCGAAGGTTATCTGGGAACTATTGTATCTGTGCATGCATGCGCCAATTGCAAAGGTTTCCCAGTATGGCCAGTACCAGTTTTTTGGCGGTTTGCTTCATTTGCTAAAAACCTTAAGGGGGAAGATGACGAATAATTTTTTGTACTTGTGAGTGCTTTGCGTAGTGCAAATGTGTTCCCGTGTGCCCTTCTTCTTGATGTCGACTTTAATGAAAAAAGGTTCGGGGTTTTTGCGCAAACCAATTAATGCCAACGTCACTTCTTTTGACCATGCAAAGGCACTTTTTTTTATTAACACAAACTGACAGCTCTTCTTGTTCTAGCACCGGTAAAGAAACAGAAGAGAGGCCAGCCCACCCGAATCCACGGTAAACATTTTGCATCGCTATTCCATTCAAATTTTTACAATAACATATATTCTGCCTATTCGGAGTGAGCCATTTTCCGCTCCCAAAAGAACACGAATGCTGTCAATTCCGTGCATTGCTATTCCGGAATAGTACCAAAAGAACGCGCCCTAAAAAATTCGCAAGGTTTACTACCAAAAAGAAAAAAATTGGAATTTTCCTTCTTGAAATGCCTTTTTATTTTTGTTCTGTATATAGGACCTTACAGGTTCCAAACTGTTTAACGCCTGGAACTTGGGTAATTAGGATTTGAAAGAAAAGTAAGTTAATCGGGTTAACGAACTGTGTCTACTAGTGCGTAACTGAAAAGAAAAGAAAAAGTCTTAATTGACCAACTAAAATTCATCAGACAGCTTTTCAAATTTTCTTTGAAATGCGTCGTTGAGGTTTTAGCTCACACACCACCGACATCACAGAGGTTTTTATGCTGCCCACCACAAAACTTCTCTGCTTCCAGGTGAGTTATTTTCATATCTTTTTCCGCAATCAACAGACCATTTTTTAGATGTAGCAAAGTTATGTGGCCTAAGAATGGAAGCGAGGCTGCCGGTTACCATGCTTTGATACAAACCTTTGTGCCTTTCTAATGTTAATGTAGACTAATTAGAATTACAATACACAATTTACATGATTAAAGAAGTGAGGTCTGTATCCATACAAGGTCACAGACCGTCTCGCAGCCATTCATAGGCTACAGGTCACTGAGCAAATGGCTTAGGGTCCGTTTACATGGAAAGAGGATGATCCTAGCGCTGGGATCATCCTAGCACTAGGATCATCCGAGCGCGGTATGTTTTCAACTTTCAGTTTACATGTGAAGGGTTGTATTTGGCCCCAGTGCTAGGATCATCCTACTGCTAGGATCATCCTATCTGAGAGGAGGGATGATCCTAGCGCTAGGAAGATCCTAGCACCATGTAAACTGCCTTCGTTCGGAAGTTCCTGGTACTAGGGACAAAAAAACAAACATGGCGGCGGCCGGGTGTTCACGGTATTCAGCTACCAAAGGTCGACAATTTCGTCTGGCGTTGCCACAGGACGATTCTAATGATTCTGATGACCGCCGACAATATTCAGGACCAGTTTTGTTTCACCACCCAAGCGAGAGACACAGTGGAAAGTAACGAGCAATCGATCGACAGCAATGTCGAAAACGCTGCGAATCGAAGGCATGCGAATTTATCCGAATACATCCGAATACATCCGAATTACGTGTTTGTTGTTCTCGCCCGCCATCTTGCTTTCATTCTCCACTTCCACCTAGACAGAAAGTTCTGCATGTAAACCAAACGAAAAGTTGCTAGGATCTTCCTAGCGCTAGGATCTTCCTACATCCATGTAAACAGCCCCTATTCGGGCATGCAAAATTAGCGTCCATTGCCTCTCATATTCATGTTTCCAAAACCAGGGATAGTAAGAGGACGTAAATTAAGCAAGACGGAGAATAGAAAATAACGACATCATGCCTCCCAAATATTTAATGAGTCTCAAGATCTTTTAACACGCATTCAGGGGACCTTGGGTGACTAAAGGAACTAACCTAGCCGTGATCATTTGCAATCGTGACAACCCTTGTAAAGGTCTGTAAAGACATAAACCTATTCCCGGATAGGAAGGCTATAATACTTTGATAAGTTTTCAATGCAAAAAGGTGGCCTACCTAAGTGAGCAGACAATGCAATTCGTCTACGCTGGTGCGGACCCCTTGTAGCACAAAGACAAAAGAACATTTTTTGGCCGTCATTTACGCATTCGGTCTAAACGAAATGGCGTCATTACAGATTTGACGATGGAGATAACTGTATCGGAATTGAAACGTATGCTGATGGATCAGCACACAGTTGACCCCGCACCGGTCATTCTCTTCCCTGGCCAGCCTGCCTGCAGCCCACCAAAAAACAAGTACATATTAAGGATTAAAAGTGTGTAATCCTGAAAATGTCATATTGAAATGAGACATACATTATAAGGACAGTAACAAGTGAACTAGTTATGTAAGGAGGTAACATTTTTGAAGAGTAATTACAGTACTATGTTTTCTCCCTTTTGATTCCATGAAAGCGTTAGCCCAACTGATAAACCGCAGGTTGCAGGTTAGAGGTGAAGGTCATGGTTTCAATATAGCTGAAACCACGTTACCTTTTACCAATGCTAACTCTAGACCTCAAAAAAAAAAAAAAAAATTTTGAGCCCAAGGTCAGCATTTTTGTAAAAGTCTAGGTTACTTCAGTCATGGTAAAACAATGACCTGAAACCTATGAAAAACAATATGAAAACAACTGAGTTTTCTCCTCAGTCTTCTTCTCGAGATCTTGGAGGAAGTTACATTCTGTCTCCCAATAAACCTAGAACAAGCCGTTGTGGTGTTCAGTCTTTTTCCTTACTTATCAGCTAAGTTGTGGAATGCGCTACCTGTGATTTATCCGCACCACTGAGTTAACAGGTTTTAAAATGAGAATCCAGGGCAACATTTTGTATAGCCGCTTTTCTTTCGAATTAATTAATTTTTTCTTTAAATAGTTTCTATTAATTTAGTTATGTATCCGTACGTGCTATGTATTTTAGCTGTACATATAATGTGTCCATGATAGTAGCTCTTGTAGTTACTCTGAATTCCGGGATGAAAGAACGTTTAATGCATTTGTGTATGTTTCCTTTAGCAGGGCGCGTGCGTACACTTTGTATTCCGCGACTACAGTGCTTACCATATGAGAGGTAAAATGACTTTTGCCTTGAATATATAAGCCATCGAAATCCTACGTTAAATTGTAATGACAAGGGCGGTCTAGAGCTGTGAGTAGGCGTGGGATTTGTCACATATGGTTTAGGGGCCGACATATCTCTCCCTCAATGCCGTACCGGGAGGCGAGGTCGGTAGCAGAAAGCAGCGAAGGGTCAACTGCGTCCAAAAGCGATCGCACGGGCCGAAATCCCGGGATGACTCGTTTGGTACGACACTCCAGCGCCACGTCTGGAGGTACTGCATTTTTCTTTCTTGCTCAAACATTCCCTCAGCGTATGCGCAAACGTTCTGGCTCTCCGATACGTACCATGGCAAAAAAAGATGCTGGTTTTTGCAAGCAATTGACATTTTAGTTGATTGTACAGGCATAAACGTAGGTGTAGGAACCGCGCGTGTCTGCTCTTCTGGAGACAGAGGTGAGGGATGGTTTCGCGACTGGGACGCCTAAAATGCTTTGTTGTAAACATGGCGGTTCACGAGTGAAGTTGTCCCTCTGGCCTTTCTGTGCACGAATTCCAGGACCTACCGATACAATTTGGGCAAGTTTTGAAAGCTTAAAACTTTAATCGATGCTGTACTTTACTGGTAGGACTGGGTAGCCCCGACACTTATAAAAAAAATCGATGAAATGACAACCGGGGGTCTTCTCTTGTCATGGAATGGCAGAATTACCCAGAATTCGTTTGACCATGAACGAGGCAAATTGAGAAGCACGAGACTGGCCCTCATCAAATGGCTGAAGCGCCACCGGAGGAAAAAGGGAGAAGAACATTTCTAGCCAGATACTAAGGAGTAGCCCTGGTGTGTGCTGTTAATGTAGCCTTTTGATTCCTGAACAAATAGTTGTCATAGAAAATTCGCGACAAAGTAATGCTTTTCTCGCTGTTATTCTTGTAGAAAAAAACTGAGTGCCCTTTCGACAGTTGTTCTTGTCCAAAAAACGCTATAATGTAAATAAAAGAATACTTAGATTTACATTTGTAGATTACTAAAGTCAAACTCTGTATCTCTATGAAATAAGCGCGCATTCAAAATTTTCTTCATATTACCGGGAGGCGAGGTTGGTAGCAGAAAGCAGCGAAGGGCCAACTGCGTCCAAAAGCGATCGCACGGGCCGAAATCCCGGGTTCGTTTGGTACGACGCTCCAGCGCCACGTCTGGAAGCTATTTTTTCAGGTCTGCGGACGCTGAGCAGCTCTTTTCTGGAGCTGGAGTTTGTTTTGGTGAATGCAGGGCTGGAACTACGGCAAAGGGCTGATTTACTATAGGCCGATATTTCGGCTAACAAAATTAGCCTTGCCCAGGGCCAGTTTAACGGCTCTTAAAATTTAAATTTAAAATTTACATAAGTGGTTAATAATCAACTACAATTATAAATACTAGATAAAATAATGTACAGGTAAATGATTATACAATAAAAATGGAAACAGAAACAGTTCAATGTTCCTTCCTTTGGTTCAGACCGTCTGGTGACAGGGTTTTGCCTCTATCTATGAGGTACGCTTCTCTTGCCTTACTGGCGTGACATTTTGAGAGTGGGTTGTAATCCCAGCGAAATAAGTTCAATGTCTGCGATCGAGTAGCCAGGTTGATTAAAGTGAGAAGGCACTGCTGCTGTGGCGTTCGCGAGGAGTAGATTGTTTGCATCATTTTATCCACAAGCTTTACTTTTATCGTTGAAAGAAGTGGAAAAACGTACATTTTCACTAAAAGGTGGCCGGATCACCTGCTATAATTTTTCGTAACCATAGTAACTGATCATCACTAAACTTGTCTCAAAATGCGTGTGAGGGATAAACGAACAGATACTGAAAACATTAGATACTAATGTTTGATCGTCTAGGAAAACTCAAAAAAACGTCATAGGGGGATGGAGTCCACGTACCCCCCCCCCCCTCCCCCTCCCCTTTTACGTCCGAGGGTTAAAAACACATTCCTGCCATGCAAATTTAATGCAGATGTTTCTTGGAAAGTTTAAGTCAGAAGATATAGGATAGAGATAGGATCAACTAGTACTGTCAGAAAGAGCTGGAGAAAATGGGGGGAAATTTCACACGTTTTGGGAAGAACACAGCAAGCAACAAACAACTGGACGGATGACAACTGCTATTTCCAGAATATCTTCAGATAAGTAAACATTTATATGACACCGAATTCGTCGAGGAACAGACAAATGACGAGAACTAGCATTGATCAAGATAAGCAGGCCTTTTCTTAAAGTATGCATCATTTTGAATGATCTGCATAGTTTCTTCAGATCATACGCAGCCAGGAGCTGTACCAATCAGTATAATTGCAAACTATTTTTCCGGACAATTTTCTCTCTTCTTTTTAGAGCATCCAATCATCAAATTGTTGGCAAAAAGAATAAAACTGAATTTACTTCTTAAGCTTTCATATCTGAAATCAAATTTCGCACTAGCCCTGGGTTAACTTCAGTTAACCTTGCTTATAACAACCCGGCCCAGAAGAACAGGAACGGCCATAGAAAAACTGACGCCCGACACCAGCAAAGGAATCTTATATAACATATTTATCTTCGTATAGTTTAAGACCTTCTTATCAATCAATCAATCAATGTCTGGTCGAACACCGCTAAACGGACACTCGCTTATTACGGACAGTTTCCGTTGTCCCTGGGGAAACCCCTTGCATGCATTTTCATGCATTTTCTCTAAATTCAACCCGCTTAACACGCCGACACCCGCTAACGGTGGATAACGAACGGCTTGTTTCTTGCCCAATGAACAGATTCTCATAAAAAGTCAATCTCGTTCGGGCGGACATTTCATTATCAACTTCTGTTTTTAACAAACCTTTCCTTTTTGAAGGTTATTAAAAAGCCATCAGTTGATAGCATTTGGATGTTCCCAGCGCTACAGGACACGGGATAGAATGGTTTGTAGAAGTCAATTTCAGACTATATTCAGGTGTGTTCGTGGGTTTAGTCCGCGGAATAAAGAATTTTTGAAAGTTAGAGTTGTTTAATTCGACTATGCTGACGTCCCACTATATCTTTAGTATTTTAATCTAATGAAGGGTGTTTTTCACCTAAATAAATAACATGACCCCCCCCCCCCCCACCCTTCATTCTCCGTATCAACGGGGTTTGACTGTAAATTAAAGGGACTGCGTCACGGTAGTCCAGTTCATTTTGTTTAATTTCGCTATAATTACTCGCCCTCAATCACCATGAAACTTATAGTAAGCAAAGAAATTACATGTAAGTGACAAATCAGAGATCTGTGACAAATAAATGTGTCTCCTGAACATTATTTTTGAAGTTGCAAGCAGCAGGGATCAACTCTGAAAAACTGGTAGGCTGAACAGTTTTCAAAAACCCTAATTTCGATCCGTTTTGACCGAAACATGACCGGAAATGTCGTGACACTCATTTAAACCGGATGTGACTCTTTTAGTATCGTATTAGTGCTAACCTTTTTTTGATTGACATTTGAAATCGGAGTAGTTGAAAAAGAGAGTAGTACAAATTTACCTTTTGTTGAGATCGGTCGGAGAGGAAATGTACGAGCGGATTGTGATTGAAATAAAAGAAGGATTTACGATTTAAGAGAGCTATTTTGTGCCCCACAAGTTCGGTACAGTTTCAATCTTCTTCAGTTTTGCCCATCCGTGGCATCTGTTGTTTCTGTTATGTTATTTTAACCTTCCTTTAAAGTTTTAAGCAGTTATTTTTATGTTCCTCTTAATTTAATGGGCATTTTGTAATTTCCTAATTTGGCTGAATTTCGTGACACAGCTCCTTTAAATCATGAACAAGCTCAATTTTAAAGGGAACATCGTGCAACAGTAGCCATGATACGTATACCAGGAACAAGAAATTCCTTAGCCTTCGAAAAGGAAGCCGGGAAAGGGGATTTCAGGCACGCGACGAAGTGGGCACATAACATTGCGGGCATACAACATAGTGGGCAATCGACATGGTG
>NC_090878.1:6206861-6209361 GCF_036669935.1 Montipora foliosa | reverse complement strand
AGGCTTCCATGTTTCCACCTAATTCTGTTCCAACGGGACCTGGTTCAAGTAGAGAACACCTACCAAGGGTAAAGAAAAGGTGTATGGCTTAAGTTATAAGGTTGTGGAGATTACATCTTCTTTAATAAACTTGTAATACAGTGAAACCTCCAAAATTTGTTCGCTATAACGAGGTTCCTTTATTTTGAACTTCTTTATCATATGTTTTAGAGACTTACTGACTAACTAAAGGTATCCAGAAATTTACTCAGGTGAGAAATTTGGCCTACTTTTTGACAAAAGCAGAGGAATTATTCAACTCGTCATGATAGCGATATATTTTTCTATGTCGATTCTATCATGTACAAGGGTGATGAAATCCGCAAACTGCGGTCTTTTATCACGAGGTTCCTTTATTTTGAACTTCTTTATCATATGTTTTAGAGGGTCTTAATGGGGTTAACCGATAGGCGTAAAACGTCCAAAAATTTAGTCGATAGCCGTAAAAATTGAAAAATTTTAACCGTTAGTCGTAAATAGGGTGAAAAAAAATTAACCGTAAAAGAAACTGTTCCCTAGATTTGTAAAAGTAACCGTTGACATTTCTACGGGTAAAATAGTATTAGAAGTGAAATACTTAAAAGTATGATCTATCAAATAACTTATTTCATCCAGAGATGATCCCAAGACCTTTATTTTGCTTAAAGATACAAAAAAATACAGGTTTATTAATATTTAACTCTTTGAAACAAAAGAAATTGATTTTTAATTTTTTTGTTAACCGTAACTGAAAAAAATTAACCGATAACCGTAAATGCCACCACCCCATTGGGACCCTCGTTTTACCATTACTGGGGTAAAGAAAATCATTCGTTATACCAAGGACTTCGTTACATAAAGGTAGTGCGTGCTGTAGAAGGTATAGTTTAGTTTAAGCAACGCATTCAACTTAGATTAAATGCACAGTGTTACTTCATGGAATGTCTACGTAGGTCCACAAAAGAATCTGGGAGGCGTTAGAGGAAGGAAAAACGGCAACCGAGTAGCTGTGGGGACGAGGTTGCGCAGCTCAGGAATTTTGTTAAAGCTGTAGAAAATGGCGAAAAAATTCCACACGTTAAGCGTAGAAGAAATAGCCGAACTATTCCCCAAAGAAGCCTGAAAACACACTTTGCCTAGTTGGACTCAAAGTCTTTGTAACCGACCGTTCTTGTCAAATGAGAACCTAAGTGCACGCTGTTAGCCTTAAAAAATTTTAAGAGAATACACCGCCTGCTTAGCGCACGCGCTTCAGTATTCAAAGAAAACGTACGCGTGTAAAAACGAATGCGATATTGTTTCAATTATTCTGGTACAAGGTTTTTCTCCACTGGATTCCGTCTTAAATGATGTACATAATTCTTCAGATCGTACCCAGCCTCTTCCAATAATTGCTGAAGATCTGGAAATTTAATGTATACGATATTGGCGCCATCTCTTACAGCAAAACTATAAACTTTCAGTAAACTAGAATAAAATCAACTCATAAATGGCAATTTCTAAGAATACCAAACTGACCCAGTCTAGCACGGTTTGCCCGTGTTCGTTTTTGTAACAGCAGCAGTATAAACAAAAGGCTCCCACAAAAATAGCCATAAGGTAGTAAGCCAGGGCAGGACATGTTACAGATCTTACAGTTTAGGCCGTAGTTCAGTTTCTTATCTGGAAACTATTAAACTGAGTAGCACCTAAAGCTCATTGAAGGGTATTCCAGAAATATCAACCTATACCCAGGTATAGCATGGTTTGCCTATGGCCTCTAACGTCCTTGCTCAAGTTGTTCAAAAGTTAGATAACGCTATCCAATGGATAGATCTCTATCAGCTAGAGTGTGTAATTGAGTTCCCTTATACTTATCCGCTGGTTAGTGTGATTTATTCGTTAGTTGGAAAGAGCTATCCAACATTTGAACATTAACTTTGGTTTACTTTACCTGATATTAAAATGAAGCAAGGTTGGAGCCATTGCTTCAGTGAGGCCCTCCACTGCAAACTTTGAAGATGAGTAAATCTCATTGAAAGGTATTCCAACAATTCCAGCATGGCTGGTGTTGTTAATTATACACCCGCTCCTTCTCTCTTTCATGCCTGGTAGAACAGCTTGGATTAGTCGCAAGGTACCAAAGACGTTCACTTCAAACAATTCCTTGGCCATGTCCACTGGGACACACTCCACTATGGTTAACAATGCTATTCCAGCGTTGTTGACTGTTGAGCATCAAAGTATTATTTACTGTTAGTTTTGTTACCAGGCCCACCTGGTTCATTATAACAGAGGAGAAGAGTGGAGGGGGAATGATGGAGATCCAGATATCTCGCTTCCCGCTGCACCTTTAATCCCGGTCATAATCATTGAAGTTTCCGGAAAACACAACTTAAACGTAGCCCCGTTAGTCGGTTCATGAAAACACGTGTTGCTTCCCTACCCTCCCCTCCCTCAATGTTGGTTGCATGCGTCTGCTTGGGCATAAACGTTCTCCATT
>NC_090878.1:6196861-6201861 GCF_036669935.1 Montipora foliosa | reverse complement strand
CAGAATCCTTTTCCAGCGAAAATTTTATTGAAACAAACAACATATTTGCTCTTAGAGGTGAAAACCTCTTCCTATTTCATTGCGTGCGTGAAGACGAGAAACTCAATTGTGTCAAATTACCATGTACTTCAGGTAAATACTGCTCACTTTGATTTCGTCTCGACGGGCGATAGATTGTTGTCGAAGTCCAGTACTCGTCGCTTTTGAGATTCATGCCTAGTTTATCCAACTGACTTTCCATTATTGAGCTCCATAAGGGTATATTTTGTTTAAGGATCCACTAAAACGCCATTCGCGTTGCATGACTTTCGACGCCATTGCAGGCTAAGTTGATGATTCTACTGTGTCCACCAGAGAAATCTACGCAGTTCCACTACACTCTCGATCCTAAGAAAATACGCGCAGAAGGCTCTATACACAAAGACACCACTTACCAGGGGAGTGACAGGCAAGACTTTTACCGACACGTAAAAAAAAAAAAAAAAACAAAAAACAAAAAAAAAAAAAAAGAAAACAAACAAACTAAACGCAGACCTCGACTGGGTTTGCCCATAGGCAACCCAGTAAAAATATAAAAACAAGATAGGAGCGTGACACGAGCGCTAGAAAGTATGCGTCACAAACAAATTAAATAAAGGCACCAAATAGGATGTGTACACAAGGAGGAGCTCTTGAACCCCCCTTCAGAAGAAACAGAACTTAAAAAGAAAAAAAGGAAATAAAAGAGAGAATTAGAAAGACAAATTTAGGATAAAGGACACTTAGGGACGGACCATTAGAAAACTTATGGAGGGGGGGGGGGCAACATTTTGTATAGCCGCCTTTCTCAGTTTTGAATTAATTAATTTTTCTTTATATATTTTCTATTAATTTAGTTATGTATCCGTACGTGCTATGTATTTTAGCTGTAAATGTAATGTGTCCACGATAGTAGCTCTTGTAGTTACTCTGAATTCCGGGATGATAGAACGTTAAATGCATTTGTGCATGTTTCCTTTAGCAGGGCGCGTGCGTACACTTTGTATTCCGCGACTACAGTGCTTACCATATGAGAGGTAAAATGACTTTTGCCTTGAATATATAAGCCATCGAAATCTTACGTTAAATGGTAATGACAAGGGCGGTCTGGAGCTGTGAGTAGGCGTGGGATTTGTCACATATGGTTTAGGGGCCGACATATCTCTCCCTCAATGCCGTACCGGGAGGCGAGGTCGGTAGCAGAAAGCAGCGAAGGGCCAACTGCGTCCAAAAGCGATCGCACGGGCCGAAATCCCCGGATGACTCGTTTGGTACGACGCTCCAGCGCCACGTCTGGAGCTACTGCATTTTTCTCTCTTGCTCAAACATTCCGTCAGCGTATGCGCAAACGTTCTGGCTCTCCGATACGTACCAGAGCAAAAAAAGATGCCGGTTTTTGCAAGAAATTGCATAGAGAATACTTAGATTTACATTTTTAGATTACTTCTGCTTTCGAATGATTTGCCTGCTCATTACTTAGCTCTTATTAACCGAGCAGGAGGTCTGTATGGGAGAATCTTGACCGAGGTCGTGAGTACAGACCGAACGCAGTGAGGTCTGTACACAACGACCGAGGTCAAGATTCTCCCATACAGACTGACTAAGCTCGGTTAATAAGATGTTTATTATATGGCAAACAAGAACAATTTAATTTGTTTAATGTAACTGGTTTGTACTAACTGACATTTTGCTTGCGAACGGCGATGAGTGGCGTTGAGCTGAACTTAATTCTGTCAAAGTTTGCTCGTCATCCTCTCTTTTGTCATCATGCTGTTTGGCACTTCCATAAATAAATATTGGTAGAAGAAAATACTCAATATTTTTGCATTTTAGTTTGCATCTTTTCACCGCAAAACAATACCGGTCTAGATGCCGGTCTAGATGGGAAAATCTAGACCGCGGTCAATATCGATTTTAGCCAATCAAATTCGCGAACTTGGTAGTTCCCAGTCCTTGTGAGACAGAGCCATATAATAATGCATATGAAAAACTACCGAGTTTTCTCCCCGGTCTTCTTCTCATGATCTTCGCGGAAGTTACATTCTGTCCCCCAATAAACCTAGAACAACCAGTTATGGTGTTCAGTCTTTTCCCTTACTTATCAGCTAAGTTGTGGAATGCACTACCTGTGATTTATCCGTACCGCTGAGTTAACAGGTTTTAAAATGAGAATCCAGGGCAACATTTTGTATAGCCGCTTTTCTCAGTTTTGAATTAATTAATTTTTCTTTATATATTTTCTATTAATTTAGTTATGTATCCGTACGTGCTATGTATTTTAGCTGTAAATGTAATGTGTCCATGATAGTAGCTCTTGTAGTTACTCTGAATTCCGGGATGATAGAACGTTTAATGCATTTGTGTATGTTTCCTTTAGCAGGGCGCGTGCGTACACTTTGTATTCCGCAACTACAGTGCTTACCATATGAGAGGTAAAATGACTTTTGGCTTAAATATATAAGCCATCGAAATCTTACGTTAAATTGTAATGACAAGGGCGGTCTGGAGCTGTGAGTAGGCGTGGGATTTGTCACATAAGGTTTAGGGGCCGACATATCTCTCCCTCAATGCCGTACCGGGAGGCGAGGTCGGTAGCAGAAAGCAGCGAAGGGCCAACTGCGTCCAAAAGCGATCGCACGGGCCGAAATCCCGGGATGACTCGTTTGGTACGACGCTCCAGCGCCACGTCTGGAGGTACTGCATTTTTCTCTCTTGTTCAAACATTCCGTCAGCGTATGCGCAAACGTTCTGGCTCTCCGATACGTACCAGAGCAAAAAAAGATGCCGGTTTTTGCAAGAAATTGCATAGAGAATACTTAGATTTACATTTTTAGATTACTAAAGTCAAACTCTGTATCTCTATGCAATAAGCTCATTCAAAATTTCTTCATATTACTGTATAAAAGTCTGCTGGTAGGACTGGGTGGCCCGACACTTAAAAAAAAGCTATGAAATGACAATCGGGTGTCATCTCTTGTCATGGAATGGCAGAATTACCCAGAATTCGTTTGGACATGAAGGAGGTAACTTGAGAAGCACGAGACTGGCCCTCATCAAATGGCTGACGTGCGGCCAGAGGAAAAGGTTAGAAGTCGATTCCTAGCTAGATACTAAACAATAACCCTTGCGTGTGCAGTTAACGTAGACTTTTGATTTGTGAAAAAAAAAAATTAAACTGCTTCAAAAATTTTGAACTGGTTAAAAAAAATTAAACCAGGGGATAAAGTTGAACTGCAACATATTTATCAACGGGTACCGCACGCTTTCACGAGTCAAGCCAAATCAAATAATTATTGTAAGCAAGAGTCGCTTTAAGCAGTCGAAAAATAATACAATGCAGTTTCAAGTTCAATTTCTGCAATTATTTCTGCGATAGCTGTAAATTGATACATATAAGGTGGTCTTGAAGAGACTTTTATTGCTCAGCTCTTGTTCTGTGCCTCTCAAAAAAGGAAAAAAGAAGCTTTATATTCTAACAAGCCATGTAGAATGCATGGATACTCCAGTTGGTCTGTGTAAACAGTTTAGAACGAGTTTCAATCGAGTGTCGTAAAACCAAAACCAAAGTAATTACTTTGGCTAATCAAAAAGGACGGAGACAATCCAGTAAACCAATCAAAATTCAAAGTAATCACACATAGCCGACACAAAGCGCGGGAAAATGTGCTCGCTTAAGGACGGTGTCTACTAATTCAAAGGTATTTTTGCGCGGTTTACCGAATATGCGGGAATTGCAGATCTTGACAAGTGTTATTGAAATCCAAAAAGAAAATTGGGGGTAACCACGCATTTTTGGAAGATCATTAACCAAAAATATTTGTGAAAAGCTTTAAAATACAAAGCAATGTATGGCGTTCTTTTCCAAAATTGAAGCTTAATTATCACTGAAAAATGCATGGTTACCCCAATTTTCTTTTTGGATACCAAGAGCACTTGCTAAGTTCTGCTTTCTCCGCATAGTTTTGAACCGCGCAAAAATATCCCTGTATTAATAAGCACCGCCGATAGGAAACTCGAGTATCTCGAGATGCGCAGAACGTATGTGCAATAACAATAGTAGGCACTGTCCTTAAGCAACTATTGGTTTTGGTTTCACTTCTAAATTGTTGAAAAAATGGCCCGATAACTTTGAACCAATCACTGAGTGAAGTAAATCCAAAACCAAAGCAATTCGCTCATTACTTTCGGCACTCAATTGAAAACCGCTCTAGCTTGCTTGAAACAGTTTACTACAATTAAGAACGTGTTGAATCGATTGGTGGATCTATTTGATGGTGATATCTTTTTCTTCTCTTCCCATACACTGTTTCACTAACAAATGAATATTCCTTCATCCTTTATAAAGAAATTGTTGGTATTGTACTGCACAACAACCTTGTCAAATGTTAGTAACGCAGAGAAAAACAGCAAAACAGCGTTAACAGTGTATCATTTGTAGAGACAAGTTATTTTAATTTATGCAATTTCAAAGTACTTGGCCAGGTTTTGATAATACCAGTTTTTACAATCTAATTAACATACTTTAATCTTATTTAAGCCGACAACATCGATCTGAAGTATCTATACCGGTAACTTTTTATGAGATGGGAGAAAAGTATTGAAAGATAAATCCTCTTCATTACTGAGAATTATAGCCGAAATAGATTAGAATGGGCTGGAACCTAAGCCTCATTCTCATCTATTCCAAACTGCACTTGAAACCATGTGATTACCTTAACTCACAATCAATCAATCAATCAATCAATCAATCAATCAATCAATCTTTATTTATACACGGTTTTAAAAAATTCATCAGGCATGAAAAATAAAAAACCTTAGTTACATTGGTTCAACTAAATTAAATTAAATTACAATATTAAAGTTATTTAATTAAGTATATGCAAAGCAAAAACCTGTTTTCCATGAATGCCGTGTCACACACCAATATATGGACCCTTGCTTTCCTCCCTAAGAACATTCCTAATTTTCCCATTGCCAAAAAA
>NC_090878.1:6176861-6189361 GCF_036669935.1 Montipora foliosa | reverse complement strand
CATCTGGGCGTGGCTCAAGCTTTTTGTGAAACAAAACATGTTAAAAAGAAAATTTTACTTCTGTTCCTCTTTGCGTAATTCTGTGTTTCTTCGTGGAACCCTAAACGAGACCTTGGCGGCTTAAAATATTGGCGCTTTGCCCAGAACACCCTAAGCGAGACCAAAATCCAAAATTTACACCCCTAAGCGAGACAATAAGCAACCCCATCTGTTTCATATAGGAGTCCCCTCCCCGGGACTGAAACAAGGTCCACAATAGTGAACCAACCTCCCCCCCCCCTCTTCCTCCCACTACATCATCCTTGCTTTCCTAAATGCTACCATTTTAACATACCCTCTGATCATGGCAAATGATTCATCACTGGAAAAATAGGAGCTTCCAGGAAGGACAGTGACAGTCTCTTTGCCTGCAAAGGTTACAGTATGTCACTTTTCATTTGCATTTGAATGAAAGTTTTCCTTATTTGTAATTTCTTTAAAAAATGGCTGCTTAATGGTCACATACCATGCAAACCCTTCCCACTCTTCCCTTCTGTATCAGTACGTTGCACAAGACAGGTATTGGCAGAAGTAAAGTAGCTTTCATTAAAAATAAAGACGGAAATGACATCTGACAGTAGGCAAATTCTTTAAATAATATATGCTCTTGTTAGTGCTAAAAGATTGATCATCAGCTTAGGTACATGGTCATCAAAACACATTTGTGCCAACACATTTTTCCCTAACATACTCAATGGTTTGCAAAGGAGCTTCCAATCATTACTTTCTGGGAGTTATAGACAACAAGCTTTCAAGCCTTCTAGATCAAGAAGGAGTGTTTAGCTATTGTGCTTGGATACCAAATGAATGCTTTGACCAGTACTTGGCAAATATCAAGTGCTTGCAACAGAGCGTGAGAGCCTGACAGTCACCCCCACCAACATATCCACTTACTGTATAATTTTTCATGGAAAGACAGGACAGTTTTGGCAAACGAATTAGACATTAACTGCTACGGAATAAACTTACCTGCATTGATAAGATCAGGATCTTCTTTTCCTGGTCTTGGAAAGGGTCCCTAACAAAATTATTCCATCAGAACACACTGTACAATCAAACATGACTATTTGAATAGATTTATCTCAGTCTACTAGTACTGGACTATTATTTTATATGTATTTATCCATTTTCAGCATGGTGTTAATAGTTGCTATTATCAACATACATGTACCAAAAAATTGCAGTTGACTTACTATTCCAAGAACTCCATTTTCACTTTGAAGGACCACACTCATCCCTTCAGGAATGTAATTGCTTGCTAGCATGGGCATACCAATACCAAGGTTTGCTGATTGTCAGTGAGTCAAGAAAAACTTTTAAAAATCTGTGCACAGCCAAGAGAGATTGAGCCACATGCATGTGATCACCAAGGTATTATTTCAGTTAAGAAGGTGTTGATCGAGAGATTACCAGTAATAGTTACTTAAGGGGACCACAAACTGAATGGTTTTGTGGTCTAGTTCCCAAGTCTCCCGTGGTTAAATTCAGAAAGAGCGCTTTTTAGGGAAAGGAAGCTGATCTAGGATTTGACTCATGATAGAACAATTAACATTGTTTTTTTAAGTTACCCTTCATTGCTTCTTCTAAATGTATAATTTAGTTTGTTGATCTGCTTGAAAATCACACTTACAAAGTCCCAGCGGTACAAAGGACTGTTGCCACTTAATGTCACACACAATAATTGAAGACAAGGTATATATTGGTGGGAGGAAAGAGGTTGCATGGGGATAAATTTGGTGTCGTCCAGGACCTGAGTGCCACCTGCCACTGCAAGGCCAGTTACTGGGGCTTAAGGCTGGTGTCAGCGTGTGGCATACTGACCACGCACAGAGCACAGCTGCCCTGAGCATCATGTACCTACGTCAAGCTCTTAGAAAGTTGGGCCAGCAAGGGGAGGTCTATGTGCTACAGTTGTTTCTCACCCAGGCCAGGGCAACCCTGGCATCACTTCAGTGTGGGACTAAAGGGTTGGTGCCATGCATCAACACTTATCCATAAACCATTTTCAAAAGAAATGACAAAAGCATAAATATGACAGAAAAGGTATCTATACTAGTAGGAAGAACTACTTTATAACTACCTTATAAAAGGGATAAACCTATTAAATCACACAGGGAGGGTGGGAGGGGAAAAGGACTCACTTTAACAGCAGTCAAGAATAAAATGACAATTTCTTGGACAAGATGCGCTAAAATGTCCACATACAACAAGCCATTAGCACCAAGGGGTTTTTGTCGGTTTCCAATGGAAAAGGATTACAATACTGTCAGTCCTTTCAGTAGGGAAATACAATTAGTTAAGAGTGCCTGCGAGTCCCCAACCATTGCAATTGCCACGATTGGGCACTGTTAAAAGACCCTCTAAAATTCAGTGACCTCATATTTCTTTCCAAATTTTGAAAACCCATTATATTTTCATACCTTTATGACAGTTTAATACTAATTACATTTCTAACAAAACATATTTTTCCTTTCCACAAGTTTCACTCACATTTTTATTTCCAGTCAAGTATTGTGTGTGTGGCTTTATATGCACACACTCTCAGCTGAAAACCATTTCTAGTCTCCTAAAGCAATGCCACAAGGGACAAAGGGGAAAATGTGTCAGTCACTGATTAGAAGCTCAACTTTTTGGTAAATGCTGCCACTATGATAGACATAAAGGATACCATACATTCCATCACTAAACTCTAGAGCAGCTCTTTTAATAATTCTCTCTCTCAGTTCTGCACCAGGAGATTTCTTCGTGCCACTCTCAGCATTGTCAAGGGATAAAGTTAGTCTCTAAAAGGATAAATTAATTAAAAGACTTTTAACATAAAGCTGCAGTGGTCATGTAGGTGTGCCTATAAACAATTCTCATGAAATAGCCCTTATGTGTGATGATGTCTGACTAGCTGATTTCACAACCAATTAAGCCTTGAATTTTCAAACATCAGACAATTAAGTCTTAAAAATTTTAGCTTGAGCTGAATCCCAAACGAGAAAACTTAAAAAGAAAACCCCTTGTGCAAACAGTATTGCATTTTGTGCAAACGAGGCTTAATTGGTGGTGAATTTTTGAGCATATACATGTATGCCATTATCGTGCATGTAAGGCCTATTGAATTCCATTATTATAGAAACAGTAATTTTGCTTTCCTTCCTTCTAGTACACTATGTGCTTGAAAATGATCGTGTGACAGTATTAATAATAAGCGTGATGTTATCAAATTATTTGAAACTGGCCAATAGATTAAAGATTGAGCCAGTACAAGCAGTTGCAAAAAGGTTGAGTCAACACTGAATCAAAAATTCACTTCTTTCTAAAATCCCTTTTCCAGTTCAAACAAAAAGTCCTAATGCCCTTCCTCCCCCCCCCCTTCCTTTTCAATGCTGATACCCTTTAGTTAGAATACCAAGTGGAGATGGAAACAACTTTGTTTGGGGGGGGGAGGGAGGAAATGCATTGTATGGTTGTTTAACAGTCACTGTGAGCTAGTGTATCAACTCTTTTTGCAGCTTTTAACTATATAAACTTAAGGTTATTTTGATGTAACACATGTGCACATGATGCTACTGCACCAGCTTGTTTGTTCAGTACCATACATGTATTGTTGTGTAAATCGTTTATAAATAAATTTACTTGAATTTAGATTGTGGTTTGCATCCTTTTATGGAAATAATTATATATATGGAACATTATGCCATGCATTACATTGATCAAAAATTAAATGACAAATCCTTAACCACTCAAGTCATTACTCAAACAATTATCAGTCAGACTGATACTTAATAGTAATTCCATCCACTCTTTTACGTTCAATAGAACAAAGCAAAACTTCATTTGGACAATAAGAAATTTATTTCCTATGATTTTTTAAGGAAACCTCACCTCAATTCTCTTTTCATAGTTGGAACCCTTTAATAACCCTTTGACATAAACACCTGGTAGATGAACGTCCTCTGGTGGAATTTCACCATTTTCCACTATTTCTTCAACCTACATGTAGCATGAAATTATCATTACTGGTACATTTACTCAACAGAAATTGTGAGGCAATTCTGTAATTAAATGAGTAAGATACAAATAATCAGCACCTCCTCAAAAGAGCTCTTTTCTTCTAGTTTACACTAATTTCTTCATGACACCCAGAATTGTCTGATGAAATTAGCATTCCTTTATGCAACCAATACATTATACGCTGGGATGGCACTAACTCATGTGATCATTATTAAAAACTTAAGTCACCCATAGAACTTAAAAAACAGCAGATCAGACAGATACTTGTAGTAAATAGTATTATAGTACTAAATTATAAGGTTGGTTGATATAATACACCACACTGAAAGAACCTCAGGGAAGTTGCAAATTTAGTTAAGTGGTCGGTCCTTGGGATTAAAACATGTGCATTAACTAGCACTGCCAGAGCAAAGGGTTTATCCATGATTGTAATTAGTTAACAGGCCCATTACTGAATATGAGCATTCCAGTTGCCTAGAAGTTGTAAACAATAATAATTATTAAGTTTCAATGCAACATCAATCCCACCGATGTTGCAGAGTTGAATAGTCCAGAGCATTTTAGGAGGGCTTTGTCAGTCAGGGATATACAAAAAGTAATGCCCTCAGTTGAATAGACTCTAATACATTACTTAAATATGCAATCTGAACTTTGCCCAGACTGGTGAGGCATTATAACTCAAGTGGTGATCTTACTAGGCTAAAAAAAATCATGTTAAGTAAGTCTTGAGTGGCCATTTTACCTCTTCTTTTTAACACCGTGTAGGACACAAATGTGCTTGTTAGCCGACCGGCGTTCTTGAAAATGTAATCATAGTGTTTATTTTAAGTAAGGTCACCTAGATATGTCCAGAAACGCCCCTATATAATTATTATACATGCACAAAGATTTCAATAAGCATCACAACGGGTTCCTCATCCAATTACTTGCCTTTCTGGACATACTGTAAGTTTATTTGGCATAGAGCTCTATAAGCTGTACGATAATTATCAGAAATTCCCTAGAGACCTCTGAAATCAAGAGTTGAAGTCCTTGTTTGGAGTGGCGTAAAATGTGACATCAGGCCAGGCAAAAAGCTGGAGTTTAACGGGAAGGGGACTTGACATATTCAAGTGAGGCCTTTAACTTCCTTCTACCGGCATGATACACTACTCTGTTTCCATCTATCAACCTTGCTGGAACAAAAGTATTCTTTAATTTCACTTGCTTCATTCTCTTCGCACTATACTCCTGTTTTGCAAATACTAATATATAATGACTCCTTGCCATACGAATGCAATGCTCTCGGACACGCATTTTTAGTGCAGTTGTAATCCACAGATCATCTGATTAAGAACATCTAGCTGACATTATTTAACGCCAGACAATTTTAGTGTGTCAGTGGGGAACCCGTGGGAGTCAATGGGTTAAGGGGAAGGTACATAAAATAATATAAATTCAAAATAATGGAGTAAACAATTACCTCAGCTATGGTAAACTTGGCTGCTTTTCCCATTGGTGCATTGAAATTCTGTGTTGTTTTACTGTAGAAAATTAATATTAATAAATATATTGTTATCACCATTAGCATTGACATAATTTGCTAAAAATAAATAAATTAATGACATCAACACCATTGTATTATATAATAAATGCCTGCAATATGATTTAACACAATATGTATCTCAAAGTCCTTCACTTCTGCAAAGAATTTTAACAAAAGCGAATTTATTACCGGTAATAGTTGAAGGTTATATAATCAACCATGGATTCTTTTGGCACCAAACAAATTGTGTCATCTTTATGTAAGAAAATTAATGGCGAAATTCTATGATTTAGACAAAAATATATACTGGGTTTATAAACACATTTATAAACAACTTTACCTGAAAGTGAGATTTCCCAATTTGTCAGCTTTCTGTGCCTTAATAAGGGCAAAGTCACCAGTAATTGCCTCCTCCATAATATAGTTCTGGCCATTGAATTCCCTTGCCTGCCAGGCAAAGCACTTTGTAAATTGAGTTGAATAAAAAGGGGGAGGTAGTAAAATAACTGAGCTAGTAATAAAACCAAAATAATAATATTATTATTATTATAAAAAAAAAGACAGTACTAAAATAATATCCCAAACAAATAACAGACATAGTAAAAACCTGTCATTGTATTGGGCTTTTGTAAAAACCAGGTTGGCCAGAAACTTTTTGCCGAACAAGGTGAAACCCAACAAGAAGAAGGAAAGTTGCTTGTAATTGCATCATTAAGGATATGAAATGAAATTATGTTGCAGCTAGGTGACCCTCCCTACACACCACCATGACAGCTTATTAACAATGGCTCATCATATATGTACATTGTATTTGATATGATGCCTTAGAACAAAAGCCTCATTCCATGCTAATTAATCCAGATAGCTGTAAATTGACCCAAGCATCCCCCAGGCTCCAAATAACAGCAGACACTGTTAGCCTTTATACTAAACCAAACAATAATTATTACAACAACAGAGCCCTGCCTCAGCTGTTTTGCACCTCTCCCCCTCCCCCATGGGTAAAGTTGGGGTCAGTACCAGTGCTGGTATCTATAAAGCTAATCTGTGAGAAATTAATTTGGTGGGTAAGGTATTTGGCTTGTTGGTTTTATGATATGCCCAGCAGAGATGCAACTTTCGTCTGGACCACTAGCTGCTATATCCTAACCCTAGGGTTAGGATAAAATTGTGCCAATTAAGAAGACTTGGAAGTTATGTGCAAAGTGGGTCCACAGATATTATTATTTTACCTCTCGTGGATGGCTAGGGATCTGTATGGTTCCATCCCTATTGTACTTAATAGGTGATCCGCCATGATGTATCAAGGTACCATATCCAGTTGGGGTGAAAAATGCTGGGATCCCTGCACCTCCTGCTCTGATTCTCTCAGCAAGGGTTCCCTAAGATCAATACACATCAAGTAAATCACTACAGAATTACCGTAGTTATTTAGCTATAAGCCGAGACCCTAAACTTATTATAAGAGATATGATGATGGCCGAAAGCTTTCGAATAAAATTGGAAAAATCTTGGCTATAAGCCGAGACCTAAGTTTCTCGCAATCTAAGAAATTTTTGCTGAATTTTCCTCAGACGAAAGTGCTCCTCTTAGGAAACATGTTGAAAGTTACTGTGTTTAATTACAAGTTCAATAAAATCACACCAGTTTTTAGAAACAATGAAAAGTGTTCTATTTATTGTAAGCAATTAGCCAACCAGCGCGTTCCTGAATACTAACGTGATCCAAATATAACATACTCTATAAAGTGAAAAAACTTTAAGTGAATGCCAATAGATGCACAGTCAGAAACAATCGCTTACCGTCAATCGCTTATAGTCAATAGTCAATCGATCACATTACGTTCGCCATGACAAAAGCTCGTCGTTCATCGTACAATATATGGCTTTCAAGCTTAAAGTTGTTGCTGAATCTGAAGCTGTCGAAAACAACTCAGAGACAGAAGACAACGAGCTCTACGCTAAATAAAGAGGGACAGGAGATTGACGATGATGAGGACAATGAGTTCGAGACCAAGAGTGAATTAAGGCAAGAGTGATGCAGATGGTGAGTAAGTCTGTATTGTCAGTTGAAAGCTCTCTACAAAACGGCTCCTTTAGGAGCCACCAATTCTATAAAAGTTCAGTGACCAACAGTTTTAATTGGTGTCTCTTGTTTATTGTGGCTTAATTATTACTGGGAACTTGGCTACGAGCCAATTTCAGAGTTTGCACATCTGAGAAAATAAAATCTGATTAAACTCTCGGCTATAAGCCAAACTCCTTTGTTTGGACTTTATTTGGCAGATTGAAGTCAAAATTTCTGAAAAAATAGCTTGGCTTATAGGTAAATAAGCACGGTATTAAAGCTTTGAGACAAACACATACTAAGTTTATTATGCTGTAAATGGTGCATTCGGTCAAACAGTGGAAATTCATCTGGCTTAATTCCAAGTAGCAGTCCAAATATTTAATTTTACATTTTTCTATAAAACATAGTACAATGTAAACTTGTCACCTGTGGAGTAAGTTCCACTTCCAACTCTCCAGAAAGGTACTGGCGTTCAAATTCGGCATTTTCACCAACATACGATGAAATCATTCGTTTGATCTGCAATTCAAGAGAAACTTATCGCTCCATGACTTTTTGTTCACCAAAACCATTAGATTCATTTCACTACTGTAAAGGATACACATGAAAAGATTGATCAGCAAAACAATGCAAACTTTAACAAACCAATTATGGGAGCAAAATAAACAAACCTGTTGGGTTTTAAGAAGCAATCCAAGACCAAAGTTATCAACTCTTATAATGAAGAAAAAAAAAAAAAGAGTAACTTGGAGTGTTGTTTTACGATTTTCTAGAGGGCACTGTCACTGGGTTTCTACAGTCCAAAAAGTTCACTGAAATTATCAGTATTTTATGTACATGAAGGGTACATGAAAATGCAAAATTTCAGGAAGAGCAACCATGGTTCAGTCACAGTCTCAAAGACTTCTCTCACCAAGAAAGAGTCTTTAATTGTCACAATTTTTGCCTGGGGAACAATAATGGTTAAATTTCATGCATGTGTTGACAAGCATTAATCTGCAACCCTACTACAGGTCTATATACAGGTGTCAGTGGGAATGGTCAACTACCCTATCACGTTAACACATTTCAAGGTTCAGGATGTTAAATCCACCAAAACAGATGCCTTAATTGTCTTTCACATAATCACAATAATATTTTAATCCCACCCCTTTTTTAAACTGTCGTGCAAGAAAAATTATTGTAAGCATCAGTCACCTACCCTGCATTGTTGCTGACACAAGTCAAGTTTTTTACTCCTGATTTGAGAAGCCCAAAGATCAAGTTCTCAGGAATTCCACAAAGACCAAAACCTTTAACATCCAAAGAAAAATATAAGTTTAACGTATTATCACATAAAGAATTTGATTAATTTAAGGGGTGGACTCCCACGGGTTTATTTTTGGACTTGCAATAATTATGACAGTATTATTGTTAGGAGCCATTTAAGCATTTAAGGGCCAAATTGAAAGGGCTCCATGAGAGAGCCAGCAGAGGTTTTTTTTTTTCAATTGTGCAGCAACTTAATTGTCAATTTACCTCAGCTTACTTAAGGGATCTCTTTTCATACTACCGTATCAAAATTGGATGATAGTTTTGCTTTAATAATCATGCAGTCAGTCTGTATGGTCTAAAATAGTTTCCTGTATTCGGAGCAAGGGCGTTAGTAAACACAGGAACGGTACGGAACAGAATATACCGGAATAAATCGTAATATGCCCAAATGAGACGGAATAACACCGGACTGAAATGAAAAGAACAAATGACACCCCAATAAAGTGGATTATAAATTATACCGGAATGACCTTGAAAATGCCAAAATTTGGTGTTTTAATTAGCGGCGACCAATTTTCGGTTGTTTCCGTCAGCTTGTTGTGTCACATGTGTTTTTTCCTTTTGTAACATTATTTTGGAACACTTCGATCACGAGAAAAAATTGACAGGTATATCCGTGAATAATTATTTATTGTGGAAGTAATATTTTTTTCGTGAACAAATTCAGTAGCAAGAGAAACAGAATGTTACTCTTAGCTAATTGTTTTTGTCTAAGGATCTCTGAGGCGGCTTTCACTGTGCCAATCAGAAAACCTGTGAACATTTTTATTTCATTCTGACAGGTCAATAGTGTATTGACCAATCACAATCAAGTTAAGCAAACCACAAACTAATTACCGTTGCTCCATTTGTGCAAACAGGCAGAAGACTCTTTTTCTCTTCCTGATTGTTGGCAATAATGCCATCGAACCTGAACGCACTGTTCCCTTGTTTGAAGAAAGAAGTCAGAGCACAGGAAAAAGATCGATTGTTCATAATATATTTACATGAAGAATTGTGAGAACATATCGTGACTCGTTCCAAGCCTTGTTACTTCCCCTTTAATGTAAACTTTTTTTTTCTGTCAGTCTCTCTATTCTGCACACTCATTCTCTCGCAGTCTAGAATGATAAAAATTATGTTTTGTTCCTTGTCATTCTGGTCCACGCTAATAAGCTTGATTCTGGTGTCCTTCTGGTTTATTCTGCCTTATTCTGGTGTCATTCCGCCTCGTTCCGGTATATTCCGGTACCATTCTTGTTTATTGCGACTCAGTCCGGTGTCATTCGGTTTTATTCCAGAGTCATTCTGCCTTGTTCCGGCATATTCCACTCTTTCATTCACAGTTTAGAATTTTGTTCCTCGTCATTCCGCGCTAATCAGCTTGATTCTGGTGTCCTTCTGGTTTATTCTGCCTCATTCCAGTGTCATTCCGGCTTGTTTCGGTATAATCCGGTACCATTCTTGTTCATTCCGTCTCATTCTGGTGTCATTCCGCCTCATTCCAGCATATTTCGGTATTATTCCGTTCCTTTCCTGTGTTTAGTGATGCCCCTCAGAGCATAAGGGTGGCACAGTGGTGAGAGCACTCGCCTTACACCAATGTGGCCCAGGTTCAATTCTTGAGACTACATGTAATTAGTAATGAACTTACATGTATTGCAAGGGAATGCAAACTTGTGATTGAGAGGCACCCTGACCCCCTTTCTTAATGTTGGTGAGAACAGAACTGTATTTAAATCTCCTAACCCGGATTGCAGGCTCCCACAGTCAGTGTCATACAACAGTCCTAAGTTCAATTTACTTTTTGCATTTAATCAGTATATTTAAGTGCAAATAATTAAGTGCATGCACTCCCAAGCAAAAAAGAAAAATCATATCAATATTAAAATTATGTTGTATCTGACCTCCTATTAGTAATTTTGCACCATCTGGAATTCCCCTCACTGCCTCCTCTCCACTATTATAAAACTTTATCAATCGAGATGAGCTTGTTGAGAATTTACCAGTTACAACAGCTGGCTAAAAATTGTAAAGAAGGAAAAAATTGGTTTGGAACTTGAGAACCCATCCATGCTCCCAAAATCAACTAGAGCCAAACAGAGTCCAATGTCGCTCAATGGTATAATTTACTATTTTAAAACATCTCCAAGCCCTGAAAACTATTCTTACAATCATTTCAACTCTTTTTCCATAACAGAAATACACTGTGGCAAACTGTAAGGCCCTTTTACCGTATATGGTTCTCCCAAAGTGACCGTCAGTGGCCAACTTACAGTCAAGCTATGTCATGCATGACCAGTAGCTGCGAGACTGAAATGAACATCCGCATTCCTCTTACTAGGTTTTTGCATCCAGCCCTTCAATTATTATCAGCCAGTGATTAGAGCAAAAATTTGATGATAGTGATTATCATAGTAGGAACAACAAAACCAGTGGCATGATACAGCATTCATTTGGTAATGCATTAATTGATAGTGAAAGGGTTAATGGGGACATACCGGTAGTTTTTGAGTGAATCTAGCTGTTGTTAACCCTTTCACTCCCATGGGGTTCCCCATTGAGGAGTAAAATTGTCTGGCATTAGACAGAGTAAAATCTATACGTGGCACTCTTGGGAGTGAAAGGGTTAATTTCAACACGGTCCTCCTACATCTACATTCTTATGAGTATTATGATTGCTTTATAACTTAGAGCCCAAACTTCTATGAGCCCAGTAAGCGTACTTAGTAGAAATAGGGACCTCTAGGAACGAATTCAGCTGGTGGTTTAAGTGAGATTTGAACCTGGCACAACCACATGCAAATCCAGTGTAACCCATGAACCTTGCTGAGGTTCCCTGGCAATTTCTTATGTGGGATGACCACACCTTTAGCCAGTGATGTTACACCACTGGTCATATAGTGTAGTGCCATTGGGAACAATGTTTAGTTTGTCAGCCTATCTGTGTTATCTCTATGCGATTTTCACTATGCCCAAGCACATTAAGCGTAGAGTAATACGTGCTCTATTTCATGGTTGACTGGAGCAAAACAGAGCTTACATAAAAATGTCAGCTTGACAGATGCATTGGATTGTGTTGACATCCAGCCAGGATTATTGTTTCCTTAGCTGAACAACAACAAGCCTTCTATATATTCATGTCCAATGTACCCTGTTTCACATTATTGATGAGGGGTCTTCTACAAGTATTTATTGTTAAAAGGTTACAGACAAATATCTCATTTGTTTCCTATCAAAAGGTACACACAAATATATTGGCAACAGAAGACATGCCGGCATTAAAGATTTAAGTTAAAGGATGTCAAGAAAAGACATTGAAATGTTGTGAGAATGGGTGTGACAACAGCTGGGTTAATGAGGTAATATGACTGCTGACAATCTAAAAGGACCTATTTGTTGGGAAACATCACTTCAAGAAAAACTCTCAGTATTTTTTCTCAAATCTTAAAGGATATAATGCATCATTATTAAACGTGTTAACATTTTTTTACACCTCAACAAAGGATCAAGAAATATAAAAACAGTGATCACGGTTTTGCTCTGTTGCAATTGTTTGTTCGTCTCAAGT
>NC_090878.1:6164361-6171861 GCF_036669935.1 Montipora foliosa | reverse complement strand
CGTTTATTTTAATTTAATTTAATTTTTAATTACAGCTTTTAATACGCATTTTGCTACACCTCAATGCGTGTACACTACATGATACATAATACAAAAACTAAAGCTAATAACAAAAAAGGTAATGATAAGGTAAAACATAAATCTGTAAAGTATTAAGACTTAAGAATCAGTCAAACGCTTCTTTGAGAAGATATGTCTTAACTAGAGATATGAATTGTTTGACAGTTTCAGCATATTTTATCGAATCTGGTAGATTATTCCAAAGCTTAGGCGCAGCAATTGAAAATGCTCTATCGCCGTATGTAGTTATGAATGACTTAGGAACTATTAATAGTTTTTTGGTCGCAGAGCGTAAAGCGCGCTTCGGTTGATCATTTATATTACATTCTTATGCTGAGTCTTAAACGGTAAAAACCAACATTTGACTTGATTTGCTTTCATTGTTAATTTTAGTCGTCAGTGTTCCCAATTAGTTCTCGAGCGACTTGACATGCTCAAACAAAGTTCCTTTTTTTTTTTTAAGGCGTGAGAGGTAAGACAGGTGTACATCTTACTAACCGAGTTCAAGGTCCATACTGTACGGTTATGGATTCTGTTTTTCTTTTTTTTTTTCATTGATTTATTGCTCAAGCGCGAAGCGCAGACCATAAATCAACAGGAAAAAAACGAGGAAAGGAAAGAAACTTTATAATTTAAAGTGTCTAATCGTTCTAGCGCTGGAGCACTCATTGGAGATACTGTATACTGAATTCAACAATTAACGCAAATGTTGGTTTTGAGCGAGAGAGTGGAAAACTGGAGTACTCGGAGAGAAATCTCTCGGTGCAGATTAGAGAGCCACTGCGCCAGCCTTGTACCCTTACCTTTATGTCATACTTAATAAAGTCAGGGTCGGCCAGAGTTTTTGGGTATACGGTATACAGGGGCTTTTTAAATCGGGTATACGGTATATTGCAGCTTAAATACGGTATTCGGTATATCACCCCCCCCCCCCCCCCTTCCGCCCTGGCCGACCCTGTAAAGTTAATCAAGTATGACCTAGTTCCATTTTTGTTATAATAGGATTTCAAGTCGAGTTGCAATCGTGGAATAGGAATCGACGCAACGAATAAGAAAGGTAAAAAAACCCGTCTTATTGTCCTTTATGGTCCCTTGATAGCAATCCAAATTATATTTGGCCATTTGTAATGACGTAATGAAATTGTAAATATGCGCGGCATTGGGAACGAGAACTTCAAATAGCTTTGCGAAACTATGAATAGATTTTTAAAAAGCATGATGGATGGCCGATGTAGATCCTCAGTCGTAGGATCATTACTCTTCATCTCTGTTGTTGATTCTGATGGCGTCTCTGCCTCTTCGTAGCCTGGTGAAGATGGTAGCTGTCAATGTCGTGATCCAAGCCGGTACGAAGCCTAGTACGCCAGGCAGACAGCCGCTGGCTGCAGCTGAAAGCGAGAGAGTTAATTAAGCAACTGAATACACTAAGCTGCAGACTAACTACACACCTAACCCTGTGTGCAGCACACCACACCCGCCCCCCCCCAAAAAAAAAAAAAAAACAAAGTATGACTGGGCATAGGGATCCTCTTTCTTACCTCAACCTCTCTTTTTTAATCATTATGAGCAAAAACAATCATTATGGTTCTGCAAGCGCCGTTCCTGCGTTTTGCATTTTGCTCCATTCTTTTGCTGTTTCACCCTACAATCTAAGACATAATTAGTTGGGACACTTGAGCCGCACTTCGATTTTAACTTACGAATAATGCCTGCTCCCTCTCCCCCCTCAATGTTGCCTTAGAAAAATTTTTTTCTCGCCTGAGCAACTAAGTATTTATACCGTTCCGACTTTTGTCAACATTGAGGGGGGAAAGAGCGAACACTGTCCCAACAGTTATGTCTTAGATTGTAGCTACCACGTAAAGAGCGCAAATTGTGCATTTTAAGGAGGACTTGAGCACCGGGCAATGAATTTTCAATTTTCCCTCTAACGTTAAACGTTATTTACACCAATTCAATCCCTGGAAAGTTGCCTTTTCAACCTACATTCTGATCAACTAGGAGGAATCGCGAAACTAATCGCGGGGTTATAGGGAGCTTAAGCACGAGCGTTTTTGAGACGCGGACTGCAACCGGAAGAGACCAATTCGCGTGCCAGGACAATTGTGTTTCCCAGATTTTATGCTAAACATCTCTAATGGGAAAAAGAAACTTGGCAATGAAATGTGGTTGTGTGAAAACAAGTTAAAAGGGAAAACAGCTCACTTCCGGTTGCCGTCCGCGTCTCAAAAACGCGCGTGCTTAAACTAAGCACGCGACGTTTCTGAGCCGCGGACGGCAACCGGAAATGAACATTTCGCATGCCAGGACAGTATTGTCTCCCAGGTTGTTAACCTAATCATCTCTGATGGAGGAAAGATACTTAGCAATACAAAGGAGATACTGACAAGACAAGTTAAAATGGAAAACAGTTCACTTCCGGTTGCCGTCTGCGGCTCAAAAACGTCGAAAGCTTTTAAACTCCCTAATTATCAGAAGGCTTACGTTCTCGAAGTCGTCATCGTCACGGTTCTTGCTAAAATTCCCTACTGCTAATGAATGGACTTTTCTTTGCGTGCAAAGACCTAAGAGAGCGGGGCTCTCAATACCCTAATTTCGATATCTTAAAATTCAGTCCTAAACAAAATCATCTCGTGGCCCTCGGGAATAAAATTGGTTTATTCTCGTTACTCATTGAATCCCCAGAGCATATTTAACAGTTATTTAGAAGTACTATTTCAAGTGTGATACCGAGTTTATAGGCAATAAACTTCTTTATTTTAATTAATCTTTTATGATTATATACTCAACAGAATATCGCGTTTATGATTGGTCAATGACGTATACATAAATTGATCACAGAGTGCAATATGGAAGTTGATATGGTAACACAGCGATGGAGTAATTTTGCTGAGTGTATAATAAATAAAAATCGTATGTACTTTCCTGTGCATTTCGTGATTTATGGCCCCTTGTGATATTTGAAAGTTCTCGAATTGAACTCAACGAACTTCACTCGTGCCTATAAATCACGAATTGTGTTCGCGTTCATACGATTTCTTATGCTTCTACAATAAGCGACAAAAATAGTTGAGACATTGAACTGGGAAGACAACAATTATGGAAAAATCAACTTAACGTTACATTTTCCACTTGCACTCCCTCCTCTTTCCCCGCCTCCCCCGTTCAATGTTGGTAACGGAAAAAGGAAGAGTTGGCGATAAGAAAACAACATTGTTTGGTGGGGAGGGGGTTAGATGGAAAAACTTTGTGGGAGGGATTTGTCCGAGATTCCTTAAAAGGGAAAGTGTCTCAACCCTTTTGGCGCTTATTGTAGGTGTTTTTAAGTTACTTCATCGCCACCACGTTGGTGGATGAAAAAAGAAAAAAGATCTCTCATTATCTTCTTTAGTTTGTGTGCCATCCAGTATTTGTACATTACACCATTGTCGCCTCGGTCTCAAGGTATTGGTAGCTATTGGTGGCAAACCGTCCGTAGATGTTTATGATGTTGACGGTCACGCTTTCTTTATAGGTGTGTTACAGGCCAGTTTCAGCTGCCACCAGAGGATGGTTATTTACGCAGACGGTAAGATATTAACCAGGAACTCGAGAGCCTCATTTGAAGATGTTCATTGTTCAGAGTTTTTGTCTCTGGCTGTCAACTTCACCATTCCTAAGACAACCAAGCTGATTGCCATAAGGGCAGAAGCTAGTAAAGATGGCGCTAAGATCATTGGCTCCTTTACTGACGGCGTTGTCACAGATTCACAGTGGAAATGTAGTTCAAACGATGTGTCAGGCTGGTTTCTTCCACAATTCGATGATTTATGTTGGACACCAGCTCATGAGCTATCCGCGACTGATCATTCAGGAGCAACCGACGAGCAGCAGATTGTGGGAGTACTACCCTCCGCAAAGTGGATCAACACCGGGGATTTAAGTCCGATCATAATTTGCAGACTTCATCGCAAAGTGACGTGAAATGAAATGCCTTTTTCTGGTAGAACGGTTACATTAGAGACAATTGATAGATAAAGTCTCGCATTTAGGGAAAAAAAGCAATAATTTGGGATGAAATTTACTGTCTACTCGATGAAACTTGTTTCTTGAATTCTGATCGCTTTTTTCTCCTGTCAGCCACAACTATCGTACAAGCACTGAAAACAGTAGATGAACCGCTCATGCATATTTAGCTCACTACAAAAGCGGAAAAATGTTTGCCTTCAAAGGTGTGATTCGTTTAGCCTGAGTATCAGGATTTTCTTAGAAGAGGAGAGGCCGACGGGGAAGGTCTGATACTCGGGTTATGATTCGTTTAGCTTATCTTTGGTTGAAAAAGTGGTCAAAGATATTTTTTCCTGTCACTTAGTGTAGCAAAACAAAGAAAATAACAACAACTAAATTAAATCAAATCATTGATACCAATCACCTGTCGAGTGTCGTACAATCTCTCCAAACCCTCGTCATGTCCCGTACGTGGTAAGTGACGTACCGATCACTTAGAAGCGACAGGAAATGTTTTATCCTTGCAATACCCTCAACTAACCGGCGGCATCGATATGTTATTAATACTTACTCATTGTGTCATACATGTGGTAAGTATACGAGCTGCATGATGAAATGTACCCGTACACAGACGAAATACCTAAAAGAAAAGCAAGAGGGTTACCTCTGAGCGCTTTGCCAGAGATACTTATTATGACTATGCACTCCTTGAATTTCGACTCGTGTATCGCTCATACCAGCCCTGAGCAATGGGAGCCATCTTTTAGATACCTTTATAGGCCAGTGAGAGGGGTATGTTGGGGCCCAGGCCGAATCGCGACACATCTATCACGTCACCGACATCACCAACTCTCATGCTGCCAGTCACGGATATTTCTCAATGTTCGGTGTCTCATAATCGCTCGATTTCCAGTGAGCGAGTTATTTCGTGAATTATATCGCTTTAAGGGCATTTCAAGGCTACGTTCAGAAAGAAATTTTCAAAACCAATTTATAACAATTTAATCTAAACAATTACCACCGAAAGCCTGCAATGTGTTCTTATCGTCCGGCATCGAGCATCGATTTGGGCGTGATGACCAATTAAGAAATCTTCATGAAATGTCCTGAAAAACGTCCACCTCAGAAGACAAGAATATCAACAAAAAAGGTTATTCTACAGAAAAATGAAGTTCCAGATGTTATTTTGAGAGAATCCTTTCCACACAGTCAGGCTATATTCTCTCTTTTTCATTGATAGACACTTCTGCGGCTTTTTCACAGCGATTCTACTAAGGCGCAAGACGCTGTTCACACGGTACCAGAACCAGGGATCTTTTGTCTGTACAAAAAAAAGGAAGGGTGTGGAATCGAGGTTGCAAAAGACTGAAACTTTGCAGTTTGCGCACTTGTAACAGCGGCGCAAGTAAGAAAAAGACGGCGAACTGTTCCAGATATTTGACCTGGCCGAGAGGGAATGATTAATAAAATATATTGTGTATCAAAAATACGGAGGTTTGTATTCTCGCGAATTCAGTCTCGGAAACAAGAACCCCTCCTTTTTTTCTTTCAGCGGGCAGAGTGAAGAATAAGCACCGAACAAACCCTTCGAAAACTGTGCATTTCTCTTTTATTTACTCCAAGACCTGTTTTCTTTTTTATATAAATTGCGGGCACAGTGATATACTGGAGTATGACAACTGACAATAATCCTATTAACCAATCGGATCAACTCAAATCATTTTATCTATCAGTGGCCTATGGTAAAGTTTCAGCGAAATGAATAGTCCTTGAAAATGAACTAAGTCATTAGGTGGCGCCTCGATTCTCGCGCCTGGGTAGTGTACATCTGAAAGTAGTTTACACGGGAACGTAAAGGAATTTTTTTTTTAAAAATTGAATACTTCAAGACTTGCAGGTTGTTAATTTTCGTTCACGAACCAGTAGCAAGCGAACCACCTGTCGATATTAACTTGGACACATTTTCCACTCCTAGTAATTCAATTTGTGGGCTTTAAATTTTCACTAAGGTACTTAATTAAAGAAAACATAACAAGAAAGGATTGTCCAAGGATATTCTCAACAAGGACGAAAGTAATATGACTGGTCGATAAGCGTAATTAACCAAAATTCCTGATAAATTCACCCTTTGAATTTCTGTAAACGCTTTGTTTGGCGTTGTTCGCTTTGGAGAACTACACAAAGGTAAGAAGCCGTAATTAAGAAAGAAAAAAGCCTGAAATTAATTAAATGTGTTGTTTTTATGTGTCAGAATCCCGATCCGGATTCGGTTTGGTAGAGTGGAACAAGAAATCAGATCCTGCTTTTTGAGTTGTTATTTTTTTCAAATGGAAACACAACAGGTACAGGGCTCGGTGCGATTCCACCGATTTGAAGAAACACTGCTCATGTCCTCAAAACAGAAATGTTGAGTGCCCAAGAGGAACGGAACATATAGTTGTCTGGTGGGTAATTTTTGTGTTGTTGTTGTCATTTTAATCTAAACGAGATGGTACCACTATGTTGTAAAATGTTTTTGTCTTACGTCGTAAAGAGCAAAATTCCCGCAAGTCCGGGGGGAGCGGACGTCCTGTTTTAATGATGATTTCCAGGTTCCCCGTGATTACTCATGAACTGAGATATTTTTTTTAAAAAAAATAAAAACTCGAGGTAACTGTCCAAAGTTTTCTTTCATGAAATCCGGTGTGAAAACGAATTATATCCGACTTAGAATTTTAGAGATTTCTTGGACGCTGTTCCATTCCAATTAGTTTGAATGACTGTTCCTTTGATAAATAACGGTCTACCTCGAACTAGTTGCTTAGTTGCTAGGATTTTTTTCTTAGTAAACAGGATCTTGGCATTTTACACATTTATAACCAACTTAAATGAAGTGCGAATCAATTTTTTTCAATATCACATTTCGTGTTGTTATTCTTTTTCTAGTGCCAGTTTCATCCAGAACTGAGGATCATTTCAAGCGACAGAGGAGAGAAGCTAAGATTATGAAATCTCCATGAAATTTCTTTCAGTGGTTGTATTGGGAACGATTTTGGGTCTTTCACAACCGCACCTTGGTAAGGACTCTATCAAACATGGTAATTTAATCGTATTCGTTGTCAAACTTTGAATTGTGTATAGAGCAAGTTTCAATCAAACCAAAACCAAAGTAATTACTTTGGCCAATCAAAAAGGACGGAGACAATCCAGTAAACCAGTCAAACCTCGAAGTAATTACACGTAGCCGACTCAAAGCGCAAAAAAATGTGCACGTTCAAGCCACGATTGGATTTGGTTTCACTTCTGATTGGTTGACAAAATGGCGCAAGAACCAATCAGTGAGTGAAGTAATGCAAAAGCAAAGCTATTCGCTAACAACTTTCGACACTCGATTGAAAACCGCTCTACTGCTGATCAGGAATTAGAGTGATCCAGCCAATGAGAATCGTTCGATTGTTTAAAACTCCTATCTAT
>NC_090878.1:6106861-6134361 GCF_036669935.1 Montipora foliosa | reverse complement strand
GTATACCAATATTTATGGTTAGCTGGGCAAGCCCCCGTAAGCGGCCATCTATCCCCTACACCTCTAGTGGCCGCTTACGAGAACCATTCTCGTAAGCGGCCAGCTCCAGTTACGGACATTTTTATCCCGTCCCGAGGGTGTCCGCTTACGAGAGCTTCGACTGTATATACTTTATTCTCTTCATAAACACCAATGCTACTAAAACTTTTATGGAACCTTCGATCTACTAGTTTAGTTTGACTACCTCTTCGAAAACCAAATTGTAAATGACTTGATACACTGATGCATTTTTTATCGGACTTTACCCTTGTTATAAATTTCATTGCCGCATCGGTCAGTGACAAGGACCTTAGGGCAATTCTCCGTTACGGATACCCGTTAAACCGTTAAAAATGCATAAGAGCTGTCGTTTCGAACTTCAGTCCGCCGTGTATCAGGAATACGAACTACCATACACCAATCAAATCTTTTTAAAACTATATCCCATAGTTGAGGTGGACAGCCATTTATAAAACGTTCTTTTGTTTCGTCTGTTTGTTTCAGTTTGTTTCTTTTTCATTGAAGACCCACCTTCCCGACAAAATCAAATAACTTCCCCGGGTTGTAATCGATCCTCTTTACTGCACTTACTCACTTTTCAAATTGTTCTTAAATGTCTCTCTCTTTGTCCAGAGTAGCAAACTAGCAGAGCAGTGAGATGGCAACTAACTTATGCAAGACTGTCTCCACTGACTTTAAACCTTCTGTGCGTTCAGTTTAAATAAGTGATACTGTTACGTGCTGGGGGGTCTGGAGAACATGGCGTTTTAGAAATTAAACTGAGGTGTCGACGATGAGCAGCTGGAAACGAGTAGCTTCTCGGAGGTCGAGACGCGGCCCACTCTGAAGACATTTCTCTGGAAATTCCAACAACTATGAAAATATTAATCAGACCAAAAGAATGAGATTTGATTCTCCGATCAGTTGTTTTTTCTTCTTTTTGCCAGGCCATGTCTTAGTGGGCAAAATAGTGACCGAGAAAAATGACAATTAATTGACCAGGGTTTAAAGATTAATTATGAAAATAAGGGCTAAAGATTGACGCTTCGTAGAAAGATTTTTGCTTTGAGCGCCGAAGGAAGAAGCGCTGAAAAATTCTGTTCTGTTGATTATAATACGGCCTTCACATGCCAGTGAGCAGTTTGAAAGCATCGTTTTGCTCTTTCTCCACTTCAGTTTCCCACTTTGTTAATTTAACAATTGTCACAGTGATATTTAACGTGTGCTGAATATCACATTTTGTCGCCGTGGGAGACTACTGTTTAATTTCATTATTTACTTTTTGAAACAAACAGAAACTTATTTTGTTTCATAGGATCAATGGCAGACTGAAGTGTCTCCACGGTGAGAATAAAATGTGATTATTTTTAGCCGGGAATTAGAGTGCTTAAGCGTGAACACCACTTTAGCTAAGTAAAAAACAAACAAACTACGCTGAGAAACGCATACTGAGCTAGTAGTAAGAAAAATGTCTGGTCTTTTGTCGTAAATGCAAAAAGTACAAAGAATCTATGGGAATAAAAGCCAAAAAATAGAAATTGGGACAACAAATAGTGCCTATAATAAAGAAATTTGATGTCCCAGATTCGTGAAATTCACTGAAAAGTAGTGTAAACGAAACTACTGGTTAAACACTCGGTTTTATCTGTTTTGGGATTCCCAACAAATGGTTACATAAAAAATCCAGGGCTTGTAAGAGAAAGGTAGAAGCTACAAGTTAATTCCAAGAACAGAAGAGTAATCCTGTCAGATATAAGAAAAAACTCTCGGTCTTTGAGCCTTTTGAAAACACAAGAGAAGATGGTAGGGAGATTGAGGAAGAACAAAGTCCACTGAAACGAAAGTGAGAACGTTTTTCGCGTCAGCGTCATCATTTCGTGTTTCCAAATGGACACTACTTAATTAAAGCTCGTGTGGAGTGTCTTTCTTTGGATCGAAACGAATAACCATGGCTAACATCTGTGGGCTTTGGGTAACGTATTTCAGAAAACAAGAGTTCTTTGTCTTCTTGACAAAGTCATTATAGATAGTGTCCCTTCTTTGACTGAGCAACGACACCCCTTCATAGGCTGAAGGGCTTCACACTGCGAAGGACATATCCTCAGTGGAAGATCTCAATAGGGTACAATACACCTTTGTAACGTCTAGCTGGTCGAGGAACCCCAGTCTTTTTTATTTAATATACGCAAAGCATATAGGTGTTTGTTAGCTTTTTTAGTTAATTGTTACACGTGAGCAGTCCAAGTAAGATCTTCATAAATCAGTACTCCCAGTAGTTTGTATATTGATGCTTTCTCTAAGACCTCATGATGTTAAACGGCGACAGCGGTTAGGGGTATTACTTCAACGAACAGACCACCATTTGCACTTGTTTGCATTAAGTAGCACGCACCTCCTTGAGGCAGGATTGTAGTGTCGTCCACGTACTTGGCACATGGCGGCCAATCAGCCATAAGCTGGCTCATCAACACGTTGCAAAGAGGTCTACGCTCTAGAAAAGGTTGGTAAGGACCACACCAACACATGAAGAGAAAATACAAGCGAAAGTGGATCAATGCTAGACAAACCGACAATCATGTTTTCAAGAACCCCAAAACATCGAAAACGAATAAAAAAGACTTTATGGCGCTTGGTGTCGCAGAGTAGGGCATAGGGAGACACAAAATGTAATTAATGAGTTCAATGCCACGTTCGAACGAAAGTTAAAACTTGTTTAGCCCTGGGTTAGTTGAATGCGATTTGAAATTTATTCTCCGTAAGAATGGCATGCTGTTTTTCAAACTTTAGGCTAGAACAATCTTTGCTGTTTTCCAATGACTTTCAATTAAACCTTACACGAATCAATAGGTAAATAGGTTCATCAAGTGTTACTCTTTTAGGGGAAGAAATAAAAATAAACAAATAACTAAAGGAAAAAAAGATTGGTAGCCAGCATACTATGCCCATCACAACTGATTACGATGAGAGAAGTGGTCCCCGCACTTCAAATACATATTCGTTTCATTTCATTCACAACTGACCACGGCCAATACGTTTTCCTATTGTCGATTTAATGCCTAATTCCGACGGTTATTCATCTTACCGTCTTCACAGATCAAAATCGCCAAGCAGAAAGCAACGAAGAGCAAGGCAGTCCCAGATGTAATGAACACTATGCCAGTGTAAAGAAAAATAAGTCCCAATTGAGTCCAAAGAGGAAGATTTTAATCCAATAAAATACGAGCTTTAATGAGACAATACTTCTATAAATTAAATTTATATTGTAAACCTCTGACGAAGTTTACAACGTCATACATTCTATTCTACATGAATACATTGATTTCCTATTTATTTATTTTTTCTAGAAACTGATATAATATTATATAATATAATATAATATGATGTAATACCAAAATAAGGTTTAACGCCTAGAAAAAGGGCACTCTCTTGGAGAGAGAGAATTTGGGTGAGTTCGATTTACCGTACTCCGAAACAGGAATACATGGAATATATGTCAGAAATCCTTCGTTTTTACGGAGATTCAAACACCCGCTAAAATGCTATTTTAAGTATATCTTTATTGTCCTTGTTGCTTCAAAACGCCAGATAGACCGTTTTAAATCATCAGTCCACGTATTCTTATTCCGGGATAAAGAGGGTCCATCGAAAGCGCCCTTAGTCTGTGCTCTAAGCCATAAATTTGTAATAAAAAATAACGATCTCTTTCAGTAGAAAATGTAAATCGCCAAACAATATATTGATTTGATATTGACAGTTTCTTTCACCTTGACGGGTCAAAATGAACGTCAACTTAGCTTATGCATCAAATGCCTAGCTTAACTACATTTAAATATAATTTTACCAAAAAGCAAGAAAGTTAGCAATAAAATAAGCTTAAATACGACTCGCATTTATTTAGCACAGGAGAGAGAACGTTTCCGAAGTATGGACAAATATTCGACGTCTTTTAAGGGCAAGTAGTTTATGATGACGACGATGGTTCATTTGGTCTCGTTGAGAAAAGTTTTAAGTATCGATAAATTTTTCCTTTCTTCGCGACAAAAGGGTCCCCTCTTTCAGCTCCTAACATGGTTTCGTGAGCTCTTACTCGAACAAGTAGTTTCTTAAAAGTACGTTCACACTAAAAGTAGTTTTTAGATTGAACTTAATTGTTAACAGATGTGGCTCAATTTAAATAAGCTCACCCCGCCAGTGGCGGCACGATACACTTGCTAAATCATCATCAAAGTGGGTCGAGGAAGTGGGTCACGCAATTTACTTATGACATTACAGGATTATTGCATTCTCGTCACCAGAGCCTTGGATCGACTCAAGGCTCTGGGAAACTCTGTGAAGGAGAACATGCGCCGTAGGGTTGTCACAGCCAAAACCTTAGGGCGCCTGCTCACTCCTCGTGTTAACATGAATACACCAATTAGAGACGCTTTTGATTGTTCTTCACAAAAACCAATGAGAAGACACATTGTTACAGGGTTCCCCAGAGCTCTTCTCTCCCTCAATCAAGAGAAGAGCTCTGGGGTCCAGATTGAGGATTATTGCTAATGAGATGCAAGGTTCAATAAACGCGTCACGAAGTGTCCCTTCAAATGTTAGCCTATTGCCTAGTAAGTTATTTATAACAACCAGTTAAGTTTGGGGCTTATTGCTTAGTTATAGTGATTGGTATTAAATTGGGTAGCGTAGGCAGCTACAAAGACGATTTTTGACGTTAAGATGTGTATTTCTGGATACAAGTGATGCTTAGTTGATTTGCAATGTTAGGGGACACTTTATTACGTCAGAAACCCATGACATTGGAACTTAACTCACTCTTCTGTGACAGTGTTAACGATTTTCAAAAAACCTTGTCTAACCAAATATTGACGCCTTTTCCAACCACTGTGCGACGTCTCTGATTACAGGTGCATTAATCAACTTTTGAAAATGTTTACACAGGAAACAGCAATTTAAAGCTAAACGGTCAAAAAGGCCGATAATTCAAAGTAGGGGTACTGGATGTTCGCCCCTATTCAAAAACGTCTGATAACGTTTCCCAGACAGTGGGTACCTCTCATTACTTCCAAAAGTGGACGAATGTTTTACTACTACAAACACAACTCGCTTCCAGCGTGTAATTTCATGCAATCTGTGCCCTCATTCTCCAATGTAAAGGCTTTTTTTGTCAGCTTCGCCGACATACATAAACCAACTGTAACACAGTTGAAACGTAATGTCTTCTGGTCGCTTCAGTTGAAGTTTGAATAGTCGTTGAACGAGTCCAAATACCTCTGTACAATGTTGTAGCAGAACACGTACTGGGCCTAAAAACAAGCGCAAAACAAATCCTTTTAACACAAAGAAAAAAAAATCGGAAAATCAATGTTAAAGGTTCGAGAAAGAAACGTCACAACGCCAGGGCGAGACGCGCTGCAGCAAAAAAAATGCATTAGATTCAGTATATTGAGAATACGAAAAGACAACAGAGCGCTTTTAGAAGTGAACCCATAATCCCAAAGTAATTTACCCAACCTAATTTCAATTTACGCAGGCAAGACTTCATTTTATGGACGTTGCCTACTAATTCAAAGGTATTTTTGGCAGGAAATGTATATCTTAACAAGCGGTATTGAAATCCAAAGAGAACATTGGGGGTAACCACGCATTTTCAAAGATAATTGATGAATAATATTTGTAAAAAGCGTTAAAATACAAAGCAATGTATGGCGTTCTTTCTTAAATTGAAACTTAATTATCTCTCAAAAATGCATGCTTAGCCCCAATTTTCTTTTTGGAAACCAAGAGAACTTACCAAGATCTAAATTCTCCGGACAGTTTTAAACCGCACAAAAATATCACTGTATTGGTAACCATCACCGTTAGAAACCCCGAGTATCTCGAGATGCGCAGAACGTATGCGCAATAACAATAGTAGGCACCGTCCTTACAACAGAAAATGAGGGCGGCATTTGGTGAATTACAGTAGGTTATTTTTGT
The DNA here is from genome assembly GCF_036669935.1 of Montipora foliosa. Classification (NCBI taxonomy): domain Eukaryota; kingdom Metazoa; phylum Cnidaria; class Anthozoa; order Scleractinia; family Acroporidae; genus Montipora; species Montipora foliosa. Next base: position 6,128,349 of record NC_090878.1, on the reverse strand, counting down.
AAACGAAACTCTGTTTCCTTTTTAATCTCGCAACTACGTGACGTCGTATGGATCGATCGGAGTGCGAGAACCTTGCATTCAGTGTGAAACGCCGCTTTAACTTTCAATTTTAAATGAAAGTCAGGAAAATCATCGCAGGCATGAAGCAGCTTACGCAGAAGCGGCCTGGAACGGGACTCGAACCCATCACCGCGCGATTGCGTGGCCTGAGGTATCCAACCGATCCTCCACCCCGAATTTATCTGATATACACAATTGCTAATTTTCTCTGAATTGACTATTATCGTTAATTTAGAAGACTGAAAGCTTGGTATGGATTATGGGAAATGGCCATTTTGGTTTGAAAAAAACAACCCAAGTGTATCGACATAGGACTCAAATCTGGGAATGTTGATTACTTTAACCCGCCACCTAACCACTTGACCACCACACCGCTAGCTGCTGAGGGACAATATTTAAACACTAAGGGTGCGTTCGATTGACCCTATTCCGGAATAAGAATACGTGGAGTGATGATTTAAAGCGGTATGTTTGGCGTTTTTAAGAAACAAGGATAATAAAGATATGTTTAAAATAGCATTTTAGCAGGTGCTTTACAGTTTTAATGTGAATCTCCATAAAAACGAAGGTATACCATGTAACTGGTATACCATGTAATCCTATTCCGGAATCCGGTCAATCGAAAGCACCCTTAATTTATCGATCGTAATTGTAAGTGATATAGCATAACTGCGCATAACCACTCTTAATTACACCTTTAGCTTGTTTTGATTATTCTTTTTCCTTTGTTTTACTGAAAATCTGAAATGACAACATTTTAAACTGCACCAATCAATGAACAACCATTACCTTAAAATGATTAAAAACCGCCCAATAATTTTTTGGTCAAGCGTATTGGAGCTAATGCTACTGTCAATCCTACCTTACAGTTGACAGCTTTCGGTCTGTTAACTCGAATGACTTTGACTGACTGAAAGACGTCAATGACTTGTTCTGACTTGAGGCGTTCGATGATGGAGAGGATCGCACAGAAGGTACCACTTCTGCCAACACCATCGCTATAACGAAACCGACAGATCAGTACAAAGGTGGTTTCACTGAAAGTTCAACATTGTCATGTTATCAAGAATTATAACGACGATTATGGCGAAGTAGGGAACATCACCTGCTTTACCAGTAAGCACTGTTTTCAGTATTTAAAATACCCAGTAATTATCCATGGAAGAATGGAGACGAGACCTACACGAAGAAATGCGTGACTCGGCTCAAAGATATTGAAGTTAATAATTTATGAGGGCACTCTAAAAACGCCAAAGATATGCTTTCCTCTGATCTTAATTGATCGTAGGCTTGCTTGCAACTACTCTATCTTTCTTTAAGCTACGTTACAGAACGCATTCATAAATGACAGGCAAAAATAATTATTATTTTGCCTTTGTGCTAATCATTCTCACTAGCCTCACTTTGGAGCCAAAATTCTTTTGACGACGACGACGACGACGACGACGACGACGACGACGACTACTACTACTACTACTACTGCTGCTACTGCTGCTACTGCTACCGCTACTACTACTACTGCTGCTACTGCTACTGCTACTGCTGCCGCTGCTGCTGCTACTGATACTACTGCTACTACTACTGCTACTACTTAATCAAGAAAGCCGTCTTTATAAATGGCGGCCAAGAAATGCTATGAAATGAAAGATCAATCCCTATATGGAACGGGTTATGACTAGACCCTATTGAGAAAAAAAAAACAAAGTCTATGGGTACTTTCACAAAAGGTAGAAAAATCCATCCACCTGCATTGTACAACCAACGGCGCATTACTGCTTTTTCGCTGTGAACGTTCCACCATGTTTATCAAGTCGATAATGCAGTGCGCGTTTTTCGGAACTCCCTTGTCAGGCCAACCTGTCACTTGGTATTGGTGAATCTCACGAACTGTGTTAGGATCCTAGAAGCATAAAGTGTTTCGTTAGAAAGTTACTTTTGAGGTGATGAGGTGCATCAAGGGAGAAAAAATAAAAATAATGGGCCAATTTGGCCATTGGGAGTAAGAAGGAGGCTCTTCCGTTGAAAATAGCGCGCGGTCGAAATATAGGGCCTTGGTTACTAGTTTCTCGACCGCGCGGGCTACAGCAGGGCTGGCGCTGTGGTCAGAGCACTCGCCTCCCAACAATGACCTCTGCGTTCGTTGGTTCTCTACTCTGTTTAGAGAAGTTTTTCTTCGGGTACTCCGATTCTCCCCTCTCCTTATACTGTATAATCACAGTCATAGTTTATTTACCCACAAAGAGCTCAGGAGTCGTAACTCGCTGAAACGCTCTTATGCAACCATGATATACAACAGAGGAACGACCACAGCACCGGAAACTCCATGCCCCATTCTTTGCGAATAGTGTGTGGGTTCTTTTGCGTCACACAGGGTTATGAACATTGGGAACTCCATGCCCTTCATGCATAACAGCGAAGCTAAAATGAATTATTATAAAACTTGAGTGAAACCTTTTTCCTTTTCACTGTTAACTCCCTCTCAGAAAAGTCCTGAAACACTTCATGCGATGTTGTTTCAATGGTGAATTCGCCAAAGGTTGTAGATCCCTCAGAAGCCCAGTAAACAGGATAAACCTGTCCAAAGAATGGGAAAAAAGCTTTGTAACTAACGACGAAATAGAAAAAAAAGAAACCGGGAAATAATTGCCTGAGGGTATTTAATACGCACTTCAAAACTTGGCTCTTGCGAGCGTTCCTCAAAAGGCTCACGATAAATGTTTGTCGGTCATATTTCGCGTAACGAAAACTAAACGATGAAATAACGAGCATGCGTAGATGTTGGTAAGGGAGAATACCAGGGGTCAATGGGAGAAGTTTGAGGAACAAAAGCGATGTCGGATACACCTTTTCAATTCTTTCACAAAAAGAGGCACAGTTTCAAGTATCTGTCTCTGTGTTTCATTTGCGGCACTTTGAGATAAGGATGCGATAACTAAGGCCTCTCGAAGAGAGGTTGTTCTGTCGTGAAGAGAATTGTTAAAAGAAAATGAAAATAGTTCAGAATAATTCCAATGAGAATTCGTCATACCTGCCCTCGTTCTTTTGGCTCGTTCAACGTGACAATTGTTCCAATGTCGTAGTCCCAAATCATCTTCCAGAAATCCTCAATAGTGTTGTCCAATGGAGCTTGCGTCATAATAAATGAATTCCGCTCTCTGAAGGTCTGAAGTAAAATGCAAAAAGCAATTCAACAACCTAATTGCAACACCTTTTTCTTGCCCAAAAGAACGACTTTCAACTTCGCAATGGTATAAAGTTCGGAATGCTCTTGTGTAAATAATCAAACGAGTTGCTTTTCAGTTTCAATTAAATTAATAAGATGACTTGACAAAGTGTTGCCTTATTTTATTTCCACCAAACCATTTGGTACTAAACAGCCAATAGGAAACCAGAATTGAGGTCTTTTGTTGTTTTAAGTTGCCTTAAAAGCTACCGCCATGAGAAATGCGAAAATAAACTTCCGCCTCTCGATTATCGGCCATGCTATGGAAGACGAAATACAAACCATCACATTAGGCTTACGTCAACAAAGGCAGCGTTGATATAGTCGCTCCTGCCATCCTTAAGGACCACTCTAGATCCATTCACTGAAATACAAACAAAGTGGTGTAAAAACATAGCATTCAATGGGGAGCTTAAGCTCGTGCGTTTTTGAGACGCTGACGGCAACCAGGAAAACAGCTCACTTTCGGTTGCCGTCCGCATCTAAAAAAAGGCGCGCGTTTAAGGAGCTTGAGCACGCGACATTTTTGAGCCACTGACGTAAAACGGGAGGGAACATTTCGTATTCCAGAACCGTAACCTCTCCGGGATTTTCAAACTAATGTTCTCTTATGGTGAATTACTTAGCAATACGATTTTGTGGTTGACAATTTGCCGGTTACCGTCCATAGCTCAAAAACGACTCGGCCTTGAGCTCCCTCGTAGAGAGCTTTCGAGCGCGCGCAAACCAGCGTCATTTTGGCGGGAAAAACGTGATACCGTCGTCATTTTAGTAGTCACGGTTGTAGTTTTCGCATTTTTCGATAAGGAAAAGGCTCAGTTACCAGTAATAAGAATAACTGAGCAACCTATGGTGCTAACAAAGAGTACGATTAATTAATCGTCCGGGTTATAAACATAGCAAGTATTTTCGCTACAAACAGGCAGTCAAATCTCGTACTCGTTCTCGTCCTCGTCCACGAATCGAAAGGTCCCAAGTGTATTTACAACGCCGACCCTGAATGCCACATATACATAGTCAATTCCGGCTGTTGCAAATTTTGTTCTTTGAGGACCTTCTTAAGAGTCGTTAAACAAACTAAGTCTCGAAGAAGACAGAAAATGTAATCCACAGCTTGTGCAGAAAGCGTTTCAGTCCATGTTGGCGACGAACTGCAACGAGATGTTCCCGATTCTGGGTGTGCGAAAACTGCTGTGAGATCAAAAATAAGAAGGGTGGGTGGGAATGGGTTGTTGCCGCTTGTTTCTTTCCGCTCCTGTCTTCCAATTTTCTGCTGTCGCCTCAATGTTCGTGCTACCAAGAGCACTGTAAACTACGTTTGTACTGGAACCAATCCAATAAAAGATTTCTTACGTGGGATTATGTCCGGGAACCTGTTCTTGGAAGCATTCTCGTGTTTTCGACCAATGTCATCTTCAATGTCAGTGACATCATCGGCAGTAATAAGGTTCAACCGCTGAAAACGGACAGCAAATTTACGCATTTAAGATACTTCAAGGCCAAAGAAATTAACTGATGCAGACCACAGATGACTGTCAAACTACAGGTCACCAAGTTATAGCCGCTGCACATCATCAGCCACTACGTGCTTACTCACTCACTCACTCACTCACTCACTCAGTCACTCACTGACAGAAACTTCCAGTGAACCTAAGAATAAGTGCGGCGTTAATACTCCGTTTCCTGCACACGCAATACATAACTTATTGCACACAAACAAACAACAGCGTTTCTGTGTTCTTCGTATTTTGATGTATTCTCCATACCTACCTGATATTCAGAAGCCAAGCCTGACGTCTTGGTCTTGGGGTTAACGGCTGCCAGTTTCTTCACAGCAATGCGAATGTCGTGCGCAGCGATTTCTGTGTTACCACAAGTTACTGACTCGAGCAACGCCATGTAAATGAAACCGTATTGTTCCTAAAACATGGTACTTGCATTAGGAATTAAAACAAGAAAAATCAACAAAATCGACTACTACACTACGCATACCATCCAGATTCATTCCTTTGTCATAATCGTTGCCTGAACTGTCAATTCAAATTTACCAGTAATAACTCTGACCATTACTTCTCAACATCATTCGGGACATTTTCTCGGCTTTTTCTTTACAAAAATAAGCTTCAGTCAAAACGTCAGCGACGAGCCACAAAGAAACAACAGAGGATGACCTCTAATGCTAGAGACCTTGCTCCAGACTATTAGAATTGGTGTGACTTCACAACTGTTATAATTATGTGCTTCTTAACGTTGCCTGTCACAATTCGTGTAACATGTCACACGTTTCAATGAGTTTGCAAATGATAGAGAATGCAATGCCTAGTTGTGTTCAACTGTATTTGTTTCTCACTGTCATTTAATTAGAATTGTTGAACTGTATTTGTTTCTCACTGTTAGACTTACTCCGTTATCATTTCGCCACAAAGCAATTACACGACACGGGAAGATATTTACCTCTGTTTGGACCATAGAGATTCGGTTGTTACGCAAGAGCTGAACATAGTTGAACACATCAACGACTTTCTTCTTCTTTATGCTCTCCAACATGGCATCAATTACTATAAAGGCGCCAGTTCGTCCGACTCCAGCACTACAAAAGAAAGGGAAAAAATGACCGATGGCGAACTTGAGAAACGAGAACTGAAGACCATGCACGAACAACCGAAAGTCTAGCACTTTGCTGAAAACGACAACGTCTATTAGCCTGAAACTCCTGTGGATAAATACCAACACTTAATGCTTTCGTTTTCAGCTTACTCAAACCGCGTAAAACAAGCAGTCGCCCTAATTTAGCTTAGTTCTTTGAGTGTGATACACACGAACACATAACGGGTGAGCAAAAAAGGCCATGTGGAGTGTAAAAGAAGCACTAAATATGCAGACATCGACGTGTCTTTTGCCTTTTACGTCACGCACAACGAACAAAGAGAAGCGTCGCTTCTCTTGGTCAAAACCAAGTCCTTTATCTGTCAAGAAAAGACAACTTGCTCAAGTAATAAATGTGTTGAGAATCTGCGCATATGATTGCAATTTTGTCCGGGATTGCGGTATAATGAGATGTGCGTGTATTACGTTGGACAACACAAAATTTCCCTTTATGTAAGACTGTCAACTATCCATTTGCAAAATACGATTCAGGTTAAGAGCTCGGGTTATGGTTAGGTTCTGGTTGGGGAAAGAGACGGGCCGCGGGTACTGAGACTTGTGCCTCGCCTGTGTGGGCCGAGTCACTAGAAGCATGGTTAGAGTTAACGATTGGTTAAGGAGGCTATGTCATCCAATGCGCAAGTGAGAGTTGGTCAGAAAGCTTTTGAAAACGTAGGCCATTTTTCCAAAATTTTGTCGAAGAGTTCAAGCAACCTGGGCCTGGATGTTAGTTATGCCGAGATGAGCAGATGAGAAATGGCTGAAAGGGGCAACTTAGAGACGTTCATCATACAGTCATTATCGCGACATCCCAGACGAATCTGTCTCACTAGCAGGCCTGGGTGCTGATGATGTCAAGAGAATATACCTGCAGTGGACGACCAGAGGCGTTCTGTTGTCATGGTGTTTCATGCGAACTTTTCGTCGAAGACCAAGAACAGCTGTAGCGTGACGCGGGACACCTTTGTCAGGCCAAACAAGGAAGTGAAACTGTTGGACTTGACGCTTGTCCTCTGATCCCTTCTGGTAAAAACAAAAAGTGTGTACAAAATATCACCTAGGAAACAATCACTTTGATCAACACATACTCTCTAAAAACATCAAAAGTTGTTTCCATTCAAATGAGCATTACTTTCCTGTGGTGCTGTTTATTATGCTGTACAAGGTGGTTCTATCTTTTGAGTCTGTGGTTGAAATCCAAAAGTGTGACCATTCAAATGAAAGCTACTGAGCAGTACTTTCCTGTGGTGTTGTTTGTTATGCTGTACAAGGTGGTTCTATCTTTTGAGTGTGTGGGTGAAGTCCTGAAGTGTGACCATTCAAATAAAAGCTACTGAGCAGTACTTAAATGTGGTGCTGTTTATTACGTTGTACAAGGTGGTTCTATCTCTTGACTCTGTGGCTTTAATCCTATAGTGTGGCCATTAAAATAACAGCTACTGAGCAGTACTTTCCTGTGGTGCTGTTTACTATGCTGTACAAGGTGGAACTAACTTTTGAGTCTGGGTGAAATCCTCAAGTGTAACCATTCAAATAAAAGCCACTGAAATGTGCTTTCTTGCAGGTAGTGCTGCTTATCATGCTAAACAGGATTGCTATCAGCTATTTTACCTTGCTGAGTATAAATGTGCGAATGGCGTAGTCTGCAAAGGTTTCTGTTTTGTGGTTTGTGACAATGACGTCATGGTAACTCTCTGATTTCTCTGGCCAATACTGATGACACTTCGTCTATAAACCAAGAAAATGTAAAACTGGTTTCTCATTTTATGCATTACTGCGAATTCATCATCAGTATCACAGATAACATAAAAGTCCAGTTGAGACGATGTTTACAGTTTAGTGGCTGGCTGTATTAAGCCCCAAACTGGGCTGATGCCACGCTAAAAAGACCCTCTTTGGGAGTGGCAAGTGGTACTAAATACTAAAAGGAGACTTAGATTGTTTGCGTTTCACTGATAACGGAGTGACCACATACACCCTCGTAGAACACTTTTAAAAACATATTTGGTATTTGGTTTTTGCCAGCAAAATTAAACCAAAACATCAAGACAACTGAAAAAACTAAATAGTAATAAGATTTGATACAGCGAGAGGTACCTTAACTGGCATCCAAAATGGTAATAATTTAAACTCGAACTGAGAAAAGACGAAAGGCATTTTAAGAAACGCTTATCTCATCTTCGGGCTTTGCTCGATTTGTACTCTAAACTCAATTCCCAACCCTTAAACACTGTTTAACGGGCGAAAATTGCAGTAAGAATCAGACTTCTCTTACCCGCCCATGTTCAACAAGTCTTGTAAGCATCACAATCGTTGTGGCATTTTCTTGCCAAATCATTCGCCAGAAGTCTTGGTAAGTGCCAGGGACTGGGCCTGTGCGATTCAAATTTATCAACAAAACTCAATACACACAAACGTAAAACAAAATGTACAAAGCAAGCTACTAATGACATTAATTACCTTGACAAGCAATATAGGTTTTCGGAGTGCCATCATAACCCTGAAAATTACATCGACAAGTGTGTTTAATATCTTTCATTGGTGTTAATCCTCAGGATCGGATCCAGGATTTTTCTCAAGGAAGTGGGGGGGGGGGGGAAGGGCCCCCTGCACCCCTCCCCTAGGTACGCCCCAGATCCTAACCCTGCTAACTAGTTCCCCATCTCACGTCAGTTTTTCCACAAACATCAAGAGAGAATGAGTACTTAATTGACCGGTCCCTTCAGGAACTATCCATGGCAAATGAAACAAAGAAATGACAAAACTTCGAGAATCCCAACTGAACGGAAGCAGACCAGTAGGCTCTCTCTCAACCCAGAACAAAGTCAGCTTGTTGTTAGAGAGGAACTTGAAACCTGGAACTGCGGATTGCAACTTAACATCGCCAACTTCTCCGCCCCCACCCCCCTTCCTATCCACACGCTGTTTTGGAAAGATCAAAGCCCCTACAAAGATAGTGGACCACTTGAGTGCTGCATCGGTAAACATTCCCGTTTCCCTTGGGAAAAAAAAAGCCCTGAACCCTTTCACATCGTTCGAGTGAAGTAAGTTTTTCTACTCAAAAATTCTGACGAAACCCTGCTTTGCCTGTTTTCCCACGATAACAAGTTTAGGGACCATCGCATTACAGTGTGTATATCGCAATTTTACCAATGTTTTTTCCGCTAAAGAACAGAGCAAGAATATACAATAAAATATGATTTTAAAGATATCTTTCAACAGTGAGAAGTCTATTGAGCTAATCAAAATAATATGACTGAACTGGGCACCTTCGAATTTTTTCAAACAAAAAATGATCAAATAAGAATACGTACATGAAGATAACTTGCGTTCATATAGTCAGAGTTTTCGGAGCCGTCAATGATGGGAAGGATTACTCGTGAATGGTCATCTATAAACAAGAAAACATGATGACAAATCAAGCAATAATATCAGTTACGTAAAGTAATCTCACCAATCAAAATTTATGACTTGACAAGTTTGTCTCAACTTCCTGATCAGGAACGCTCAATGCTCTACAGACCAGAAACAAATGGCTGGTAGAATCATTAACTCTGGTCGCGTAAACTATAAAGGTCTCCATACCCGTCCACTTTTCGCCATTCCAACTTGGGATGTTCAGAAGGTGGGTAACGCTATCAACCGGCAAAATAATTAATATCCAGCCAATATCCAATATTCACTTTCAGAGGGGCGTAGCTACGATTTTCAAAAGGAGGGGGGGGGGGGGTGTCACACTGAAAGTGACAATTTTTCGGATGTGCAGTGAGTACTGGGGGGGGGGGGAGGGACAAGCCTACAAAATAGCTGCGTAGATGAAGTAAGTTCCAGGTGCTACAAATTACTATGTTCCAGTCTCACAGATATGGTTTGTATTATGTTGTTGACTGTCACAAGGAGGAAGGGGGGAGGGGGGGGGGGGAGGGGAAGGGTGCCGGCACCCCAGGACCGCCCTGCCTACGCCCCTGTATCCACTGGATAGTTTTTTAATATAATGAATTTATATAGCGTAGCGTATTTTCTTTTTACATATTCAAATACGCTTTACAAATACTCAAAAACAAGTTAGTCAGTGGACAGCGTTATGCACCTTCTGAACAACTGATGCCATATGCTCAAATGGACAACCCAGTCACTTTATCCGAAGCCAATGGAGCATGGTTTCTACTGTGGTACAATGACCTACACAATTAATACGGTTCTTTTGCCTATGATTTCACATCCACTCCTCATTAATAACACAGTTTAACACGAAAATTAGGTTTTATCTAACGAGTTGATAAAGGCGAATAATTATATCTCTCAGATAGTACGCGCGCTCTGATTGGCTTAACTAGCGGGCCATATTCTGCAGTACGGCCAGCAGTCACAATTACATTCTAAGCTTTCAATGGCAGATCGAAAGTCTTCAACTGAGGGTAGTAAATTTGACATGAAGATAAAGAGAGTTCCAAGAGGCCAGTGTCACGCTTCAGTTTTGCTTCTATAACGAATGTGGTCCTTAGATAAAGTTAACCAACGAAAATTGAGCTGAATCAGCAGCGCGTTATAAAAATGGTCCACTTACATGCGATGATATTTGCGTATCTATTTTTATTCTTGTTTCCTGGTTTCTTAGCATCATCCCAAGAGAACTGCTGACCTGGTGCAAGAAGCTACGAATATAGAAATTTTAATATGTAAACAATGAAGGAACGAGGGATTACCGAATTTTTCTTGATTTCATTGCCTTGCGAACTGATTCACTTCCTTAGTTACTAAAAATTGAGGAAAAGAAAGACTGCCTCGCTGTCCTATTGACTGAAGTACTGACTGTCAGACTCCCTGACTTACTGACAAACTGATCGACTGACCTATCTTCTGAATGACAGACTAATTCACCATTTGACTGAATGACCGACTCATTGATTGATTGGATGATTGATTGATGTCTTGACTGACTGATTGACTTACTGATTGGCCTGCTGGCCAACTGACTGACTAGTTGACTGACTAATAAGCTAGTTGGGTGATTCATCAAATGATTGACTGACTGACAGTGACATAGTTCCTGCCTAATGAGCTGACTGCATCCATCTCCTCACGTGCACTGCGGATAACAGAGAAAACTGTTAATGATGACAACAAACGTTCAACAACGTGGATTGGAGGAGAAATCTTGGCGCAGTGGTGATAGCACTCGCTTTCCACAAAAGTGTCCCGGGTTCGATTCACTTACTCAGTGGCATAACAGGGTTGAATTTGTTGGCTATGTTCTCTGCCCCGAGAGATTTTACTCTGGCTTCACCGGTTTTGCCCTCTCATCAAAACCAACACCTGACTAATCTGATTTCACTTCATGTGATTTAGTAGAGCACTTGTGCCCAGCAAAATAAGACTGAGACTTCGATAAAGTAATCATTACTATGAATAGTCATCTAATTCAAATGACAGGTGTATTACAAGCTAGTAAATGGACCAAACAAGTTTATTACAAGAAACGACCAACTTCCAACGTCAGTGGCTTCATAGCTCATTTGGTTAGAGCATCGCACCGGTATCGCTCGCCGTTGAAGTTCTTAATTTTTCAGGAATCTCTACGCAATTGCTTAAATTGCGTTCATAACTGCGAGGATCATAGCTTCACTTGATTACCTTGTACTGTTTGGCAAATCCTGCGTTCTTTTCTCTCTTCAACTGAGTGACATATTCTGAGAACTGACTGACAGGGATTGGCTTGGGTTTATCATCCGAATCATCAGCTGCGGTGTTGCCGTATATAGGATCAGCTGTTGCCTCCACTGTCTCACCTTACAGAGCACAGAGTTAGGTTACTTTAGAAAATAATCAAGCATTAATTTATTGGATATTAAAAAGGCGTCCTTCACAAGCATAAAATTCATAAATTGGGCGCGATATTTCATGCAGATAGAGTCTTTCACGAGTGCTCATCATTTTATCTTTTGCACTATCCTACTGCATGACTTAACAGACGAATACCAGTTCAAAAAATGGAGAGATTTAGGTCGTGTTCTATTGGGATCAACCGTTAAGTACATAAGTAAAGACATTTACGTACAATTCCGTAATGAAATAAAAATGACATACGATGTTTTCACTAGTGAAAAATTGTAGTATCGGCCTTTTGATTGGGCGAATAATAGGCCATTTCCGAGTTCATGTCTCCCTCATCTTCAAAGCGAGTCTAAGTGCGAAGTTTTTGTGATGGTAATTAGTTCTGTTTTACACATGAATGAAAACTAATTTTCATAAGAAAAACTTCGCACTTAGACTCGCTTTGAAGATGAGGGAGACATGAACTCGGAAATGGCCTATTTTTTTTCACTAGTGAAAAATTGTCGTATCAGCCTTTTGGTTGGCTAATAATATGTTGAACTTTGGCGCGAGTGGCCTGTGAACTGACAGCGGGAGTAAAATTTGTAAACATGACAAATACACACCTGGCTCCTCCTCACTGGGGGGACGCGGTCGTGAACCTCCACCCTCGGGTCGCACAGTGTCATAAGCGTCATTAAAACTGACCTCTGTCATTGGATGTGATTCATTTGTTTTTGAACTGCGTTCATCTTGGCGACGGCGCCTGCGAAAATTATTCATCATCACTTTTTCGGTTTTTTAATCGCAATCCAGCCAGGATTTATAACATTTTCTTTCAATAAATTTCACTAAATTCGTGTGCCAAATTGATAATATTAAGTCCCAACCTAAATACATGCAGCCGAAAAAAAGTTGGCGTTTTCTCAAACAATCAGAGCTACCACACTTTCTGTAAAAAAACCACTGATCCCAAATTGTTTCTTCCAGCACATTTCTCACTTTCTCTCCTCTTTCCACGAAAATTAAACGTAAACAGTATGTTTTTTTTTAACAAAGTAAAAACGCAATCAATGACATAACCACTATAACAATCCAATGGAGTGTCCTAAGATTAGGAACCCACAATTGTGCTTTTTTTTACCCTTGCCATTTCTTTCTGGTTAGTAATGAGTTTCAAATTTGCTCGTTCCTGGATGCAGACTGAAAAGCAATGTTTGGTAATAAAAACGAGGTGTTTTTGCGTTTGTTAACAACAGAGACAAAGAGAATAAATAAAGCAGGCTAACCTCCTCCAAATAACGACCCCAGCAATTACTACACCAACGAGTACTACAATAACAACTACAGAGGTAATGGCGGCAACAGGAGATGACTTCTCGACACTTTTATTTCCTTGGTTAGATGCAACTAGAAATGAGATAAGAGATGTTTAAATTATCTGAGTGAGTGACCTTAAAACCAAGACAAAATCCCACAGACATTGGTTTAAGGGCGGTTTTCAATAGGCCATTTCTGAGTTAATGTCTGCCTTCTCTTCAAAGCGAGTCTAAGTGCGAAGTTTTTGTGATGGTAATTAGTTCTACTTTACATATGAATGAAAACTAATTTTCATAACAAAAACTTCGCACTTAGACTCGGTTTGAAGAGGAGACAGACATGATCTCAGAAATGGCCTATTGAGTGTCGTAAAACAAATACCAAAGTAATTACTTCAACCAATCACAGCAGGTGCAAACAGCGCAGTGAACCAATCCAAAGCAATTCCAAGTAAGGGAAAAATCGCGCGTGCAAGTCGCGATTGGTTTTGCGGATAAACTGGCACGAGAGCTTTAAACCAATCACTGACCAAGAGTGGCAACTGCAATCGCGAATTATTTTCTATAGTCATTTGAAAACTGCTCTTAAGTTAAATTTATCACTGTTGGAACGATTTGCAAGCTGACGTTAGGGGCTAGAGCGGTTTCAAATGAGTGTCGTAAAACCAAAACCAAAGCAATTACTTTGGCCAATCAAAAAGGACGGAGACAATCTAGTAAACCAATCAAAACTCGAAGTAATTACAAGTAGCCGACACTAAGCGCGGGAAAATGTGCACGCGCGAGCCATGATTGGTTTTGGTTTCACTTCTGATTGGTTGAAAAATTGGCGCGAGAACTTTGAACCAATCACTGAGTAAAGTAAGTATAAACCACAGCAATTCGCTAATTACCTTCGACATTCAATTGAAAACCGCTCTATGTCACGCAAAATGATTTAATTTTACGACACCAAAAATGAACAAAAAAGTAGAATGAGACATTGCAATAACCACTTAAAACCGTTGATCAACATAAAAGTAATACAACAAAAGAAAATAGACGCATGGATGGACACAAATGAACAAGATTGAAACGGATTGTAGTTGGGTAATCTTGAAAAAACTCCGGCGGCCCGACGTTTTTCAAGTTTACGGCAAATCGCCTTGATAAAGGCCCTTTTTGCTCAGAATCATCTTGTTTGAGATCTAACAATAATTTTATCAGTAAATAAATTCTGCATTACCATTTTGTAGTTTTAAACTCCTGATCACCTAAAAATGTCCCCTAAACAACCTGAAATAACGTGACATCCGCTTAAGCCCTTCGTCAGAGCTCTGACGAAGTCAGAATTGAAACCCCTTCGAATTCACTCCCTCTAAGTCTGAGCATTTGATACCTATTTCCAGTCAGTGTTACGATAAATCCATCTTTTTATTTTACTCAAAGAACTGAGTTTATGGGTCACTTTTAGGAGGTGGTGTGGCCCAGTGGATACGGTGTTGGGTTTTCATGAGGTTGGCCTGGGTTCAAATCTCATTCAAACTTCCGGTTTGGATTAGCTTCCGGTTGTCCCGGATTCAACTCAACCTCGCTTTGTAAATAGCCAACTGGTTGCCTTCTGCCAGTTGGGATTATTAATCATGTTTCTGTTGAGTTTGAATTGTTTCTTTCTGATTATTAAAACGTGGGGTGCCTGTAAACTAGCTTGATAGCTAAGTGCACTTTCACTAAAAACAAAGCATTTTTATTGTGACATAAATTGTCTGTATGATTCCGGGACAAGAGTGATGTTGACGTTGGGGAAAAAAGCAAGGGAACACTTTGCGGCGCTTATCAAAGCTGGCGTGCACCTAATAGCCCTTATCGAAGTTATCAGCGGTTTTGCCACATGAACGAGGCTAAGAGGTCATTTTGTATTGACATGACCCTTTAGCCTCTTTTGCATGTAGTTTTAAACAAAGAAAACGTGCCTGTAGGCTCAACTCCAATAAAGACCATTACGTGCATTTTGGACGTATCTCCGATCCACCCACTGTTGGGATCATCCCTTACTGTTTGTTAATGCCTTTGTAACGTGAGAGAAGTCTATTTTTGCTCTGTGGTCGGGATGAAAATGCTTGCAAAAGCGCACACAGCCACAAGTCAGACTATTGATGATTTGCATGTGACGTCACGGCGGCCATGTTGGTGTACAGAACAATGCAGTCAAATGTCTTTTGGGAATTTGACTCTATTATTATACAAAAACTTGTGTGGCCATTTTCTATTGCTTTGTACACCAACATGGCCGTCTCATCACGTAGATGAAAACCAAGAATAGAGCGTTTTAATCTGACGTCACGGCGGCCATGTTGGTGTACAGAACAATGCAGTAAAATGTCTTTTGGGAATTTGACTCTATTATTATGCAAAAACTTGTGTGGCCATTTTCTATTGCTTTGTACACCAACATGGCCGTATCATCACGTGGATGCAAACCAAGAATAGAGCGTTTTCATCTGACGTCACGACAGCCATGTTGGTGTACAGAACGATGCAGTAAAATGTCTTTTGGGAATTCGACTCTATTATTATACAAAAACTTGTGTGGCCATTTTCTATTGCTTTGTACACCAACATGGCTGTCTCATCACGTGGATGAAAACCAAGAATAGAGCGTTTTCATCTGACGTCACGGCAGCCATGTTGGTGTACAGAACAATGCAGTAAAATGTCTTTTGAGAATTTGACTCTATTATTATGCAAAAACTTGTGTGGCCATTTTCTATTGCTTTGTACACCAACATGGCCGTCTCATCACGTGGATGAAAACCAAGAATAGAGCGTTTTCATCTGACGTCGCGGAGGCCATGTTGGTGTACAGAACAATGCAGTAAAATGTCTTTTGGGAGTTTGACTCTATTATTATGCAAAAACTTGTGTGGCCATTTTCTAGTGTTTTGCACACAAACATGGCTGTCTCATCACGTGGATACAAACCAAGAATAGCTTAAACGGTACCTCCCTGGTACTTTTAGCTTTCTATTTATTCTAGGAGGCCAGTGACCCTCCTTATTCTTATAAGTTATCTATTATAAAAAACCAACGTAAAAATATGGGCACAAACAAATGTGGTTGTTGCTCTTCACTTACCTGCTTTCACGTCAATCTGCGCAAGGAGTTTTGCTGCGCCGGTGAGGAATTGCTCATCAGTGGAACGCTTCTGTAGAATACATCCAAAGGTATTCTAATTGCTTTATACCATCAGTGCAAGGTCATCTAAAAAACACTCAATCTTCTTCGATTTAAAGGTTAGCCTCGCATTCCAGTGTCATCAACAAAACTGATGTAGACATGAAGGAGTTACTTTCTAAAGCAACTGTAGTGCGACGTCGGGTTCGATCGTAAGCCCTTCGTCAGATAAACAGTCTTTGAATACCTTTTTGTGTAAAAAAGTTAACATTATGTTCAATCTGTTTTGCAAACAGTAGAAAAACTGCAAGAAAGACCCTATCCAAGTGCGGCATTTGATTGACGCGCGAACGGCGTAGGTGTCCAATTATAGGTATCCAATTTCGAAATGTTCAATTTGGACACCTGTAATTGGACAGCCACGTGATCGCGCGCCAACTACGCGACAAATAGGGGGGCACAGAACCAATCAGATTCGAGAATTTTGTAGTAGTTACGATTACCCGATAATCACGGGACATGTTTTTTACCAATCAGGGGCGAAGTCAAAACCAGTCGTGATTGGATGGTACGCATTTTCCCGTGCTTGGCGCCGGCCGCATGTATTTGCTTTGTGTCAATCTTTGTGCCACGATTGGTTGATTTGTTATCTGTGTCCAAGGGTGGTTTTGCTATAATCCACCTCAACCGAAAGACCATCGATGGTATACCTTTGACTTAGCAGTTGTTGCTCTGGAATATACATTGTACTTCTGGCCGCGTGACAACTTCTTATTAGTAAAACCACCTATGTCTCCTCCGTCACCAAGTACAAATGTCATCGAGGGATTAACAGCGCTTGCAGGTATTTGAGCAGAAACATAGAAATCAGGTCCAAAATCATTCCATTCAGAGATTTTATCCGTCCAATCCTCAACTCGATGCACCAAAACTTGATAATAACTAAAACCATAAAACAGAGGAAATGAAGTAGATAAGAAATTAAAGTGTAGTGGACTGACACTGTTGTGCTAGTTACAAAGGATGTAACAACCAGACGTAATTTGGAGGACTGGGAAGAAAAATTTTAACACCGTATCCCACAACCGCGCGCGGCCTTAGGTGCTGCTTCCAAATTTCCTGCAGTATTTCAATCGCGAAAACTCAACAGATCATTCCGTGTCTCCACATCTAACCTCGCCTCTGCCACGTTGAATTCGAAAATAACATTCAAGGCCGCGCGCGGTTGTGGGATAGAGCGTTAAATTTCATCACCAGATCACCTGGAAGAGCAGGGAAAAAAGATCGTCCACAATGTACAGCGACTGCTGTCAAAGAGCCCTGTTGTCATTGGAAAGCAACGTGGCAGATACAAGCCTTTCAGTGGCAGAATCCACTTATGTCTTCTGGAGAGGTTTTAGTTTTCTTCACTAAGTGCTGGTTGAGAAGTCTTACCTGATGGGGCCGTTGTCCTGGTCTGCGGGCCAAATAGTTAAATTCACTGATGATCCAATTGGGTCGAACTTTTGGGTTTCCACTGGGTTTTTCGGTGCAGCTGGGGCTAGTGATAACAAGAAAACTCGCTGAAGCGATCTCCCATAAAGACCACCATGTTTAAAGAGGCACTGTCACGCTAGATTTGCTGTTTTTAGGTCACAACCGGGTACAAATCTCAATTGGTACTTAAGCTCACACATACAACATTCCTCACAACCCACTGAGAAGATATGAAATGTATTTATGGAACAAATACCTATTCGTATTTAATTTTTGGCGACTAGCTGGCCAGTTTTTTTCAAGTTCCAATCCATTTCCATCCGCAAACAACGAAGAATGGCTTCAGTGCACTTCAATGGTTATTGGTAACAAAACTACAGCAACATTTTGTGGTCTTCATTGATTCAAAACCGTTGTTTAGTGTTTTGAAGTTTAACTAAAATAGCGTGACACTGTCCTTTAAATAACAAAGATGCTATTTACAAATGCTAGAATGGAAAGAACGTCATTAGCGTTTGTTGTGTCACAAAACGACAGAAATCTGGTGTCTGATAACGCCTCCAGTTCCAAAAATAAGCAGTAGTAAGATCTCGGTCAATATTTAACAATGAAATTAGAGGCAATAAAGAGCTGTGAAGTATTTAAAAACAGGCAGGCTAAGCTTCATATTAAGACGTGTACAGTGAGCATTTTGCGATCTTGAATTCTCTGAGGATTGTCGTCAATCCATCAAGTAAATATATGTATAAATCAATGTTGTGAAAAGCTTCTTAAGTTTGGTAAACATAAGTGGACTCCAAAACACTAGGAACAAAAACGAAGGCAGAGTAACCACCTTCAAGCTTGATCTTGAACTTTTCAACAAAACTTTTCAGGTATCGTGGATCTTTCCTACAGATGGTCAAGCAAAGATCTCCCAAAATCTAACATTTTGAGGTCGTCTTTTTTTTCATCCAATGGTTCTCAGTGAAGCAGTATGGATTGAAACAGCATGCACAAAAGAAATTAAAAAGAAAAGACAAAGCAAAAGAATAACATACCAGCAATCAAAGTATGAGTTGTTACCATGGAGCTGTTGTCCCCATTGCCACAGTGTGTTGTAGCAAACACAACAAAGTCGTACTTTGTGCCAGGATATAGATTGGTAAATTCTTTGCTCAATGCCTTGGTTTTTACTGTTCTAGAGTCTGTGAAGTCAGGATAATAACTCTTTGTACCTTTGAAGATCACCTGAAATGAGTGCAAAGCAAAAACCTCACAAATGTCAGATGATTCAAGCTGGGTATTAACTGGGTAAATAAGGGATTATCTACATTCCAAACGTCAGCTCTTCTTTTCTTAGTCTTCATTTCCCACCTACTCTATTTTCAGATTTAAAGATTTACAAGTCCTTAAATTTGACACAATCCACACGCCCCTTAGTAATCTAAGTTCCTCCTTTCTTCCTCTCGCCTTAGCACCTGTGTTACCTTGAGTCACCGTCTGTCATTCAAAATATCGGCACCCAAGGAATTATCACAATTAACTAAATGTTTTAACAAAGTAAACCCTTTTTCAAATGTAAAACCTTGGCATATAGCTCGAGGAAAGTGGTCAAAAAGAAAACTAATAATTCACTAATAAATACCTGGCAATTTCTAATTGAACTAAGTGTAAAAATCAATGAATTACCGTGTACATTTGTACATCATCTCCGGATATCTTGGGCTTTTTCCAGGACAAGGTGATGCTTCTTTTATCTGCAGGACCTGCCTTGACGTCACTTGGTGGACTAGGAGCTGTAACCAAAATAATTGTCAGAGGGTTATCTATAGATCGAACCATAAAACAATTTGGCAAGTGCATGGCCCAGTAGTAAGGGCGCTTGCCTTGAGATCTAGAGATCCGAGGTTCGAGATCCGAGGTTCAAGACCCGTTCTGACCACCAATTTGTTCCTGGTAGTCTCTGGTTCATCTTCCCACCTGCACTTGTAAATAGCCAACTGGTTTGCATTCGGCCAGTTGGGATTCTTAACATTTGTTGTTGTTGTGTTCCGTCGTTTCATTAATTGTTTTTCATTGGCCCTGAAAAGCCCCATAGGGCGCGGTCAATTCAGTATGTATGTATAAGTATGTATTCCATATTTCCCACGACAAAACCTTGTTACTAGAACGTTCAGGATGAAGATGGCAGTGACCAGCAACACCCATGGAGAAATTTTGTTACACACTGATGGAAGTTCCCCATTCACTCATACAGAACTACATTTGGAATATGATCTTGTCATCCGGCGTTCAATATTGTTCTTTAACATTTTCATACAAAACCAATTAAGCGAGGGTTCTAGTTGTAACACTGCCTTATTCTTCAGTTTGCTTTTGACTTTCAAAATTTCAGCTTTTGTAATGAGACCATCCCCAGTATTTAGGTTGCGTATCACTTTTGTATTGCTCTCGTTGTCATTGTCCACTGATGAACGTTTCCCAAAGAGGTCACTAAAAATAGTGGTGGTACAAGGATGTAGAGAAACCAAACTTAGTCAAATAACCTGAAAGTTGCAGGTTTGACTTTTGCATTTAAGGAACTCTAGTCAGAACAAGGTTATTGAAGTACTGCCAAATACTGAGACTAAAAAGAATAGTTATTTTTGTAGAACTGTTAGGACTAGAATGCGTTGCCAAGCGAAATTGTTAACATTTAGTCCGCAGACCAATTTTAAAAAGTCTTAGAGCGATTTTCAATTGAGTGTCGTAAAACCAAAACCAAAGTAATTACTTTGGCCAATCAAAAAGGACGGAGACAATCCAGCAAACCAATCAAAACTCGAAGTAATTACACGTAGCCGACACAAAGCGCGGGAAAATGTGCACGCGCGAGCCACGATTGGTTTTGGTTTCACTTCTGATTGGTTGAAAAAATGGCGCGAGAACTTTGAACCAATCACTGAGTGAAGTAATTATAAACCAAAGTAATTATCTAATTACTTTCGACACTCAATTGAAAACCGCTCTATTTGAGCATTTTAGTAATAATGATGATTTTTGATATTGTATAAAAATTAATGCTATGATATATTTTTATTCATTTTATATTTTGTAGGAAATTCTGTTAAGGCTATTTTTATTCTTAACTTATTTAAATTTATTTAGTTAGTTGTTTTGCGCTTGCGTGATGGCACCCCTTAATTTACAGGACTATAAATGTTTGAATAAAGGTTGCAAAGCAACAATAAGATTTTTTCCGTGTATCCAGGGCCACCATCGAAGTAAGAAATACATTTCTAGATCTTCATGTATTTAATGGCGAAAACATCTCCTATCTCCTTCAATGCAATGGCGAGAACGCACTCTTTCGACAATTTAAGTCCCAGCAGTAACGTGTGACCATTGTCACCAGAAGCCAGTTTCATAACCTAGCTTACACGAGTCTCCTATGGCTCGGAAGTACAGCATCCGAACAAGAACTCAGATATGGTCGTAGGTTAGACTCCTGCAAATGAACACTCAGATTTTTTCCGAGTATCCACGAGTCACCATTGAAATAAGAAATACCTCTCATCAAATACCTACCATTGGTCACAATATCAGAAGGAAGTGCGCCAAATGGTCCAGGACCAGCTGAAGTGTATGCACGCACATCAACACTGTACTGAGAACATGACGACAAATCAGAAAGAGTTACAGACGTTGTTGTTGTTGTGTTTTGATAGTCTGGAGCTGATTTCACCCCTGATTGTGACTTCCTTGTATAATTGACTTCGTAAGCTATCACATCACCATTACTAACAATTCTTGACAGAGCATTCCAGCTTATGTTA
>NC_090878.1:6091861-6096861 GCF_036669935.1 Montipora foliosa | reverse complement strand
CTCACTCACTCAACTCACGTTTGATTCAGCTATCAAGTATCTCAAGTACAAAGTGATCCCACACCAGACAAAACTGTCAAGCGTGTCATTTTTCACCTGGGCAACAACCATATCCACACAGAATCTACTACTGAGAGCCTGAGAGATAAATTGAATATCCTAGTCACAGAATCACGCTCCAAGTTCCCAAATGCCAAAACTGCCTTCTGTAAAATCCCACCACAATTCAACAACAATGGAGATACCAAGAACGACAGGATCGCTCAATTAAACGAGGAAATGAAATTGCTGGATGGGGAATTTATAGATGTTAAAGCGACGGAGGCAAGCCTTTTTACACGTGACGGAAAGCATTGTAACAAGCGAGGTCTTGCTGTTTTGGCTGGCGCACTAATACAATGGGCAAGAAAAAATGGACACTCTTCCACTTCGCCACGATCTAAGCAACAGTCACATAATCCAAGAGGAAAACATTTCAACACTTGACCAAGTGGAACTAGGAACCTATCAAGGGACCCGTCACAGCAATTGCTGAATTTACTTTTGGCTACACTTCAAAACGGTCGATCAACATAAAAGCGGAAATCAACAGTAAGCTTTACTTTAATAGTCACTTACTTTCACCAGCTTATGCAAATCAATCTAGTCGTATTTATTCGACTGATATTATTCTATTAATTTTTTACGTAGTGCAACAGTTATCCTTTATTTTTTAACGTACTTTAATTTATCTAATCATTACTATTATTTCTTCAAGATGAATAATCAAAATAACGTTTTTAATATAATTTCTTGGAATATTCAAGCTAAGGCCTAAAAACTAGGCTTAAACCGACGAAACAAACCATCTCGAATACCAAATTGAACATTAAATCAATTAAATCTAAGCTATCCAAATTTGATATTATCTGTCTCCAAGAAACATGGGCAAAAGACGAGACATTTACTTTTCAAGGGTACACAGTGTACTCAACCGTTAAAAACACCGTAAGCAGACGAGGCCAAGCAGGGGTATCGCTATTAATTTGAGACCATCATCAAAATTTTGTTTCTCGTATACACAGTGATTCCCCCAACATAATTTGGTGCCGATTACATAAGCAATTGCTTGGACTCCAGGCAGACATTTTCCTGGCTGCAGTTTATCTACCCCACTACAATCACAACGAAAGGCAGAAGAAGACGTTATCAGTATCTTAGAAAAAGAAATTCACAAGTACTCTACCCAAGGCCAAGTTCTTTTACTTGGTGACTTCAATGCGAGAACAGGAACATTAAACGATTTCATTGAAAACGATGTGGATGACTTTTTAACAATTCATAATACCTACAATCGAGACACGGATTGCCCAAAGCGAAACAACACGGACTACACAATCAACAAAGTAGGAAGAGAAATATTACGATTATGCATAGGAAATAGATTGTGAATTTTGAATGGCAGGCTAACAGGTGATCTCGATGGAAAATAGACTTGCTATGAAACTAATGGGGCAAGCACAGTCGATTACGCACTAGCAAGTGAAGACCTTATAAAGACGATATTAGGATTTCAAGTTCAAGCCTTGACAACCTACTCAGATCATTGTCCTATCAGTCTAAAATTAACTCCCTCCCGCTCTCACATGGTAAAAGACAATGCACCTAGACAACCACTATGCAAAGCAGCACCTACTCAAAAGAACTTTAAAAAGTTTCTTTGGAAGGCAGATTCAAAAGACAAATTTCTCAGTGCATTATCCAATCCTAATGTTCAAAGATTATTTGATTCCTTCAACTCAGAAACCCACGCAACAGTAGACGATGAAATCTCACAATTTAACCAAATTATCAATTCGGTGGCCAAATCATGCCTAGCAACATCGCGGAAAACATCTAAAACTACCAAAGAAAAGAAACCATGGTACGATCACACCTAGCCTGCAGACAGTTAAAGAAACAACTGCAACAATTAGTAAAGAAAATTAACCCCAGTTCTCACCAATCACTACGACAAGATTATTTTGTTCTTAAAAAGAAATACAAAAAGCATGTCAAAATGATGCACAAAAGACACAAAAACCAAATATAAAACTATAAAAGTTAGAGATAACAAGTTAAACCGACGTTTCGGAGTAGACATCACTCCATTATCAAAGTAAAAATGTTCTATGATGCTAAAATTACAGTATTAAAAACGATTGACGCTAAGAATTAACATAATAAGCACGTGCGAAATTGGCTATAAGAATACTTTAGCACGAATGGAATCCGATTGCACATTGAGGCTAGGCTTAAGTGTTCTTATAAATAACATTTCAAACACTAAGCAATCAAATTTGTTTTTACATTTTTTGAGCACCTCAAAGCGTTTAAGCAGGTCCCCAGGGATCGACCCGTGTGCGTTCTTATAGTGTCTGGCAATAACCGAGGACTGTTGCTTATGTCCCTTTACACGATTGTGTAAATGTCCGCGTGTGTAGCCTACATAACCTTCATCACAAAGGTCACATTGAAATTTATATACAACACACTGCTGATTTATGATCGGCGGCTTTGCCTCTTTCACTTTCAGTTCCTGTTCAATTTTTCTGCTGGTAAATACAGGCTGGATGGTTTTGTTTACTTTCAGGCTCAAATCCTTAAGTTGTTTTTTTACAAATTCTGCTGAGTTTTGGTCTTTAAATGGCAAGACTACTCGAACCATGTTATCCGTCTCTTGGGCTGTTGATAAAGGTCGCGGTTGGTCGCAGACCTTTGAGTCAACAAAGCGTTTGATAGTGGAATTTACGAGTTGTTTCGGGTACTTTAGGCGTGAGAAAACTGACTTCAAACGGTCACATTCGTCTGAGAAGTGTGACCAAGAAGAAGATAAACGGTGTGCTCGATCGAGCATAGTTCTCAGCAAGCCATTCTTGTACTGTAATTTTAGCATCATAGAACATTTTTACCTTGATAATGGAGTGATGTCTACTCCGAAACGTCGGTTTAACTTGTTATCTCTAACTTTTATAGTTTTATGTTTTAAGAAATCTCTTTTAAAAAAACCAAATAGTAAATGAAATTAATGATTTACACCCAAAACATAGTCAAGATTTCTGGAGGTATATTAATTAATCAACTTAGAAAAAGCGATGCTGTCGAAGAGGAAACCTCTGTTTCGTCAGAAGATTGGATATGTCATTATCAGAAATTATTATAATTATGATAGCCAGGAACCGCACACCACTTTGGACTTTTCAAATGAAGATATGGCCTGGGAAAACGAAAATTCACCGAATAACGACATTTTAGGACAACCTATTACATGTACGACCAACGAAATCCATGAACAAATATCAAAACTCAAGTTGAAGAAAGCTTCGGGTATGGATTGTATCCTTAATGAAATGATTAAACACGGACGCTATTACCTAATGCCTTCATTAGAAAAACTGTTCAATGATATACTGGACAGTGAAACATTCCCAACCCACTGGAACATAGGTGTTATAAAACCGATATATAAACGAAAGGGTGATAAGCGGTCTCCAGCAAATTATAGAGGAATCACATTGACGAGCTTACAATCCACATCAATCAATCTTACAATCCAGGCTGAACAAGTTTATCGAACAACATAACACCCTCAATCCAGAACAGTTTGGATTTCGCCCAAATTCCCGAACAACAGATAGTTTATTCACCCTAGTACAGCAACTCATTAATAAGTATACAAAACAACATAAGAAACTTTATGTTGGCTTCATCGATTATGAAAAAGCATTTGATAGCGTGTGGCAGTCCGGGCTGATCTATAAAATCTACCAGTATGGAGTTAAAGGCAAATTCTTTAAAGTCATTAAATCCATGTATTCGTCGATTAAAAGTTGCGTCAAAACTGATGAAAGCTCTATCACAGAAATGTTCTCATGCAACAAAGGAATAAGGCAAGGTGATGGCTTAAGTCCAGTTTTATTTTCATTATTTATGAATGACTTACCGCAATACTTTAGGGACAACCATTGTCCAGGAGTAATGATTGGAAGCCATTCTCTAAATTGCCTTGTGTATGCTGATGATTTGTTAGTTTTAAGTCCCTCTCCAGAAGGACTACAGAAATCAATTAACGTCATTAAAAAGCACGCAGAGGAATGGAAGCTGAAGGTGAATACCAACAAATCAAATATCATCATCTTTAGTGGGAACGGTCAAACCAAAAACAAGGAAATTTTCCAATATGGTTCAGAAGCATTACCTATCGTCGACAAACAAACATATTTGGGGATAGAAATTACCTCATCTGGTCACTATACCTACGCAAGAGACATCCTCAGCAAAAAAGCTTATAAAGTTCTTGCGACAGTGAAACGATTGTTCTCCAATTCGAATACGACCACAATTACAATTAAGAATAAGCTTTTTGATGCCCTTGTCAAACCTATACTACTATATGGATGCAAAATATGGGGACCGGAGGTATAATCATATAAGACCCATTTTGACAAAAGCACTATCGAACAAGTCCATATCAAGTTCTGTAAACAAACACTAAATACCCCATGGTACACAGAGAACATTGCCTGTAGGGCAGAACTTGGACGGTACCCTTTAAGTATAGACATAAAAGCTTCAATATTTAGTTACTTGCTTAGATTACAGCATAAAACAGTCAACCCTCTATTAAAGGAAACCTTTCATCACGCAAAAAATCACAGCCAATTTTTTGATGTATTAAATAATGACGAAACTATACGAATGCACTCTACAGGCAATACATCAAGCCAACTACACATTAAGAATGCTCGTTCCTCCATAAAGAAACAGCTTAAAAAGGACTAGGTACATTCGAAATTGGCTGAAGGCTTGCAACAACACTTCCGAAGGCTCTAGAGAGAAATTTACACACAAAGAAGTCAAATTCGACTACCAATTGGAAGACTATCTCAAAACTATCAGAAACCCAGCACATAGAATAAGTATGACAAAATTGCGTCTGGGGCTTCATAGCTTGAGAATACAGACTGGGAAATACGAAAATA
>NC_090878.1:6081861-6086861 GCF_036669935.1 Montipora foliosa | reverse complement strand
TTGCACAATGATAATTATTGTTGATATCGCTAGCATTGCTGTATTTTATTGTCAGAGATGAACTTGACTTATTCAACTTGACTCCATCTTTTCTCCATTTATATGATATTGCATGAGGCTGTTTTTTGCTAGAGTTGGTGACACAATTCAGTGTGACAGTTGCGCTATGTGCAGGTAACAAAGTCGCATCATCAACATGCACAAAAAGGAATGCAACTTGAACTGAAAAATAACAAAAATATACATGCCTTTACTTCTTGTTGTTTTGCTTACTGTATCTAAAACATGAGGCCAAAACTGTCGGTTCCAATAACAGATCAAACACAGTCATCCTATGCTGTGGCAACTAAAACAATGATGGTTAATTCTTTGTTGAAATTGCAAAGATATTGATTTACCTAATCATGCACACCATAAATGACTTATTGACTGGATCACTGACTAATTGACCACCCCTCTAATAAACCAATAGACTGACTGCATAAGTGGATCACTGACTGAACTGCCCGATGTGGAATTACCAATTGGACAACCAACTGACAAGCCCATTTACAAGTGGACTTGATGATTGGTACAGAATACCTTAAATTTCCAAAAAGAAGTGCTAAGTTCAATAATAATTATCTTATTCTTTTAAACAGGACAGAATGAGCAGCACTTACAATCTTTACAACCAAACAACTCCACTCTCATACAAAGTCCATTGTGGGTCTTTGGAAGAATTCTGACGAACTGAGCCGCGAATGGTAAAGAAAACCACCGAACAACAACTGAACGTTTGTCAACATTTCCAATTAAAGGCTGCAAAATGAAACAAAACCAAATAGGACACATATGAATAGGTATCCTTGTGGCCCAACATGACCATCTTACATGTATTTTTTATTGAAACAATAAATTGCCTGTATATTTTTGTCCTTTGAAAGTAAAGTTTTGTTTACTTGGAAACTTGTCTGTCTTCAGAGACATTATTTCAGTTGAGTTTTAAAAGTAATTACCCGGAGGGTGTACAGTGCCAGTTGCAGGGTCATTGTTTTACTATTACTGAATTCAACAACCCAAACCTTTACAAAAGTGCTAACCTTAGGCTAACATTGTTTTTTAGGCCTAATGTTAGCATTAGTAAGGTTTTGGGTTGTTTCAACTTTGGTGAAACAGTGACCTGCAACTCTAACCTGCAACCTGCAGTTTACACCCTCCAAGTAATTAACAGTTTGTCATTGTAAGACTGAAAACACTTTTTCGATGGAAAAAAAAAGAAGCAAATCACTGCACACACTCAGTTTCTGAGGCACTGAGCAAGCTATATATTACTTCAATCCACCATTTGCATAAATCATTGCAGTTGGTGCCCTGTTATGAGCTGAAAACCAATTTCATTTCCCCCACACATAACTTGGTTTCACACTTCCATGCTACATATACATGTAGGTTAAGATTTATATAGAAAATCATTGAGAAAAGAAGATAATTTTTGGTAATATTAATAGTGAACATTATAATTATGGCTCCCATTTTCGGCTGTCGGTAACCTGTTGGCCAACTGTCCCCAACAGTTTACGGACACATTTACCGACACAATACCCACCGTCAGCCGACAGTGTTACTTTTACGAAAACTTGACAAAAGATAAGATAAGGCCAACAATCTGCCAACAGATGGCCAACAATATCTTTTGGGAACTGCTGTTCTTCACTTATACCTAATTCTTAATCAAAGAAATTGTAATAAACGCCACACTAAAAGGGGTCCAGACGGTTGCTGATTGGGAAGTTGTTTAAATACTTTTAATCCAGTGGCCGAGGACACACAATTACTGAGCACCGAAATCGATCTGTGTACAAAACACATAATGTTTTTCAACCTAATCCTACTCTATATATCAAGCACGAAATGCCCCATTACAAAATATCAAAACTATTGCTGTTTTTGTTGAAAATGCACTAAATACCTAAACCTGAACCAACTTCAAACAAGAACAAACTCTCAAAGAATCAAACAAGTACCACATATGTGGTGGGGGAAAGTGGGAAAGTATTTGTGGTGGGAGAGTATTTGAAAAAGCAATTACATCATAATGCTGAAATAGGGTGTCCCTGATGCAGATATCAAGGTGCTTCAACTGACAGCCGCATCAGCCTCCACGCAAATCCTGGTACAGTGTAAATGCAATAAATAGAAGAAAACCCTGTATAATAACTCTACAATCATGTTAGACACTAAACACTAAAACTACACTTGTAGTAGTAATCTCGGATTATTAAGGCGAGTTTCACAATCACTTTGGAAGCGAAGCAGAAGGGTATGGAAAGAAAGAATATCTTTCTTTATATGTTGTCTAATGACCACTTACTTATTTTTATAAACGGCTGTTACAATATTTATTGGTTTTTGTAGTTAATCCTAGGGTTTACAGAATGGCTAGTCCCAGGACTGCCAAATTGGACTCACCCTATATAGCTACGGCCTTGTCCAATTTTGGTAGTCCTTGGAATTTTTCTCATCCAATTATTTCCAAATTGGACAGCATGTAGTCCTATTACATATACAAAAAGCCAGGAAATATATGAAACAACTTTTAAGTTTCCTTTAATTTATTGCAATTTGGAAAGCCTTGATTTTTTTGATTTTTTTCTATTTGACACAAAACACTACTTACATTACAAATACAGTACTAGCTTACACTACTGTTATGTTAACCTTTTAAAATTGCTGACATCATTCTTGAATACTTAATTAGATCTTGTTGTCTGGAACATTCTTGAATATTTAATTAGATTGTTTTTGTGATACATCAGCATAATTTTCAAACAACTGAAACTGCGTGGTTCTGCAAGTAAAATAATTCTTTTTCTTCACGACATAATTATTTGAGGATACTTCAAAGCAAAATCCTTCATCGTCGCGATATTGCGAGTGGGAGTATCGAGTGTGATTATTCAAGTGTGACAGAGGTCGTATTTCAAGTGTTTTCAAGTATGTGTTATAGTTGGCGGAGGCCGTATTTTAAAGCTAAAGATTGAAATTGTAGAGCTCTGTGAAGAGTATGTTCATTTGGTATTAAAGTTCCTTGTGTTTATCCGACATCCCTGTGTTCCGTCAGTTAGTAGACAAATATCCTCTAAACATCGAACTCGTAATAACTTAACATTACCTACCACCACTATATGTATACTTACAAACACTTACATTCATTACCTTAGAAAACACATCTATTTGCAATGCTTACTACACTACTTACTTACACTTTATAAAAATTATTTACCCTCATTTACTCTCAAAACGTACAATACTCTCAGTAACTTACAATATTTCTGCCTTAGCTTGATGATGCCATCTGACCATTCTCAAGTCTTTATTTCCAACAAGCAAGCCGAGCGAAGACGCAAGGCTCTTTCGAGGCGGCCAGCTTAATGCCACATGAAGTACTGCAGCAGGCAGAAAATTCTTGATCGTGCTGTGAAAAGTGTAATGTAAGTGTACATGTACGTAGTGTAATGTGAGGTTCCCTGGAGATTTTAGTGGGGACCAATGAAAGCGTGTGTTTTGATGTGTGAACTGTCATTAGACAAACTTGCATGACGCGCGCGACTAATGATGATCTCGTGTTCGGACGTGAGCAAAAACACTTTTTTCCCCATTTCCCCGACCACTGAGTTGTGTAAACTTGCTTTGAGTTTTTGGTATTTATTTTCAAACCATTGTGTTCTATATTGAGTGAACGAGCTCAAAGCAACAACGGCGTACATTTTTTTTTCGTCTTGTAACCATTGAATTGCGAACAATTTAATTTAACTTTCAAAGGAAATATGTTGTCTGCACGAATTCATCAATCAAATTATTTGACTTATAATTCACGGCTGCATGTATCTTGCAAAATAAAAATTCTAGACTAGCTAGTGAAACAACTTTCATGTGCGAGAGAGTTTGATTCCCCATTACATGTTTCACACTGAAAAGTCTGAAAATGCTTTGGCGATTTTTTACATGGCACTGATTTTATTCAATTTAATTATTGTATATTCCTGTTAAAATTATGGCCGTTCAAAAATTACAGCACTGCTTTCCATATTATTGCAAAACATGTTGGCATCTATGTTGTTGGAGATACAAATTAAGTGTGCAATTTCTATTATTGTATTATTGTTAACTAGATAAGTTGAGTTGCAGTACTTTCGAATAAAAAAATTACAACTACTGTTGGGTATTTTGGAGCTCTGATACAAATCTGCAAATAATATGTATTATATTGACTGTTTCGTTGGCACTTAGCACTAGCTACTACTAATATCCAGAATAACAAGGTCAGATCCATTTTAAAGTTTACATTTTCTTAGAGTTAAATACTTGAGTGTGCAGATTATAGCAGAGCATACAATGAGTGGGCAACTTGTTCTAGTTCTCGCGAATTGTTTCCGGATTGTGGTTTCCGGCTTTTAGTGATGCCCTTCTAGATCTGTCACATAGTATCAATCACGATGACTGGAGATACTTTGAACAAATCAACGTTGGTGAAATACAGCAAAGAAAAAATATCCTAACCAGTGCCTTGGTATGACGGGATGCCTGTGATCACTATGGCTCCCGATTTACCGCACGGAATTATAAGGCGAAATGCCAGCCAGTCCACCACTTGGCCAGTTCGTCAAAAACCTTGAAATCAACTGGCATTGGAAACAACGTCATAAAAAAACGATGCAAGAGATCTCAAAAAACGACAAAAATAGTATCCGTTCTCCTCTGTTGAATGCAAATTGATCCTCCACATGACACCTGAAGAATCACCTGAAACATTCCATGAAGAATCACCAGGAATAGTGAAAAAAATATGACACTGACAACAAGATCACTTAAGAATTATAAGGTCAGCAACAGCCAGACTAAGCCAATAAGGACCTTTAGATCGGAGGACAAGGACAACTTCGAGTAAGAATTTTCCGTACTGAGCATGCGCATAAGGTTTGGAGGCCGACATTTTTCAAAGTGCCCATGCTCAGAAC
>NC_090878.1:6064361-6071861 GCF_036669935.1 Montipora foliosa | reverse complement strand
AATAATGTTGCTTCACCTTTGCTGCAGAGACAGAATAAATTCCTCTACTAATGCTGAAAGTTTTATTTTAATTCACTGAAGCACTGATTAGTCAATCTTTGGTCAACCAACATTAAAATACCGATGGAATTAATTTAAAACATGACTATGCATCTCTGTGGAGAATGGAGGTATTTTGCGAACTGCATCATTGATAGAATCAACAATGTGAACAACAGTTTAATACTGTTAGTACCATGAACGCAATGATAATTATATGAAATTAATTAATCATATTTATTGAACTGCACATAAAAAATTACGATCCTTGATTCATTCATGACAGGAAAATTTGAACCCAAGAATGACCAGCTCCCAGCATCAGTGACTTCATCAACCACTTTCATAAATTGCGACCACCTATTCTTTTGTACATTCATTTAAGTTAATTAGACATACTGCCCTCATTTTGAAATAAATATTCTTTTGAAATGTGCTTGTCGTAGCGAGCAAAAGAATATTTTATTTGGCCACCAGTAATATATTATGAACGAGGTCTATAGCTCAGTTGGTTAGAGCATTGCACTGGCATCGCAAGGTCATGGGTTCAAACCCCATTGAACTCCTGAGTTTTTCGGGCTTCTCTACGCAATTGCTAAAATTGCATTCGTAACTGCATGCGACGATCGATCATAGCTCAATTAGTACATGTATCATGTTTTTCTTACAGATCACAGGCACCCAATGAAACGGCACTCAAAATTAACTCCAGTGCTTGCCAGGTGGGCTACTTTGATAGACTTCTTAGTTGAATAAGACGTAATTAAGTGTAGAAACCTCTCTACAGCCTGTATAGCTAGGTAGTATGATTGTTTTGCTTTGGTAGTTGTGCTATTACAACACATAATCAAAACGTTTTGCATTTTTTATGCTTGTTATGGCCAGTGAAGCTTAAAACAGCCAACAAAAATAAAAATAGTGTACAGAACCCTCCAGCTGTGTGGACAATTAAATTACAAAAAATGAATCTCACAGTTCTTTCCAAACTATAATTATGTAATCTTTAAACTTTGAATCAATCAAATCAATCGAATCCTTTATTCTAAAACGATAATATTCAAAGCTAAAAAGGTAAAAACTTGTGGGGTCCTTAATTGCTGCCAGTGCTTCTGGAGAAGCACAGTTTTCTTTGAATTGCAAGGGACTGTGGTCAAAGGTGCAAGGAAATGAGGTTATAAGCACAAATGCAAGAATTAAGATGCACAGTATGATCTTGTTACACAGAAGATTAGAGCCTGTCTCTATTTTTTATTTCACCTCTAGCTATAGTGTCAGCAACAACAACAAAAAATTCAAAATTGTTCAGTGAAAAAGGCCGAGAACTTGGAATATTGTAGGAAAGAAATCTTTTAACCACCTCTCCAATTCTCAGGTCTGTGCAGTACATTGTTTCCGAGTTATTTGTAGATTTCACACAACTTTACAGAGTTTTGTAAGGAGATGTCATGTGGTCCATCAATATGGTGGCCAGTACTCAACCAAAACACCTGGAATTCACTTTGCGGTGAAAGCGCTTACTTTTCTCTCATGAGATAAAGTCCATTGTGTATGAACACATCTCCTAATGTACTTTAAAGGCTCAAACTGCTGAGATTCAAAGGGATAGATTTTTTTTTTGCAACCTAATAGGTTTGTATCATGGTGTCACTCACGCTGACAATTCGGAAATTCAAAATGCTCTATTTTTGAAATGAAAGACGTCAAGGAACTGGAAACTTTGAAAAAGTATTTATTTTTAGGTCATCTTCAACCTCCTTTTGATAAAAATTCAGAAGACCTTGCAATTTTGACTTTTAGAATTTGATGATATCACTGTGAAAACCAAGATCTACTGTTTTCTTTCTTCTCTCTAGTGGGGTACGTATACAGAAGGAGGTCCAGTTAGGGGTCCACATTTTGTACCATCATAATTATTTAAATCTCCCTTCAATTCCATGCACAAACCGTCATTGAATTACTGCAAGCATAATTGAACATCTTCCTTCCCCTCAACTCGGCAGCATTTCAACCATTTAATACTAGGTAAATTCCTACCATTTAGGTAAACTAGTCAAAGGATCTAATGTACTAATGGACATACGACAATTTACAACTAAGTCTTGTCTAAAGCCTAAGATATATAAGACAATGCTTTGAAGTTCAACTTTGTAGGTGCTACGTGTAAATAAAATCTTCTGATCTGAAAGTGCAGGTGGATGCTGATGCCACTTTAAAAGTAAAATTCTTAAAATTGTCCAATCTCAGTTTCCACTTGAGACTCCAAAAAAAGACCAGTGAAATTAACAAATTGGTGGTGTTTGCTTGTCAAGTATACTGTAGTTCCAGAGTAGTGCAACCTCTGTGCACTATAGGGTTTTTCATATAGCAGGTGTTGAAGCGCAGGATGAATAGTGAAGCTGGTACTTGTAACGTACAGCTGTATACCTGACAGTCCGTTTCGATATAATGAGTTCAGATACAGGATCTGGTAATTGTTTGTGGTACATGTACACTTTGAACAAGGATACAAAATACAAGGTACTAAATAAAAATACTATCGGAGATTTCTTGTCAGAAAACAGGTTCGACCATTAATCTTGTTTTAATACTTTGCTTGACTCCATGTCATTAGAAAAGGTAAAAACAAGTCTACCTGCTCAGCATATAAGCCATTCCAGTGAATGAAGTATTTCGCTGTTACAGCACCAGCCCCATGTATGATAAGAACACAGGTCAAAGAGGGCAGAATCACTTCAAAAAAGAGGTCTAGGCAAACGCTTCTGGCAAGAAATTAGTCTTAAGTTACTAGCAAACAATTTCTTGACCTTCAGTATGTGTGGGAGCTACATGTAGGTGCATGAACTTGTTGTCAACTGTCATTCCCAGTAACTGTGATTTAGTCACCCAAGTAATCACTCAGCTTCCTAGTTAAAGAGAAGATCCACAGTGCCCACATCGCAACAAAACGATGCTTCAGACGAGCTCAAGAAGTTGTTTATTAGCCATCCCTGAACTACATGTAAGAAATCACTGCACGATTACATTGAACACTGTGACACATGCAACGTGTTTGCCAACCAACCCAAATGAGCACTGCTCATAATTCATGATGTACCTGCATGAATGCCCATGGCAGAAAGTTGGTTGTGATATACATACACGTATATCCACCTTACAGTAAACGAGAAGGACTTTGAATCTGTGTACAGTTGATTATTATTCTGGCTACTTTGAGATTGATCATTTGGAAAGGAAGAGCGCCAATTGAAAGCAGTAATTACCCGATTGAAATGCCATTTCTCCAATCATGGTATACCTCACGTGTGCTAGTGACAGTGGTCCACCCTTTGATTCGGAAAGAGTTCAGAAACTTTGCAAGGGACTATGACTTTGAAATAGTCACAAGTTCACCCAATTATCCTCAAAGAAATGGCTGCGTAGAGGACAATGTGAAGACAGTAATACCGCTAATGAAGAAATCTAAGCAAAATGGAACCAACTTTTACTTAGTACTTCTAGACTGGAGGAATACGCCAAGCAGAGAAACAGTAACTAGAAGCAGACGTCAAATCAAACTCCTCGCTCATTTTAAGGACTTAAAAATGACTTAGTTTTCATTCAAGAACATTGAAATGTTTATAAACGTTTTTTTTCAACCTAAGGACTAATTGAAATAGACCACTTTGTGTACAGTTCACAGGCTCATAGTTTTCTTCATGCATTGTTGTGTTTGCTTCTCAGAAGAACATTTTAAGACTTGTTTATCGCAAGATTCCTGTCTTTTGTTCCTGTTTTTTGCCTCCAGTCTAAGGGAGACACAGCAAGAATGGAGCTTTGTGACTCCAACTGCAGTTACTGATAATGCTGCAAATGAAAAGAAAGCTATTGAGTTGTTGCAGTGGGTGAGATTTGGTTGCTGTGGTCATAGAATTAATCTTGTTGTTAAGAAGTGTCTTGAAGTTCCTGAGGTCTCTCGTCTTTGTGCTAAAGGAAGGAAGCTTGTCACTTTCTTCCATCAGTCATCAAGTACTACTGATACTTTGAAGGTTAAGAAGAAATTGCTGCTGAGTAGTGATGCAGTTGGACACAAACTCATCAATGATGTCCCAGCTAGATGGAATAGCACCCTTCATATGCTCAGCCGTTTGGTGGAGCAAACACCTGCTTTGATGGCCATGGCCTATGACTCGACACTTAACAAAGCTGCAACAACTACAATTAAAAACTGTGTGTACAATTTTGAGGAGCATCACCTTGCAGAGAGGCTAATTATGATTCTAGATCCTTTTCAGAAGGTCACTACCATTGTATCTGAAGAGCAGGTTCCTAGTATGCACAAGATAATGCCCATCCTTGTAAAACTTGAGAGATGTATGCAGGTGAATAATGAGGACCCGCCTGTTATTCAGAAAGTGAAACAGATCATCCAGACAGAAATGGCCTCCAGAACCAACGACAAAGAGCTAATTAGCCTTGATGGAGTGTGAGTTAAATCCTTTTACTAAAGGTTTAGAATTCCTGTCTCCTTTTGAAAAGGAACTGGCCAATAAGCTACTGTTGGAAAACGCTCAAAATGTTAGTTTGGGGGAATTCATTGTCAAGAAAGAGCCAGAAGAGGACAGTCAGAGTACCGTTACACAGCAAAAGGAACCCCTCTATCCCTATTTACTGATTCAGATCAATCAGATGCCACCCCTATTGAGCAGTCTAACGACATTAATGAGCCTAGTCAGCCAAGCCCATCCAAGAAAGCACGATCAGCTGACATGGATGACAGGCTGCAAGATATCATGTGTATGGGGGAGAGTGTGACATCAAGTCAGCATCTTGTGGCACACGAAGTCAGTCAATATCTGCAATCTACTCCTATGGACCAAGACCTGACGCTTTTACTGTTGTGGAAGAAAAACCAGCAGTTCTTTCCACATCTGAGTATTCTTGCCAGAAAATATCTTGCCATACCAGCCTCATCAGTACCCTCAGAAAGGTGATTTAGCCCAGCAGGAAATCTTGTGAGCAAAAAGAGGGCTCGCATGAGCCCTAGTAATGTTGTTCATTTTCTTACGAAGAACATGAGCCTTTACTGGTAGTACTTTGTGTTTCAAGCACTTAGTGGGCTGTTTTAGAGAGAAAATTTTAGTTGATGAAACAATGACTTGCCAGTTCATGTTATGTTGTTTGCTAGGGATTTCATTACTCAGAGACACAGTTGAGTTTGTAAAAGAACACTGTATTGATCGAGTTTATTCATCCAGTTCCAGCACTGAAACACACTTAGCTTTTGTTAAAGTTGAAATAAAAATGATTACTAATAACATTAAAAACAGTTTAAAGACTTTAAGCTATCACTTTGACTTTTATGTAGGTGAAAAATGCATGGAATGCTTATTGGTACATTTTTCTCGTTAAAATCGATGATTCATCGGTCGGGGCAATCCAATTATTTCCGATGATCGATTGTGAAATCTCAACCGATTCCCTACTGCGAGGTTTACAAGCTGAGATTTTTTAATAATGTTATTTCCTTATTCACTTTAAATTGTTTGATTTTAAATTCCATGAAACCCTGACCAGTAATATATCTGAGGAAGCAAAATATAAAAGTAAAACGTTGTCACGTGTACTGTAATTACTACTACTACAGATGAGGGTATTAGCCAACACCAACGTAACTCTGGAATCACAGATGGCTGCTCTCCACTGGTTCCTGTTGTTCATAAGGGCGCGAATCTTGCCAGTGCATTACTGGGTCCAGTATCTCGTCTGAGGGTGTCTATGTAAGTGGTTGCTGGTCTTTCCCTGCTTTGGTTCCCAGAGGATAAGATTTGATGCAACCAGCTCAGGGTGGCGGACACAGTGACCAGTGAGGCCCATTCTTCTGGTGCTGATAGAAGTCCTCTGATAGTGGTCCTCTGATAGTGGTCCTCTGATAGGACCACTATCCCTGCCTTATCATTTCTTTTTGGCATTAATTTAATATGAACATTGTCATTATCAGTGGAGAAGCTAACAACATAACAAAACATGACAGCAAAAAAACAAGAAAAAAGAAAAACTTGGGGGCTTCTTGCCTTGCTTATGAACACTCTCGTTGATTGAATATTTGCCTTACCTATCTTAATTTGAAATGAATCCATAAATGCTGCACACTTCTCTGCAGGTGTACAATATCTGTTAACAATAACAACTTCAGCAACAGGAACAGGTGCTCCCAAGTCAACTCTCCACCAAGCATCCTTTGCATAATCAGTGTGCGTACAGGTCTTACTGGCATAATTTGTTGTGGTGTCTCCATCCACAGCTCTTGATGCTACTCCACCCCAAGCTGTGGAAACCTGCCCAGCTGGTTGATTGAGGGCCAAATCTAAAAGAAAATGCCCAAAACATGAGACAAAAGAGAAATACTCCAAACTACGGTCTTAAAAATTAATGCCATTATAAGCAACACAGAGCTTTGAATGAAGTTCCTACATGTACTTATGGTCCAGTACATTCTGTAGTTTGCATGGGATTGTGTGAAAATGCATGTAAATGATGTGGAAAAATGATAAGTAGAATCTGAGACAAACATGCTGTCATCCAGTCTCATTTTATTAATTAAAACCCACCTTACACAAACATCTGGACTACCCCTGTAAAGTGTGTGTTGCAGCCATTTCATCAAAGCTTACAATAAACAGTACATGTAGTTGCATAGACTATTTTAAAAAGGAGCACCAGAATAAACACAGTCTGTAAATTTGCAACAGACTGGGTATTTATTTCCATAATCATATTGTAAACTGAAAAAAACTATATTGAGCTTCATAAAACACAACAAACCAATCAAGTGAATTCAATAACAATCATAATAAATGCAAACAAAATTTAATATTAAATGGAACAATTTTAAAAGAAAAACTTACTGCGTGTGTAAGTAGAATAAACTTCAACCTCACAAATTATCACATATTTAGAATGGCCAGAAATTCGGATGGACACATATCTGCCAGATGCTATAGGTTTGCAGAAAAAAAATTTTTCTTGTTTCTCTTGAATATGAGTGACAGTAGCACAAAGGTGATTGGTTGCTCCTCCCTTAGCAGTTGAATCTCCTTGTGATGAAAAAGTTAAGAATGATCAAATTAGCAAAACACTCAGACACTTCTGCTCCAGTCACTAGCTAGCCACCATCTATAAAAAACCGGCTATTAAATTCAATGAAGTCTATGCCAGCAGTGAGTGAATACAGGTCATACACTGTTTACAAACGTTTTTGTTTCTCAACTTACAATGTACATGTAATTGGAATCCGCTCTTTTAAAAGTTATTTTCAGTGTAGGAACATATTACAAAAATAGACACGCAACAGATGTATCCTTTGTTTCGCAAGTAAACAAGCAAAGTAACTTGATTATGGCGCCTGCTGAATTCGATGTCACTTTCGCTTTTGCAATTTACTTGTGCAGCCAAAGTACGATAAAAAAAATGAACGTAGCAAAA
>NC_090878.1:6001861-6054361 GCF_036669935.1 Montipora foliosa | reverse complement strand
AATTCATCCATCCATAATGTTCGTGGAACTTCCTTTCTTGTATGGATGACCACGTAATGACCCAGAACGAGACGACTACATGATCATGAATGCATTCTTAATAAATACATAGCCGAATTATTCAACAATTTGTGAGGCGTCATCGCGTTTTGAAGGGTAATGGACCACTTATGGTCAACGAGAAATCCTTAGTTTTGCGTCATGTTCTAAAAAATGTCCTTAATTTTGATCTTACAAAACTACAGCAAAAATACTTAATTATTGCCTCCCCTCTGGAATTCGGAGTAGCTTGTACTTATGGCGCGCGCATCGACCCGGAAAAAGGCCACAAAACGAACTGCAAAATAAGCACTTCTTGATAGGATGCCCCCTGAATTACTGTGATATCGACCTTAAACTGTAAAAGTCACTTAAGTTTTACTTACCAGACGATAAATGGGCCAGAAGAAGACAGAAAATCACCCGGAAACAAAGAGCCTTGCAATACGACGTACCTCCTACCATGATTGCCATCTTCTGAGGGAAAGTAAACATATATCATGCATGGATCATATTTCAAAGGTCACGCCCGTTCCATCACGTTTAACAAATCGCGAATTCGTGTCTCACACAACGGATCCCGGACGATGGATCACTCAATAGCTCACTCCTTGGCCTGAGTCTTTCACGACATGTTATGGGAAAACGTCTCCCCTACAAAACAAGTTAAAAGTTGGAGCAAAGGCAGGTATCTCAGAGCGGTGTGAGTAGTCGGGTAAAACGATCAACGTGAATTAGCTCCAGTTTTATTTCTGTTCCCGGCTAGGGAGCCCGAAAAAAGTTCCTGTTTGGCTCACACAGTTTCAGGGATTGGAATCTTTTGATAAGGGTAATACAAAGGGGGGAGGGGGGGAATTTAACAAAGGGTTGACTTCCTGTAAAACGTATGGCAGTGTTATGGGAAAAGTCACGCTTTAGGTTCAGAGGTCAGACGAGGTTACTCAAGACAGAGCGACAAGAAATAAAACACAGCTAGAGAGATTCCTCAGTGCACTATACAAGCCTGCGTCGCTCCACTCGCTCTTGATCTCTGTGCAATTCATGGAAGACAAAACAACTTTTCACTTCCCGGCTGTGATACTACTTCTGTCTGCCTCAATGTTCAAGTTAGTCAATGGTATGTTGTTTTGACTGAATTATATCGAGCGCCTATTATTTCAAAAATGGTGATATTATACACTCTTTTTCAGTTTAATAAGAATCTCTAATTTTGGGGCTGAGGTCGAACATTCTAATGTTTTGGCACTTTAAACCTGAAAACGTTCTTATAATGTTCTTAAAGTCGTGTGGTGTACTAAGTTCAACTGTAAGTTCTTTTTCAGTGTATCATGCAATGAGAAAACCACAAAAGCCTCCCAACAGACTTTGTGATAATTGTATTCTTGGTCGACTACAGTTTTACGTCGAGCTTATGACTCCACTTACGACTCCGATCTTTGATTTTCACTGTCATAAGCGCTCCTACGACTCCGACTACAACTCTGACTCCGACGCAAATTTCCCTTTCGTAAACGGTCGTTGCCATTTCTCAGAACGGTCGTTGCCATTTGAAACGGTCGATGCCATTTATAACGGTCGAATACACACTTCACTTCACAGAAAATTAAAAGAAACAAACTAAGAAAAAATATTAACAAAAATTAAGACAAAAAAGGAAAAAAAAACATTTATAAAAGAAAAACTGGAGGAAAAAAAGAGTCCGAAAATTTCAAGACTCGAACTCGGGTTCTTAGCCCTCACCCTAAAAAGAACCCTAACCCGAACCCGAACCCTAACTCATATGACCAGCGAGACACAACTCCCAGTAACCGCAACCTTTTGAGTTGTTAGACCTAATGAGTGTAATTCAGAGCTAAAAAATGGCATCAACCGTTTCAAATGGCAACGACCGTTCTGAGAAATGGCAACGACCGTTTTCGAAAGGGAAATAAGCGACTCTGACTCCAACTAACCATCCTTAATACGCAAAATAAAGACGTTCTTATCTGACCGCTCTCAGCTTTTGGTATGTTCTTCGTTTGTTCCTAAAATTTTGATTAATCTCGACATTCTTATGAAAAAGGTTCTTATAAAAGAAAAGAGTGTATCTGAATCCACGACTGATTCCGTGAGCATCAGTTGCCTAATTGACTTCGGGATTTCAAAAGGGAGTAACTGCGGAGTCGAACGTAATGATCTGACACTCGTTACAAACTGAATAATGGTAGACCGCTCAGTTGTCTTTTTAGGTGGTCAGTCGCTTTTTCACAAAACAGTTCTCCTTTGCAAGTAAATCATCTTGCAGAATAACGAAAGACCGGCTAAATCGTTATGAAACTAATTGCTAACGCTAGACAAGTAAAACGTTTGCTTGACAATACAAAGCCACGCGATTCCTTTTGCTTCCTGGGTTTTCGCTTTCAGTTTGTCTTCGCTTCAGATTTTCTAGATTACAATAACAATAACTTCAAGTTTAACTTTATTTTGGGTCGGAGTAATATTTATTTCACCAACCAAATCATGTTCTAAAAGTCAGTGTTAAAATTGATTCCCTCTGTTTGTAAATGCATTAGTATATGTCTCCAACAATCAAAATAATAGAGGAATTTACATGAACTAAGAGGTCCCTTGAAAATGACCTCTTCCTTTCGTGGCTTCTCAGCGGGAATAGGAAATAGGCAAATGATCGTTCATGTGGAGACTGTTATAAAGCATTTTTTCAGCGATAATGAAGTTATGTCCTTAGACGTGACTACACGATGAGTATTGTCATTACGCCCAGTTTGGAGAGAAAGCGAAATTTGCTTTAGAATTTGGTTGACAGAACTTTAAAAAATGTGACAGATATTGCACGCAAAATTCCATTTATACACGATAAAAGCTGACTCGAAATAGTGTTTATAAGGCTATATATGGCTATAAAACAAGCGAAGTGGACAAGTTGGAGATGACGCACCTGCTAGACGTAATTGTAGCATTATGATGAGCTTTGATTTTATAGCTGCGCCTTTCTTGCAATTTTAAAACGTCAATTAATTGGTTCATGGTGGCGGGAAGGTTGGCATGCGTCTATCGAGTTATGGATGCACGCTGGAGTTTGCTAAGCACGAAAGAAGCGAAAGAGTAGCACAAGGCGATAGCCGAGTGCGACTCTGGTTCTTGAACAAGTCTGTGAGTTTCAGTTTCTCAACTTAAGATTCCACAGCGATGAGCAGACATCGTGTTGATACAATATATTTGCAGGAGTCTGTAATAAGGTATCATCTCTGTAAAAGTCTAAACTGTCATAATTATTTAAAAGGTTCAGTAGATTCTACACGTGCTACAAACACACTCCATCTTTGAAAAAGTCCATTAACAAACACTGAACTTGTTGAAGCTTTAAATAACTTCTTCACCTCAATGAATGCTGACATCCCAGCTTAACCCAGCTACCGGCATTTCTACCAGCAGCAGAGCAAAGTTCCTTTGCTACATATCCATCAAGTGTGCAAAAAGCTACTCTCCCTTAAACCCTTTAAGGCTATGGGACCTGACAACATCCCTCGCCGTGTACTGAATGAATTTGCATACGAGCTACAGGTCACCCTTTTGCGGAGATTTTCAACCATTCTCTATCCTCTGGTCGCGCCCCTTCTGTCTGGAAAGCAGCAGATATCTCGCCTATTCCTAAGGAGTTACCATCAATTGCAATTCAGGGAAGCGATCTTCGTCCGATCTTAGTGACTCCTTGCCTTGCTAAAGTCCTTGAGGAATTTGTCGTTGAGCGGTTGCTTCAGGATATTAGGGCTAAAATCAACTCTAACCAGTTTGGCTGTCTGAAGGGCACATCAGCAAATAATTGCCTCCTGGATATGTTGCATCACTGGTTATGGAAACTTGACACCCCTGGCTACCACCTGCGCATCTGTTTCCTAGACTTTAGTAAGGCTTTTAATCGTATATATCAACCTCAATACTCTACTCATGAAGCTGATTGACTTGGGCGTCCGTCGAACTATCCTCCCATGGATTCCTACTTTCTTGTCTGACCGTAAACAACGAGTGAAACTAAGGGAAGCTGTCTCTCAGTGGGCTAATGTCAATGCTGGAGTTCCTCAAGGGACATCTAGGACCTATACTCTTCCTAGTTATGGTCAATGATCTTATTCCGCCTACGTGCAACCATTTGGAGTACGTGGACGATGTCACCATTTTTGAGATCATTCCAAGATGCAGTGATTCCTCAATACAGTCTGACCGCCTCGACTACATCGCCTCGTGTTCGGATGCCAACTACATGCGTTTGAATCCCAGAGTAAGGAGCTAAGAGTGCGTTATTTTCGTGAAGCACCCATTTTATCCTCGCTGACCATTAGTGGCACTCCCTTAGAAGTCGTCAACAGTCACAATGTTCTGCGGGTCCATATACACAGCAAGTTAAAATGGTGAGATCCCGTGGAGGAAATCACGAAAAAAGCAGCAAAAAGACTTAACATACTGCGTGTCTTACGGCGGAGTGATCTCTCATCAGATGAGTTGATGTCTATTCATGTAACTTTGATCACCTCAATCCTGGAGTATTGTTGCTCCGTCTGGCACACAAGTTTCCCCAGCTACCTGAGCGACAAAATTGAGCGAATACAAAAGAGGGCTCTAAGAATCATCTATCCTCATCATAGCTATAGAGAAGTTCTGAAAGAAACTAATTGTCCCCGTCTAGAAGATAATCGGCAACGCCTATGCAGCAAAGTATTAATTTTAAAAAGATTCAAAGTGGGGACGGTAAGCTGGCCTCCCTCATTCCCTAAAACAGAGCTCGCGGGAATGACCGGCTTTTGCTCGACAATAACAAGCTTTCTGCCTTTAAGTGTAACACAGATCGCTTTAAGCGCAGTTTCTTTCCTTCTATTAGAAGTGATATAAGGAGGCTTTAGAACGTTGTATCTCATTATTTTTCTATATTTGATGACTTTTTAGAAAAATCGTCATATTAATGTAAGTGGCTCAGTCCCCCGGTTATTCTTCGTTCTTCTTTCTTCAACAGAGATGTAAATAATATAACCTTTTTTATCAATTCCTTTCCAATGTAAAATACGGAGTATTTCACAGATTGTGCATTTTTATATTATTAATAAACCATTTAAATAAATAAAAAAATACATAATTAATTATTCCCCACTCCGTTGGGGCCCAATCTTCAAATGAATGATATGAATCGTCTGGTTCGCATGTCGAAGATCATAGAATATCGTTTCTGATAAAGCTTGATAATGAATGTCATCGTGAATGACGAGTTGTCTTGAATCTTCGCTTGAATATTTCCTTATGAATGCTGAAGGTCGATCTGGGTCGTACATTGAACAATTAATGACCCTTTGAATAGTGGATGACGATATCTATTTTGGTCCGCAAATACGCGCCATAAAATCATGAACCAATGACTTTGTAACGTAGAGACAATTTACGAATTTATAGATTTAGCCAAGCATAAAAGCGGAGTCCCCGTTTCTAGCCTCAGAAAGCAGTATAGTGTATATGAAAATAATTATGCTTCTGCATAAAGTACAAAATTATTCGTCGTTAGTGTATGCAGTTTTTTGTGGGAGGCGAGGCATGGTTAGTGCGCTCGACCAGCATGTTCTCTACCTTGAATTGACGATTATCGTTAATTGTTAATTTGCTTTCAATTTACTATTATCGTATTTCAGAACACTGAAAGCTTGATCTGGATTATGGGAAATGAACATATTTCTTTTAAAAGTGGAACCCTAATGTCTGGACTCGCAGGACTCGAACCTGGGAACGTGTAATTAATAACCCCTTCACTTAACCACTAGACTACCACATCACTAACTGCGAGGATGTCATTTTTTTATTAATGTCAATAATTTTTTCT
This sequence comes from Montipora foliosa, assembly GCF_036669935.1. NCBI lineage: Eukaryota > Metazoa > Cnidaria > Anthozoa > Scleractinia > Acroporidae > Montipora > Montipora foliosa. The sequence continues at coordinate 6,048,465 of NC_090878.1, read as the reverse complement.
TCCAAAAGTGCCGCTGTAAACGTGTATTAACAGCCGCTAAGAAGCAAGCTTACACAGTGAAAAATGTCGGTTACCAAACTTCAAGAGAAAGCTAACCATTTTAAAATCAAGCTTTAGACTTAAACATTATTCAGCAATAATTTTATATATATACTAATTAGTTTTGGTAAATAATCGGCACATTTTTAGTCAGTTGATCTTTAGTGGTTAAGTGGATAAAAGCAGTTCCTTTGAAGTGGGTACTTCGGGTTCAAATCCTGTCCAGGGGCTCCTTTTACTTTTTTCTTTTTATTTGCTACCACAAGTCCTGGGACACAGTGTTCTGAAATAACGATAATAGTAAATTGAAAGCAAATTAACAATTAACGATAATCGTCAATTCAAGGTAGAGAACATGTTGGCTCGACTCCGGATCGAGTAGTCCGGGTTCGGGTCCTGGCCGGGGACATTGTGTTGTGTTCTTGGGCAAGACACTTTATCCTCACGGTTCCTCTCTCCACCCAGGTGTATAAATGGGTAGCGGCCAGGAGCTCATCAAGAGGAGCCTCTATCTCCTCTAATTCCTTGAGTCAACCCTTTCCCGAGTAAATTTATTTTTAGGAACAGGTTTTTCCCGCGAAAAGTATCATAATTCCCTTGACGCTGAGATAGCTCTGTTTTGATTGGCTTTTACAACAGTGGGCGTGCTGAATGTCCCAAGAGAGATTAACTTTTACAACAGTGAGCGTGCTGAATCTCCCAAGGGAGGTGTTCTATAAATAAATCTACTCGGGAAAGGGTTGACTCCGAGGCCAAGTATGGGAGATAGAGGCTCCTCTTAATGAGCTCCTGGTAGCGGCGTAATGCCCGGATGGACTAGCATCCATCCATCCAGGGGGGAGTATAAATACTCCTAGTCGCTTCATTCTACGGAAACCGGAGATAAGCGCTTGCCTGATGGGCCTTCCTTGGCTCGTAACAGATACTTTACCTTTACCTTTAGTGTATGCAGTTTACAGTGATCAAACACCTCTGAGCTGACAGCAGTAAATAAACAATAACCAACAATTTTAATCAACAACTAAACCTGAAAATATATGCACAGTTATCTCTATCACAACATTTTCCGTTTGATAATCTAATATGATAATCTTTTTATCAAGCTAAAGCGTAGTAATTCGCTTACTCCACTGCAATTTCACAGTCAAACAAAGCAGCTCACGTTTGGACATCCACTTTACAAAAAAAAGGTTATAAATCGAAAGGTATCAATTTAGTGTGGACAGTCGCCACAGTAATGATAGCTAATCAGTGATTAATTCAGTTCCAAAATAGGTCAACCGTAGCCAGCCACAAAACCGCCTGACAAACAAGACAAACGATTGTTATAACTCAATAGCTGTTGGAGATTTTGCCGAAAACCGGGGTGTCTCGAAAATAAAGACCCCTAAGACCCCTAAAGCCTGGTTTTCACTAGCAGCGCAAGCACAAGCGCACGCACAAGCACAAGCGTAAGTAGCCTATGCTGAAAACGAACCTCGACATAAGCATTAAATAACAACCACGGCATCCACCATTTTGTTTAAATGCTCAGACGTGGAGAAGCTGGAACGAGTGCTTTAATTGGCCAGACGCGTAGCAAATTTCCTTATGCTTATGCTGCGTTTCGTTTTCACACGACGCAAGCGAATGCAAGCATAAGCGCAAGCACAAGGAAAAGGAACAATTTTGATCCTTACGCTTGTGCTGATTCACTAGTTGCATCAACCCCGTTTTCACGGTGAAATAAGCCCTCTTATATGCTTGTCCTTGTGCTTGCGTCGCTGGTGAAAACCAGGCTTAAGACCCTAAGACTCGAAAGCGAAGAAAGCGACCCAAAACCTTCAATTTGGCTAACCCCATGCCTAGAGTTGGATTTTAGGCGAAGGTTTAGCAAAATTGAGGGTTTTGGGTTACTTTCTTCGTTTTCGAGTCTTAGGGGTCTTAAGGGGTCTTTGTTTTCAAGACACCCCGAAAATGGCAGGTTCGAGCTTATCAAACCGCTTTTCAAAGTCTTATCTGACCAAAAAGAACCTAAAATGATGCAAACATTGCCTTCAAGTGCATTCGTTGCAGCACGTACTGCAATCCAATATAAATCAGTTATACGGCGTCGAGAGTTCGTTTACAATATGTCCGACGAGGACGTATAAGAAACATGGACCCCAGGTCCAGGGACCACCCCTGTGGACCTGGTCCATGGACCCCTTTATGGACCGGGTCTATGGACTACCCCCGTGGACCACCCTTCATATTGTAAATTCCGCACGTTTTACATGCAGAAAATATTAAGATGAAAGAGAGAAGTGATCTTCGCACTCATCTGGACAGTTTAAGCAGGAGCCCATGATTTGGAGCGAACAACTTCCACACTAAGCTTATGTCATGGCATTTTTACAGACCGATCTATTTTTGTGGACTACCTTTTCCTTAAAAAAACAGATACTTCCGGTTCGGTGATGTTATGAATTCAAGTTAGTTTCTTGCGATTGGTCATCGGACTCCGCGGGAAATTCAATCTAAAAATAAATCGGTCTGTGAAAGGGAGGTGAAAGGAATATAGGGCTGTTGTTCGCTCCAAGTTATGGGCTACTGATTTGAACAATTGTCTGTTATAGACACCTACACCACCTATTTGGTGGCTCCAAAGGGATTCATCTATAAACTGCACTTCAAATATTCATTTCATTCATCGAGTCCCTCACCCGAACAAATGACCCCAATAAATTGACCTCCTCTTCATAGCTTATTAGGTGGTAGAGCATTGCATCACACAGGTCATGGGTTCAAACCCTCTTGGAACCATCAACCTCGTTCCCATGGTCTCTCTTGTAACCGGTTACAAGAGAGACCCTGGCAACGAGGTTGTGGAGGTCTGATCTGAATTTTCAGGTGTCTCTAAGGGCGTTTTCCATTTACCAAGAAATTCCGGAAATTCCGGTTGGGATGTAAATGGAACACACGTTTTTGGTTCGTTCCATTGGAAAATTTCCGGAATAAATGGAACTTCTGAAAAGGTAGTCCTGTTTTCCCGTTGGAAACTTTCCGATGGAAATGTGTGTTCCATTTACAACTTTTGAAAGGTCTTACCACTTCCAGGCTATTCACGGCCACATTTTTAAATTTTGGCGCGTAAAATCGCAATCACTGGGCGGCGAACGGACCTGAGTTAAATGGAACACGTTTTTCACCCGATGGAAATTTCCACCGAAATTTCCGGAAATTTGTTGTAAATGGAAAACGCCCTAAGAGACAATTGTTTCAAATGGCCAGATAAGTGTGAGGATGACTTCTTTCCTTCGTCTAAAGGTTTTTCTGCTTGTAACTTAATTACAGGATGAGAGGGAGTCCACAGGGGTAGTCCATGAACCGCGTCCACGAAGAGTCCATGAACCAGATCCACAGGGATGGTCCATGGAGCTGGCGTCCATTTTTTTTATACGTCCGTCTGACGAAATAGACAATGATAACAAGAAAAATCGCAAATGATGTCTTTATTACCTTACTTGCACACATTTACTCACTTTATCTTTACACTTTGCACTGGAATTTGCAAGTTTTCCTTATAGAATTTTGCAAATTAATTATGAAAATGTAGATGTAGTCTGTAGATGCTGTAAGCTTGAATGGCGACGTGGTGTGTGATTGTGTGGTTGTTGAAATATGCCAGAATCTCGGTCAACACGGAATTGCAAACGTTTTCAAGCCTTCTTCGTTTTTTTTTTAGCGAGTTTTACAAAATATGTGAGGCAGCGCTGAAGATGATAGAATGCCGGCATTTTCATCGATGGCTGTGGAATTTGGCGTGTTTACTGGGGAGATATGGAGCAACCCTAAAACCAGGAATCCAGAATCCGGAATCACAGGTCATTGTTTTACCAATACAGAGAGTAAAAACTATCCTAAACATTCATAAAGGCTAACCTTAGACCTAATTAGGCCTAAAAAAACGTTTTTAGGCCTAAGGGTAGCTTTTATGAATGTTTAGGATAGTTTTTACTCTCTGTATTGGTAAAACAATGACCTGTGATTCTGGTTTCCGGATTCCGCAATCCGGATTCCTGATTTTAGGGTTGCCTCGGAGATATGGCCCCAGTTTCCCTGAAAATCTCGTCTTCGTAGCTTTTATTACGCCTACATGAGTGGCATACTACTTCAGGTCATTTGAAGCCGCGGGCACGGCGCGGCTTTATTAAGTTTTTGAACCTAAATTTAACACTAAATACACCAGAAAGGATGAAGAAAAGGATTTTGGTTCATTGGATGGAATTCCAAGCCCTGAAATCGCTGAAAAGGTGAGAATATTTTCTTATAAACGTCCGTGGCCGAGTGACATTTGGCCTCGTGGTACTGTCATCGGTCATGTCATCGCACAGAATTTTGTTATCTCTCAAAATATTCGCTTGTTTTCGCTCCAAATCTTACATACATGTATTTACCTTAATTACATGTCCGGCGTATTATTTCATCGTCTGGGATGAATGTTTCGTCGAAAAACAACTCCAAATAAAGACTTATCCCAAGTGACCAAAAACACATTGCTTTCCGGTACCTGTAGAAAGACCCAAAAATTGGTAATTTGGGTGGTTTTTGGTCAACAGACGTTAATAGACCTAATTAGGTCTATTATACGTAAAATGATCGGCTAAACTATAGAATACAGGGCCACTTACGCTAACATGTTAGAAAGAGCGGCTCGGCGGCTTGCCAGTCAAGACTGAAGAGAACTTATATTTGCTTCTGGATGGCTCATCTCTTACGAGTCATGTCAGATACAGTGGCTCGGCGGCTCACCAGTCAAGGGGAATGAGTGTATGCGGCTAGATGGCTCGTCACTTTTGGGTCATGTTAGATCACAGGCACCCCAAGCTCAGTGTGAGCATGGCCGACAAAAATGTAAGGATTTGCATGAGAATCCTGATAAAAAGTTTGAGAAGATAATTATGTGAAAGAAATCTCAAGCCTAACCTTATTGCAATCGTGGATACTTGTAGCTTCCTTCCTGTGTGATTATTTTCCAGATCCGACGCGATTTGAGCCATTTTTCAATTTCGTACCCAGATTAAAAATCCCAGATTAAAAATTAACCAAGGAGTTTATTTCTCTACTACTAAATGCTGTTCAAAGCTGATAATCGGCAAAACTATACATTAGAAGAAGTTAATCTTGAAAAACAAAAATAAGCAAAAGATACTTTCATCAAAAAGTTGAAAACATGAAACAAAAGTTTAAGTTAATCCTGGATTACGTTAATCGGCTTTCGAATAACGGGGCCCCGGGCAGCATTTTACCATTCAGCCTCCCTGACCACCCAGTCTTTAGCCCAACAGCAAAGGATAATATTGAAAAGCAAAACTTATTGCGTTCGAGGTACGAGAACGCAACACCTAATTTGTGTTGTAAGGGAAGTTTTTTCGAGATTGCATTTTCGTCGACACACTTTTGCCTCGCTTTGAGGCGCCTGGTTACGTTTTGCCTCACTTTGACGAACTATCGCACGTGGTGATTTGTGCGTCGTCGGCGTTCATTATTCTAGCGTTTGGTGAGGTGTGATAATCTTCCATCGTTCATCGTGAGAAAAGAGCTGAAAGATTGCTGAAGGTCTGTCAACTGAAGTCGGTAAAATTTTACTTTGGATTAAGCATGGTTCGTCACTGTCCTTGGAAAATGTGTGCGACTCCTCGCGCTTGCATCAAACCGGTTTGTTTTGCTCGGCGGCCGTTGTGCCACAAAGTGAATCTACCGAGTTGTGTAGCTTGGCGGCCGTTGTGCCACAAAGTAAATCTACCGAGTTGTGTAGCTCGGTGGCCGTTGTGCCTCAAAGTAAATCAATCGAGTTGTGAAGCTTGGCGGCTGTTGTGCCACAAAGTAAATCTACCGAGATATGACGCTCGTCGGCGTGCCATTTCATCATGACTTGTGATATTTACGGCATTGAAATCAACAAACTGAATTTATTTTGTCCAAGCGTTCAGCACAGAAAAGTAATCTTAGGTCTTTAATACCACAAGCTGAAAAGACTTGCAAGTAATAGTTTCATTTTAGAGTAATTTTCAGTAGTTGTCTACTTGTAGAATTCCAAATAAATAGTTAATGATTACGTCTAACAAGTTGTCACTTTCATAGATGCAGTACAGTGGAATTAGATCGTTATATCGAGGTATCGTTATAACGAGACGCCCGATATAACGATATTGCCTTAAAATAACCGAAAATATCTTTATATCGGGGTAAAATTAACATGTGCTTTTTTACTACTGTACATATTGTTTAATTAAACTTGTAATGAGTATCAAATGACTCACAATTTGCAAAGCATTAGACGTTATCAAGGTTACACAACAAAGTCTGTGGTATGAATCGTAAAAGGGAAACAAAACAAAACAAAACTTAAACAGTTGATGTTGTATCTGTGTACTGATGCTGTAATATCGTTATATCGGGGAAGATTTTACGCTCGGTACGCTAAGAACTCAGCGTTATATCGGGAATATCGTTATAATGAAGATCGTTATATCGGGGTTCTGTCCCATACATTTTACTGTAACTTTTGCTGGGACATAGCATGTTTATCTTTTTACCGGGGATATCGTTATATCGAGGATCGTTGTATCGGGGTTCCACTGTAATAACATTTCCCTATCGTACGAACCATCCACCCTCCCCCCTCAGTTGCTACCTGTACCAAACCTGTACCGTCCTACAAACATCGAACGCACTCGCCTAAGCTTCGATTACCCCTAGTTTTACTTGTTTATATTTTTTGTGGCATTGAAGATAAACACCGCCGGTATCCGTTATCGAAATTTGCTGAAACAATGGACTACGTATGTCACATTGGCACCCGCAATTACAGACCAATCAAGTGCTCTCGTTGAGGTACGAGGTTTCTTCGGTGGTTATGACGTCAAAGTTGAACTTCCTAATTGACTGAGTAACACCCAGAAGTTTACACTTAATCCAGGAAACGGTCCTCATATCATCCAGCTAAACCTCCCAGGTAATTTCCCTTCATTTGGTCAAACAACAACAAATCTCGCTTTCTCCACCGAAGGTACTGGTTAAGTCTAGCACTTGGGCATCCATATGGCGTTTAGTTCTTCGACGATTATGACAGATTGAATAACTAATCACACTATTTTACAAAGCTACTTTGGGAAAAGGCAAAATTGTTCACAATCGTTCTCCCAGTGGAATAGAATTGATGAGTAGGAGATTAACGATATTGATCATGAAGAGAGTAACAACATTAAGGGGATTTGACAGCATTGATAAGTTGATATAAGGAGGTCAAGATAAATTGTTTTTGAAATTTACGAAAAGCAAAATTTTTCCGTTAAAAAAATTTGTAACAAGATTGCACTGATTGGTCATTGGGCACCACCCTCTAAGATTTTATAGAATGTGAGAGCTTACTCTTTAGAATTTCCATCATTATTAAATATGGATTTAACAACACTTTTCATACTGTTGTCGAAATTTGAACAAATAACTGAAATATTGCATTTTTTACATGTCCTTGTTTAGATATTATCCCATCCAAAACCAGCTCAGATATTTCTGGGACTCTAGCAAATATTCATATGAAGACTCAAAAGCAGACTTTGCCACTTTTGAGCGACGCAAAACAAGACCCCGACGAATTTCAAGCTGATGAAACACAGGATGAGGAATTTTCAGGGTCCAATGATTCCGACGAATTAGCAGGTGATAACTGAAAACGTTTTCCTTCTGTGGTTTTTTGAAACACAGCATAAATGTTTTCATACCTTTTACCTCATTATAGGTTAGTTGCTTAATTATTTCACTAAGATATTTTTCGAAAGATGCTTCAAAAGAGGTAGGGAAGAGAGGGGAGTGGGTTGCTTCTTGATTTAGTAAAATGAACCTCTGGCTAAACTATTACTGACATAATAATAATAATAATAATAATAATAATAATAATAATAATAATTATTATTATTATTATTATTATTACTATTATTATAATTTACGAGAATGATCTTTCAGCAGCTTTATCTTAGGATTACACTTCAATTTCAAAATTCTTCTTCTTCTTGTTATCATTATTATTATTATTATTATTATTATTATTATTATTTGCTTTTAATAAATAAATTTTTTTCATATTTATCACTTTTTAACAGTCTTACACTACTCTTACATTGCATACAGTACATTACATAAGGTTCATCATACATTACACTACACTTTAGTGTTAAACACATTGTGACAATGTTTAAATATGGTCATCGCGCGCTCAATATTCGTCGTGCGTACTCAACATATTTTTTATCCTGCGATATGTGTAATTTTGTGTGTCGTGGAGAAAAATGGTAGTTTTTCCAGCTTTTTCGCCCTAAGGCCTCGTCGGCTAAGTATCAGGCAATATTCCGCTCGATTTCGCAGGAAAATTGTTAAATATTACATTCAACTAACACATTTTTACTGCTTACTTGGCCACCTATCATTATTATTGTTATTATTATTATTATTATTTTCCTAAATCAGTTAATATAATTATGTTATTTAGTCTATAATTTTTATGCAGTGTTCATTCGTGCCTTGTCCATATCATGTGACTGCTTTGTCGTTTAGATCCTATCAAGACGTCAATAGGATTGTACGTTGGTTGCTTTGACAACTCGAATCCTTTTCGACAGCTCAGACACAGATACAAGGGTCATCCTGCAATGATACCCGAGGTGTTTGTTAAACACTGTGCCATTGAAGGATATCTATTCGCTGGTCTACTATTGGCGTCCGAATGTTTCTGTGGTTATTACTTCAATGACGATGAGGAGGTTGGAAATGATCGATGCAAGCTGCCTTGTCAGGGTGACTTTCAAAGGAGCTGTGGTGGCCCAAAAGATATTGCAATTTATTCCACATGTTCGAAAAAGCGACTTTCGCAAACTAAAACAAAAATGACGCAATGTTTACCATGTAAAGACCACTATAAAGAGAAAATAAGGTTAAAGAGAGAGGTAGGTGCTAAATCCGACCCATAAGATATGTTTTGTTTTGATTATATAGAAAGTAATTATGTTTTTCCTTGTCACACCTGAGCCGATCAACACCATGTTGTCGTGCTCCAATGGGTTCACTTCAGATGACTTCAAATCCTGACTTAATCCCTCAATTATTTTCGATACTTTTGCTTCAAGCACTAGTAGCCAATCCCTCAATCCCTGGCTAATATTTATATCTAAAGGGTAAGTTAACCAGCTGCATTAAGCTTAGTTAATGCAGGAGGCAGCTCAGTTTTGACCACACCTCCACACACCGTACAGCAGTTGTGGGCATCTTGGGCCGGACATGTGTGTTTACATGAAGGCAATCCTAAATCGCCATAGCAACAAAAATGGGGAAACCGACAAAATTTAAAACGAAAGTGTTAACATGAAACATTTCTTTCATTACAATCGCAAATATGCGACAATTTAGATCCTAGCAGTATCGCTGTGACAGCGGGACAATATTGATGTCACATGACCTGGCTCCCACGAGTCTCCCGTAGCTCAGTAGTAGAAAATCTCGTTCCCAGAGCTTCGATCCTTGGCGCTGGCCAAAAGGATCGCTTCTCTGGGAACGAGATTGAGAAGTAGAGCATCCGAACTCGTTGGTTCGACTCCTGCAAGCGAGGCACTCGGATTTTTTCCGAGTATCCCCTACTCAACGTCGACATCTCTTCACGAATAAGCTAGTTTCGAATTGTGTAAGAACAAACGAACAGAGAGGAGGCTTACATCCGTTATTTTAAAAGCAAAAGAAAATGTAAACTATCGCTTTGGACTTCAACTCTATTCTTTTGTTTGCGCAGAATACAAAACGAGCCTATTGCAGCACGTCTGATTATCACGTGTTTGGATAGCTTGCCAGCCTCACAGCCACTCATTAGTCAGGACCGTTAATTAACTCTTTCATTCCCAAGATGGACTCGTTCATTCTCATGACTAGTACCATAGCCTTCTTTCTTGGATAGACATGAGAATTTAGTGTTATATCAAGATAACACCTCTTAACAAACGAGAAGTGAAAAGCTGATCAAACAGTGAAGGAATATCCGTTATATTTTACCAATATTTTGAAAGGCACTGCCTTTCTTTATTAGGGTGTTACACAAGTAATGGTCTTTGGCTAATAGGACGTTACAATAATAACCTTAATTCGCAATACCTGTCTGATCGACGTTTCATTGAAACTGTGAAGAGAATTTACATACTGATCACTGCTGGGAGTCTCCGTTATTGTGTTACCTTTATCGTCAGTCTTCACAAAACCTAAGACTAAAATACAGATATTTTTGATATATAAGAACGATATTCACTGGAATTTACCTACCCCATTTTTCCTCTTCAGGATTATCGCCCTAATCCATGCACCCAACATTGTTCAAGTGTATGAAGGAAAGAAAAGGAAGGAAGGAAGGAAGGAAGGCCTAGTCGCCCTCTAGAGGAGCAAAAAGTACATCAACAGTGATATCGGCCTTACCTACAATAGTTGGATAATTAATGCAGCAGGAACCGTCTTTTGTTTTTCAATTGAAAGAAATAAAGAACTTGGTCACCGAGTCAACTTGTATTCACCCTTTTACAGACCAATCAAGGAATTGCCCTTTTCCCCAGGTCTGCTGGTATTTTTTTTTCTTTCTCAAGCAACCGAGAAGCGCGGACAGCCTAGGATCTCGCTTTTTTAGTGAACAAAGCAGCAAAGAGATGGAAGATAACTTTCAGGAACGAGCAAGATCCCTGGTTGAAAATCACATAAAGACAGGACGAGGGAGTCTGGGTGGCATCAGTCTTACTCTTAAGTCCTTGATTAAATACTTCCGCAAAAGAATCCTTCTCTTTTAGACTTTTTGTATCTTCTCTTCTTTCTTTTATCAAGGCAAAACCTAATAGCAATCGTGAAAACCCCTCGACGTGTACCCTGAAGATTATCTTCGAATCCTTCGTATTATATGGCAAGCAATTCTCAGGTTAAATGGAACATTCTGATTGGCTGGTTGTCGGTCGAGATTCTACAGTACAGACCATTACCGTGCAAACGGTCCATTTCCGTACTTTTTCTCTTTCCCGGGAAATTCAAGTTGGTCGGAACACAAAAAGTTTTTAAAAAGCGCAATTTAATTTTTCATCAAAACAGTACAATTATAGCAAGCGGAATTTAGTTTTCACTGTAAAAGGTTACCGTTCAAAGGTCGCCAATGGAAGACAAAGATCACGAAAATTTACCAAGCAGAGAAGTGTCCGATCGCTCAAAGAAAAGGTCGGTTTTGTTGAGACCTCGGTGCGCTGCCACGACTGATCTAGTACGGCTCTCGCGCTGGGTTAGTAAGTGATGATGCCCCCGTCCAGATAAGGTCAGTCCACAACACCGGGGACGCCTACTCTTCTCGAACAGTGAATGGGTTCTTTAACGTCCCATACTATTTAATTTCCAACAAGGACTATGAGACGGGTCCTCCCGTTTATAGTCCTTATCCGAGAAGACTTGAAAAACTAACCATTTGCAGATGTAAAGGCGGCACTTTCCCAGTTATTTTAAGACCCTGAGAGTGTTGGTCCAGCCCGGAGTCGAACTCACGGCCTCACGCGTGATAGCCCGATGTTCAACCAACTGAGCCACCCGTACGCAGTTAAGGGGTCATTTTTTCGACAATGGACGGCTACCCATCGTGCAAACGGGCTTTGATCTTAATAAATTTTGATTGATGGTCAAAATGAGCAATTCTCCTTACGCACTATTTCACTTTCTCAAGAAAGTCTGAGTTTGTTTCGACTGCGCTGAGCAGAGAACTGATAAGAGATCAGCTAAGCACATGCAAGCGCTCTATCCTGCGGTATAATCCACATACATATCCGTCTTAACGTTTTTTGGACGGCAGGGCAAACAGGTGTGACTAAATCCAAGAAGCCGTTTGCCTGCCAGGGTCTCATGATTTTCTAAAGAAGGTTTCCAGGAAGCCAACAGATTTCGAGGTGCAACCCAATCCCTTAACTTAAATTGATAGCGATAAATTCGGACGCGAGTTGAAGCAGTCATCTTCGAATAAGTCAATGGAGTACATGTTTGCAGATATCAAATGTGATTTTACCGTAAAACGTACGGCATTATGGTTTGTGGAAGTGGTCAATTCAAGGAACCGTTTTCTAGTACAGACGAAAGTAAAGGCATCTGAAGATGCACATCTCGGCTTCAAAGCAGGACATTTTGCATCGATTATTGAATGCTTTATTTCTCTTTAATTTATGAGGCACGGTGTAATTTGTAACAATGAAACCAAGCTAAACCCCCCTACCGTATCATGAACCCATTACAATCTACAGCCTCGAGAAATTTTAATTTTTTTCTTTCCGGTCCAGTCGGTCCAGTCCAATCAAGGATCCACCTTCGTAGGCACTAAGTCAGGAGATATGCATCATCGTTTCAACGTACAAACACCGCCATCACATCTGCCTCTGCGACGTTGTCTGTAAAGAAGAAAGATTTGTGTGAAGGCGACCAATTATACGCACAAAATGATTCTTCTTTATTCGCTCATTCGCTTACATACTCACCTGTGGCTTGTGAGCTTCAAACATTCAACGCCACCTCCAATGCAACGTAATTTATTTTGCTTTTTTTAAGATACAGTTCTTCAGTAATGAGACATCAATAGTGATGTGCTTAGTGGTCAAAGTAGATCAAACTCTTTCAAGTCGATCTTTTACGGAAAGCTAACATGCCATACGATGATGATGATGGCCTGATGATAGGACCGACAGACAGTTCCAGGGAATGTTGTGACCACTGTACCATAGCGTACTGGAAAAGTATAAATTTAGTGAATCTCAAATCTCTCTACCTTGGTATAAACAAAGCCACCCATTTCCATGTTTGGAGAATGATAAAGCGCAAATCTTGTGTGATATTCCATGGCACTTGAAAAATGCCCAAGAAATGGTGGCGACAAGCCTGATATGAATGTGGTGGACAAAATGAACAAGGAATGGTTCATAATGGAAGCGGAAGTGTGTGCGTGCCGGGAACAATACCAGCAAAGGCAATATTTAAAGAGACAAGTATTCGGATTTAATTATAAGATTAGGAGTGAAAAGTCTATATCCTGGGCACAAAGCTAGCAGCGTACAAGTAGTATTAGATTTTCCAACTGCACACTGCATTAACTTCGAGAAAGAGTTAGTTGGCATTTGCAAGATCAGAAAACAGTAGTTAACTGTGAGCGTAACGATAGAGAAAGCACAGAAGTGGATTATTTCTCAGAATTGCGAATTTGTGAAGAGGTTCATGGCAATAATGGTCATTATTAGCTTCATTATCGACACGATAAAGGATAGACGGCACACTGAAACACTACAGGGAGATAAATGTGGGTGTGATCAAATCGAATTAAGCATCACCACCGGAATTTGAAAGTATATACAGATTGAAGCGCCAACCACTTTTTAAATGAAAAAAATTAAAAAACAATGTGTGTCACTGACTTAAGAATCACTCGCTCACTCACTTTGCAACTGCTGCTCCCTATTAACTCACCCAGTTCTTGTTGCCAAGGTACGTAGGTATCCTTGTTGCTATACAGTACCACGTACTCTCCGAAGGTCTTCTCCCAGTTACATCCTGCTTTGCTAACCACCATCCAACCCATATCATTTGGGCAACCGCCATAACTCCTGTTAATGAAGAATCGGCGATTGTTTCCAGGATCTCCCTCGATGGAGAAGTAATTTGTTGTTTCCTTTTCGATGTCGTTCCATGGCAGAGTACCTGTCAGCTTGCTCTTCGCAAACCAGTTGAGTTTGTCAGTTCCTTTGGCGTCAAACATAAGTTCCTTGACAAGTGACCCTCCTTTATACAGAGCAACCCTCGCCTGTTAATATAAAAAAAGGCGATTCGTCAAAGGTTTGATATCTTCGACTTAAAGGCAGTCACACACTTTGCTGAGGGATTCAAACGTGCGTTTTTCGCATTCCGTGCCCCGTCACTCGTTTTGGGGACATCAATGGTATTTTAGCTTATTTAGGGTTTTCGCGCCTCGGTTTTCCACTTCAGATTTTCAAGGGTCCCCTCCAGGGAAAATTCTATGCACAATCAAGCTAAGCATTTATTCTCGCAGTTCCGAAGAAACGTTTGTAAGTTCATGTTTTAACTGTTTTTTTTTTCGCGCACCAATGTTATTTTTCCTTTATTTCTAGTCGAACCATCTCATCGCATCTCGACGGTTTTCGACAAAGAGTTCAACGTTGTGATCATCAGATGGGTTAAAGGTTTCTAGGTATTGAAATGCAGCGATTCTTAAGTTTGTCAGTACACTTTGCTCCTATAATCACTTAGGCCTAGCTTCACTTAAACCTGAGCTAAAATCGGTCTTTTAGACAACACTTGACCTGAGATTTCAACCCATAGTCAGCCGGACTAAGCTCCTACATGTCTCAATGCTCTAAAAGAAATTTGTGTTGAGCTTGTCAGCCCAGTCACCCTGTATTCAATAAGACTGCATCAACAGAAAATTCTTTCTTTTTTTTGTTTAAAACTCTCTTTGGACCTCGAATTGCAATCGCCGAATAATTGAATCATCAGTTCGGCTTTAGCGAAATTGAACACCTTACATGTTTGAATATTTTCAGATTCACCTCAGAGGGATCAAAAGAGCTCCACTTCAAAACGATCTTGTTCTTGTAGATGTCAGGGTATGCCTTGGTAACATCAAGGGCTTCCATTTGGTTCTCACTGTAGGTGTCAGCGGAGTTATAAGCTTCATACGCATCTTGTTTCGTATCATTAACGTACTTAAAAACCATGGTCCAACCTGACAAATAATTAACATAGTAGGATGTTTGCTTCTGTTAAATTTTCAACCCCGTCAGTATGCTGGACTCCTAGTTTCTACAAGAGTGAATTAGGAAAGAGTACGTACTAGTGTTGATCTATGACTTTGCGGTCTTGTCCCAGCACACTCACAAATGGATTTATTTTTAGGTACACTTTGTGCGCGAAAGAAACAAAGGGTCGCTAATTTTAACCAGTCAGAAGAAGCCATTTCACGCGTGACTGCTTCTGCCATGTATCTTTCAGGGACATGACAGTGTCCACACCCCCCTCCCCCAATTCAATATTGTCTGAGAATTTTTCGGGCGACTGATAGTACTAGTGGTGAAAATCAACATTGAAGGAGGGGAGAAAAGGGTATGGGTGTTCCAACAAATGTGACGAGGATTGTAGGTTAAATTTGATCCTCATCTTAAATGTATGTTGAATATGCACTCTATAGCTACCTAGTTTAAAGCAGCTATCAACCCCCCAAAAAGGACCTTCCCTCAAGCTTTGTCTTACGAACCTCAACATAGTAGTCAATTGATATCCTTGTATAATAACCAAAACTAATCCTAACCTGACGGATTTAACCTGAGAACTGATTTTACCGGCATCATGTACACTGTTCATTGCTGTTTGGTGATGAGCAGTAAGTTTTGTTGTTGGAGTAAGGTCTTACATGTAGCAGAAAATGGACGAAAGAACCTCCCGCACCTCCCGCGAGTGTGTCGTCCCCGTTCCACAAATATAAAAAACTCAAAAATCAGGCCAACTTATTTGTCACATATATTCACATATATTGTCAGTCTGACCTCCTGCTTCCATGTCACAGTATACTGGAATTGCTCCTTGGCTGCCTGTTTTAAAATAATGAAAAAAAATGAAGTTTATTTTCCAACGCAGAGCATTTTGAATAACTTTAAGGAACTTTCAAAATGTCAAGTGTTCTTGTTTTTGACTTTCAGCTAGACAAGTTAAACGCTATTCTAAAACCTTTAAACTTACTTAGTAACAACTTCATGAAAGCAATACATGCTTCATTACTTAAAAATGAGAGATAAATCCAGTTGCTGGTGAACTGGATGACAATACACAAAAGCCAAAGCACCCTTTCCACATAAACTCCCCCCCTCCCCCTATTTAACAAAGGGTGGTCAAAATCATTGGACCTCAAAACTTGTTCCTCCCTTAACCGCGATTGCTAACTTTTTCCCGTTTTCGGGATCCACTTTTCTCAAATCTCTTCTTAAAATCAACAGTGAATCAAGTTTGTAAAATGGCTGTCTTAAAGAGAGCAAAACTAGATTAATCAACTCAATCAAGATGGCTGCAAATGTGATAAAGTCTTACCCGTTATGATCCAGTAAACATCATTTGTGGGTTCCGTTGGACTCCTTTCTTTGATGTCCTTACACGAGAAACCGGGATTTTCCATTGAACCCACCGGTGTCATCAGTGACTTCCAGTCGTTTCCATTACAGAAAAGTACTTGGCCGTCTTCGTATTTTAACAGGCCGCTTGTTTTACTATCACAATCACAACTCTGTGGTTTTAAGAAGACACTACGAATCTTCTTTGGCCTCTTGCACGAGTTCTTACCCGCGCTTGAAAGAGACAAAATGCTGAGGCATACCAAGCACAAAATTGTTAACCGAGCCATGTTGAGTTTAAACAGATACCTACAAATAAAACCGAGAGTTTTATTAAAACGAATCATTACACGAATCCAGGAAATCCGGCCGCTGTACCTTTGTTGCAGCGCTGGATTTGCAACCAGTTGCTAGTGGTTCGATTTCTTGTCTGACCTCTAATTTTTCGCAAATTGCACTGAATTTTATACCATCACTTCTTAATTGTAGAAGCCGCTTTCCTCCAGCAGGGTTTTTCAATTAACGCCGTGTTATGTTTATATGAATGTTTTCATTTTAACAATAAGTTTTTTTAGTTTAACATATTAAATTAAATATTTGAATTCAACAATGAAATTTTTTTTTTTGGTTTAACTGGAGGAATACCAAGACAAGTATACACCATGTCATGGAAACACCTCTATTTCACGTTTAGGCTTAATTGTCAGCCGCTGTTTCGGGAAAGGAGCCCGCTCTCCTCACAGGAAGCCGGGAATGAAGAGCACTCGAGAGTGTGGCGGAAATCGATCCTGAAACATTTTGTATCGCCCTTGTTTTAACTTTTGTTTTCTCGACCTCTTACTTAATCGTCATTTATGCATCCACAAACATCCTGAAGTTAAAGCTAGCGGTTCTGTTGCTGGGGAGCGCGAGAGATTTTGATTTTTAAGCTATTAAAAGCGCGTTGGGACCTGGTCAACTTTAAATTCAAATTAATCCCGTACGATCGCCGTTGTGAAAGAATCAGGAATCCAGCAAACATGAGGCTTCGGAATCCGGAATCTTTTGTATAAGGATTCCAGAATCCATACATTTCGATGGAATCCGGGATCCATTTCTGTGGAACCCATGAGTTTGGAATCCAGAATCCACGACTCGGGATCCGGAATCCTTGGCCGGGTTGGTGACCACCAGGATTCCTTTACATAGGAAGATTACGAGGTGAACGAAATGACTTTTAGAATATACGAAGTTACAAAACTTACTATAATGTTATTCATAATTATATAATATATACTTTATTCTTTTCATTAAACACCAGTACTACTAAGACTTTTATGGAACCTTCGATCTACTAGTTTAGTTTGACTACCTCTTCGAAAATCAAATTGTAAATGACTTGATACAATGACTTTAACCTTCTTATAAATTTCATTGCCGCATCGGTCAGTGACAAGGACTTTAGGGCGCTGTACCACGGTTCTCCGTTACGGATACCCGTTAAACCGTTAAAATTGCATAAGAGCTGTCGTTTCGAACTTCAGTCCGCCGTGTATCAGGAATACGAACTACCATACACCAATCAAATCTTTTTAAAACTATATCCCATAGTTGAGCCTTTTATAAAACGTTCTTTTGTTTCGTCTGTTCGTTTCAGTTTGTTTCTTTTTCATTACCACCTTCCCACCTTCCCGACAAAATCAAATAACTTCCCCGGGTTGTAATCGATCCTCTTTGCCGTACTTACTCAATTTTCAAATTGTTCTTAAATGTCTCTCTCTTTGTCCAGAGTTGCAAACTAGCAGAGCAGTGAGATGGCAACTAACTTATGCAAGACTGTCTCCACTGACTTTAAACCATCTGTGCGTTCAGTGTAAATAAGTGATACTGTTTCGTGCTGGGGGGTCTGGAGAACATGGGGTTTTAGAAATTAAACAGAGGTGTCGACGATGAGCAGCTGGAAACGAGTAGCTTCTCGGAGGTCGAAACGCGGCCCACTCTGAAAACATTTCTCTGGAAATTCCAACAACTATGAAAATATTAATAAGACCAAAAGAATGAGATTTGATTCTCCGATCAGTTGTTTTTTCTTCTTTTTGCCGGGCCATGTCTTAGTGTGCAAAATAGTGACCGAGGAAAATGACAATTGACCAGGGTTTAAAGATTAATTATGAAAATGAGGGCTAAAGATTGACGTTTTGTAGAAAGATTTTTGCTTTGAGCGCCGAAGGAAATGAACGAAATATTTTAAGGCATACGAAGAAACGAAGGTTACCATGGCCGCGATATCTCCTAGAAGATATACCAAACCATTCTGGCCAACTGAAAAATTCTGTTCTGTTGATTATACTACGGCCTTCACATGCCAGTGAGCAGTTTGAAAGCATAGTTTTGCTCTTTCTCCACTTCAGTTTCCCACTTTGTTAATTTAACAATTGTGATACTTAACGTGTGCTGAATATCACATGTTGTCGCCGTGGGAGACTACTGTTTAATTTCATTATTCCCGTTTTGAAACAAACAGAAACTTATTTTGTTTCATAGGATCAATGGCAGACTGAAGAGTCTCCACGGTGAGAATAAAATGTGATTATTTTTAGCCGGGAATTAAATTGCTTAAGCGTGAACACCCCTTGAGCCAAGTAAAAAACAAACAAACTACGCTGAGAAACGGATACTGAGCTAGTAGTAAGAAAAATGTCTGGTCTTTTGTCGTAAATGCAAAAAGTACAAAGAATCTATGGGAATAAAAGCCAAAAAATAGAAATTGGGAGAACAAATAGTGGCTATAATAAAGAAATTTGATGTCCCAGATTCGTGAAATTCACTGAAAAGTAGTGTAAACGAAACTAATGGTTAAACACTCGGTTTTGTCCGATTTTTCAGATCTGTTTTGGGATTCCCAACAAATGGTTACATAAAAAATCCAGGGCTTGTAAGAGAAAGGTAGAAGCTACGAGTTAATTCCAAGAACAGAAGTGTAATCCCGTCAGATATAAGAAAAAACTCTCGGTCTTTGAGCCTTTTGAAAACACAAGAGAAGATGGTAGGGAGATTGAGGAAGAACAAAGTCCACTGAAACGAGAGTGAGAACGTTTTTCGCGTCAGCGTCATCATTTCGTGTTTCCAAATGGACACTACTTAATTAAAGCGCGTGTGGAGTGTCTTTCTTTGGGTCGAAACGAATAACCATGGCTAACATCTGTGAGCTTTGGGACTACGTTTTTTAGAAAACAAGAGTTCTTTGTCTTCTTGACAAAGTTTTTATAGTGTCCCTTCTTTGACTGAGCAACGACACCCCTTCATAAGCTGAAGGGCTTCTCACTTCGAAAGACATATCCGCAGTGGAAGATCTCAATAGGGTACAATACACCTTTGTAACGTCTAGCTGGTCGAGGAACCCCAGTCTTTTTTATTTAATATACGCAAAGCATATAGGTGTTTTTTAGCTTTTTTAGTTAATTGTTACACGTGAGCAGTCCAAGTAAGATCTTCATAAATCAGTACTCCCAGTAGTTTGTATATTGATGCTTTCTCTAAGACCTCATGATGTTAAACGGCGACAGCGGTTAGGGGTATTACTTCAACGAACAGACCACCATTTGCACTTGTTTTCATTAAGTAGCACGCACCTCCTTGAGGCAGGATTGTAGTGTCGTCCACGTACTTAGCACATGGCGGCCAATCAGCCATAAGCTGGCTCATCAACACGTTGCAAAGAGGTCTACGCTCTAGAAAAGGTAGGTAAGGACCACACCAACACATGAAGAGAAAATACAAGCGAAAGTGGATCAATGCTAGACAAACCGACAATCATGTTTTTCAAGAACCCCAAAACATCGAAACGAATAAAAAAGATTTTATGGCGTTTGGTGTCGCAGAGTAGGGCATAGGGAGACACAAAATGTAATTAATGAGCTCAATGCCACGTTCGAACGAAAGTTAAAACTTGTTTAGCCCTGGGTTAGTTAAATGCGATTTGGAGTTTATTCTCCGTAAGAATGGCATGCTGTTTTTCAAACTTTAGGCTAGAACAATCTTTGCTGTTTTCCGATGATTTTCAGTTAAACCTTACACGAATCAATAAGTAAACAGGTTCATCAAGTTTTACTCCTTTAGGGGAAGAAATAAAAATAAACAAATAACTAAAGGAAAAAAAGATTGGTAACCAGCATGCTATGCCCATCACAACTGATTACGATGACAGAAGTGATCCCAGAAGTGATTTAATTTCATTCACAACTGACCACGGCCAATACGTTTTCCTATTGTCGATTTAATGCCTAATTCCGACGGTTATTCATCTTACCGTCTTCACAGATCAAAATCGCCAAGCAGAAAGCAACGAAGAGCAAGGCAGTCCCAGATGTAATGAACACTATGCCAGTGTAAAGAAAAATAAGTCCAAATTGAGTCCAAAGAGGAAGATTTTAATCCAAACGTCATACATTTTACTTTACATGAGTACATTGATTTCCTATTTATTTATTTTTTCTAGAAAAATATGATGTAATACCAAAATAAGGTTAAACGCCTACAAAAAGGGGACTCTCTTGGAGAGAGAGAATTTGGGTGAGTTCGATTTACCGTACTCCGAAACAGGAATACATGGAATATAAGGCAGAAATCCTTCGTTTTTACGGAGATTCAAACACCCGCTAAAATGTTATTTTAAGTATATCTTTATTGTCCTTGTTGTTCAAAACGCCAGATATACCGTTTTAAATCATCAGTCCACGTATTCTTATTCCGGGATAAAGAGGGTCCATCGAAAGCGCCCTTAGTCTGTGCTCTAAGCCATAAATTTGTACTAAAAAATAACGATCTCTTTTAGTAGAAAATGTAAATCGCCAAACAATATATTGATTTGATATTGACAGTTTCTTTCACTTTGACGGGTCAAAATGAACGTCAACTTAGCTTATGCTTCAAATGCCTAGCTTAACTACATTTAAATATAATTTAAATATAATTTCTTTTACCAAAAAGCAAGAAAGTTAGCAATAAAATAAGCTTAAATACGACTCGCATTTATTTAGCACAGGAGAGAGAACGTTTCCGAAGTATGGTTAAATATTCGACGTCTTTTAAGGGTAAGTAGTTTACGATGACGACGATGCTTCATTTGCTCTCGTTGAGACAAGTTTTAAGTAACGAAAAATTTTTCCTTTCTTCGCGACAAAAGGGTTCCCTCTTTCAGCACCTAACATGGTTTCGTGAGCTCTTACTCGAACAAGTAGTTTCTTAAAAGTACGTTCACACTAAAAGTAGTTTTTAGATTGAACTTAATTGTTAACAGATGTGGCTCAATTTAAATAAGCTCACCCCACCACTGGCGGCACGATACACTTGCTAAATCATCATCAAAGTGGGTCAAGGAAGTGGGTCACGCATTTTACTTATGACATTACAGGATTATTGCATTCTCGTCACCAGAGCCTTGGATCGACTCAAGGCTCTGGGAAACTCTGTGAAGGAGAACATGCGCCGTAGGGTTGTCACAGCCAAAACCTTAGGGCGCCTGCTCACTCCTCGTGTTAACATGAATGCACCAATTAGAGACGCTTTTGATTGTTCTTCACAAAAACCAATGAGAAGACACATTGTTACAGGGTTCCCCAGAGCTCTTCTCTCCCTCAATCAAGAGAAGAGCTCTGGGGTCGAGACTGCTGAGGATTATTGCTAATGAGATGAACGCAAGGTTCGATAAACGCGTCACGAAGTGTCCCTTCAAATGTTAGCCTATTGCCTAGTAAGTTATTTATAACAACCAGTTAAGTTTGGGGCTTATTGCTTAGTTATAGTGATTGGTATTAAATTGGGCAGCGTAGGCAGCGACAAAGACGATTTTTGACGTTAAGATGTGTATTTCTGGATACAAGTGATGCTTAGTTGATTTGCAATGTTAGGGGACACTTTATTACGTCAGGAACCCATGACATTGGAACTTAAGTCACTCTTCTGTGACAGTGTTAACGATTTTCAAAAAAGCTTGTCTAACCAAATATTGACGCCTTTGCCAACCACTGTGCGACGTCTCTGATTACAGGTGCATTAATCAACTTTTGAAAATGTTTACACAGGAAACAGCAATTTAAAGCTAAACGGTCAAAAAGGCCGATAATTCAAAGTAGGGGTACTGGATGTTCGCCCCTATTAAAAAACTTCTGATAACGTTTTCCACACAGTGGGTACATCTCATTACTTGCAAATGTGGACGTATCTTTTACTACTACAAACAAAACTCGCTTCCAGCGTGTAATTTCATGCAATCTGTGCCTTCAGTCTCCAATGTAAAGGCCTTTTTTTCAGCTTCGCCGACATACATTAACCAACTGTAACACCGTTGAAACGTAATGTCTTTCGGTCGCTTCAGTTGAAGTTAGAATAGTCGTTGAACGAGTCCAAATACCTCTGTACAATGTTGTAGCAGAACACGTACTGGGCCTAAAAACAAGCGCAAAACAAATCCTTTTAACACAGAGAAGAAAAAAAATCGGAAAATCAATGTTAAAGGTTCGAGAAACATACGTCACAACGCTAGGGCGAGGCGCGCTGCAGCAAAAAAATGCATTTGAGTATACTGAGAATACGAAAAGACAACAGAGCGATTTTAGAACTGAACCCATAACCCCAAAAGTAATTTATCCAACCTAATTTCAATTTACGCTGGCAAGACTTCATTTTATGGACGTTGCCTACTAATTCAAAGGTATTTTTGGCTCGGTTTATGATTATGCAAGAAATGTAGATCTTAACAAGTGTTATTGAAATCCAAAGAGAACATTGGGGGTAACCACGCATTTTCAAAGATAATTGATGAATAATATTTGTAAAAAGCGTTAAATGGCGTTCTTTCTTAAATTGAAACTTAATTATCTCTCAAAAATGCATGCTTAGCCCCAATTTTCTTTTTGGAAACCAAGAGTACTTAACAAGATCTAAATTTTCCGGACAGTATTAAACCACGCAAAAACATCACTGTATTGGTAACCATCACCGATAGAAAACCCGAGAATCTCGAGATACGCAGAACGTATGCGCAAGAACAATAGTAGGCACCATCCTTACAAGAGAAAATGAGGGCGGCATTTGGTGAATTCAGAAACCCATAAGGGTTGAAACGTGTAACGCGCGTTCACTGCTTCCAAATATTCAGTGCGAACTGATTGGTTGAATGTTTCAGTGCTAAGTACCATATTTGGAAACCCCTCGCTCTTGTTGTTCCAAATATGGTACTTAGCAAATTGAATATTCAGAAGCTTGTTTCCCAGCACACAAGGGGCCGTTACACGTTTCAACCCTTATGGGTTTCTGGTGAATTACAGTAGGTTATTTTTGTAAACGAAACTCTGTTTCCTTTTTAATCTCGCAACTACGTGACGTCGTGTGGATCGATCGGAGTGCGAGAACCTTGCATTCAGTGTGAAACGCCGCTTTAACTTTCAATTTTAAATGAAAGTCAGGAAAATCATCGCAGTCATGAAGCAACTTACGCAGAAGCGGCCTGGAACGGGACTCGAACCCATGACCGCGCGATTGCGTGGCCTGAGGTATCCAACCGATCCTCCACCCCGAATTTATCTGATATACACAATTGAGTTGACTATTATCGTTAATTTAGAAGACTGAAAGCTTGGTATAGATTATGGGAAATGGCCATTTTGGTTTGAAAAAAAAACAACCCAAGTGTATCGACATAGGACTCAAATCTGGGAATGTTGATTACTTTAACCCGCCACCTAACCACTTGACCACCACACCGCTAACTGCTGAGAGATAATAAAGATATGTTTAAAATAGCATTTTAGCAGGTGCTTTTCAGTTTTAATGTGAATCTCCATAAAAACGAAGGATTTATAACTGGTATACCATGTAATCCTCCTATTCCGGAATCCGGTCAATCGAAAGCACCCTTAATTTATCGATCGTAATTGTAAGTGATATAGCATAACTGGGCATAATCACTCTTAATTACACCTTTAAATTGTTTTGATTATTTTTTTTCCTTTGTTTTACTGAAAGTATGAAATGACAACATTTTAAATTGCACCAATCAATGAACCATTACCCTAAAATGATTAAAAACCGCCCAATCATTTTTTGGACAAGCGTATTGGAGCTAATGCTATTGTCAATCCTACCTTATAGTTGACAGCTTTCGGTCTGTTAACTCGAATGACTTTGACTGACTGAAAGACGTCAATGACTTGTTCTGACTTGAGGCGTTCGATGATGGAGAGGATCGCACAGAAGGTACCACTTCTGCCAACACCATCGCTATAACGAAACCGACAGATCAGTACAAAGGTGGTTTCACTGAAAGTTCAACATTGTCATGTTATCAAGAATTATAACGACGATTATGGCGAAGTAGGGAACATCACCTGATTTACCAGTAAGCACTGTTTTCAGTATTTAAAATACCCAGTAATTATCCATGGAAGAATGGAGACGAGACCTACACGAAGAAATGCGTGACTCGGCTCAAAGATATTGAAGTTAATAATTTATGAGGGCACTCTAAAAACGCCAAAGATATGCTTTCCTCTGATCTTAATTGATCGTAGGCTTGCTTGCAACTACTCTCTCGAGTCCGGACTTCGTTCCTTCTGCGAGAGAGGCGGCTTGACGCGAGAACCGGTAACCAGGGTCTTCGGAGAAGGAGCACTGGCACCTTTCCGGAAACAGCGGCTGCCAATCGATACTACACTTAATCGCAGTGTAACAAAGTGATAGGAACTTGAGTGCAAAAAAACACACGACCCACTTTATCTTTCTTTAAGCTACGTTACAGAACGCATTCATAAATGACAGGAAAAAATAATTATTATTTTGCCTTTGTGCTAATCATTCTCACTAGCCTCACTTTGGAGCCAAAATTCTTTCGACGACGACGACGACGACGACTACTACTACTACTACTACTACTGCTACTACTACTACTACTGCTGCTACTGCTACTGCTACTGCTACTGCTACTGCTACTACTACTACTGCTGCTACTGCTACTGCTACTGCTGCTAATGCTGCTGCTGTCTTTATAAATGGCGGCCAACAAATGCTATGAAATGAAAGATCAATCCCTATATGGAACGGGTTATGAGTAGACCCTATTGAGGAAAAAAACAAAGTCTATGGGTACTTTCACAAAAGATAGAAAAATCCATTTACCTGCATTGTACAACCAACGGCGCATTACTGCTTTTTCGCTGTGAACGTTCCACCATGTTTATCAAGTCGATAATGCAGTGCGCGTTTTTCGGAACTCCCTTGTCAGGCCAACCTGTCACTTGGTATTGGTGAATCTGACGAACTGTGTTAGGATCCTAGAAGCATAAAGTGTTTCGTTAGAAAGTTACTTTTGAGGTGATGAGGTGCATCAAGGGAGAAAAAATAAAAATAAAATCCAGACAGGAAGAGGCCCAATTTGGCCATTGGGATTAAGAAGGAGGTTCTTCCGTTGAAAATGGCGCGCGGTCGAAATATAGGGCCTTGGTTACTAGTTTCTAAACTAGTAATCAAGCCCCTACGTTTCGACCGCGCGGGCTACAGCAGGGCTGACGCTGTGGTCTGAGTACTCGCCTCCCAACAATGACGACAGCGTTCCTTGGTTCTCTACTCTGTTTCGAGAAGTTTTTCTTCGGGTACTCCGAATCTCCCCTCTACTTATATTGTACAGTCATAGTCATAGTTTATTTACTCACAAGGAGCTCAGGAGTCGTAACTCGCTGAAACGCTCTTATGCAACCACGATATACAACAGAGGACCGACCACAGCACCGGAAACTCCGTGAGGGAGTCCTTTTGCGTCACACAGGGTTATAAACATTGGGAACTCCATACCCTTCATGCATAACAGCGAAGCTAAAATGTATTATTATAAAACTTGAGTGAAACCTTTTTCCTTTTCACTGTTAACTCCCTCTCAGAAAAGTCCTGAAACACTTCATACGATGTTGTTTCAATAGTGAATTCGCCAAAGGTTGTGGATCCCTCAGAAGCCCAGTAAACAGGATAAATCTGTCCAAAGAATAGGAAAAAATCTTTGTAACTAACGACGAAATAAAAAAAAAAGGAAACCGGGAAATGATTGCCTGAGGTGAGTTTGGCACTATTTTCTGGTATTTAATGCGCACTTCAAAACTTGGCTCTGGCGAGCGTTCCTGGAAAGGCTCACGATAAATGTTTGTCGGTCATATTTCGCGTAACGAAAACTAAACGATGAAATAACGAGCATGCGTAGATGTTGGTAAGGGAGAATACCAGGGGTCAATGGGAAAAGTTTGAGGAACAAAAGCGATGTCGGATACACCTTTTCAATTCTTTCACAAAAAGAGGCACAGTTTCAAGTATCTGTCTCTGTGTTTCATTTGCGGCACTTTGAGATAAGGATGCGATAACTAAGGCCTCTCGAAGAGAGGTTGTTCTGTCGTGAAGAGAATTGTTGAAAGAAAATGAAAATAGTTCAGAATAATTCCAATGAAAATGCGTTATACCTGCCCTCGTTCTTTTGGCTCGTTCAACGTGACAATTGTTCCAACGTCGTAGTCCCAAATCATCTTCCAGAAATCCTCAATAGTGTTGTCCAATGGAGCTTGCGTCATAATAAATGAATTCCGCTCTCTGAAGGTCTGAAGTAAAATGCAAAAAGCAATTCAACAACCTAATTGCAACACCTTTTTCACGCCCAAAAGAACGACTTTCAACTTCGCAATGGTATAAAGTTCGGAATGCTGTTGCGTAAATAATCAAGCGAGTTGCTTTTCAGTTTCAATTAAATTAATAAGATGACTTGACAAAAAGTGTTGCCTTATTTTATTTCCACCAAAACATTTGGTACTGAACAGCCAATAGGAAACCAGAAGTGAGGTCTTTTGTTGTTTTAAGTTGCCTTAAAAGCTACCGCCATGAGAAATGCGAAAATAAACTTCCGCCTCTCGATTATCGGCCATGCTATGGAAGACGAAATACAAACTATCACATTAGGCTTACGTCAACAAAGGCAGCGTTGATATAGTCGCTCCTGCCATCCTTAAGGACCACTCTAGATCCATTCACTGAAATACAAACAAAGTGGTGTAAAAACATAGCATTCAATGGGGAGCTTAAGCTCGTGCGTTTTTGAGACGCTGACGGCAACCAGGAAAACAGCTCACTTTCGGTTGCCGTCCGCATCTAAAAAAAGGCGCGCGTTTAAGGAGCTTGAGCACGTGACATTTTTGAGCCACTGACGTAAAACGGGAGGGAACATTTCGTATTCCAGAACCGTAATCTCTCCGAGATTTTCAAACTAATGTTCTCTTATGGTGAATTACTTAGCAATACGATTTTGTGGTTGACAATTTGCCGGTTGCCGTCCATAGCTCAAAAACGACTCGGCCTTGAGCTCCCTCGTAGAGAGCTTTCGAGAGCGTGATTTTCTCATAGAACAACACCAGGTGATCTGGTGACGTTACTCGGAGGAATGGGGAGAAAAATCTTAACGCCGTATCCCAAAACTGCGCGCGGCCTTATATTCGAATTCAACATAGCAGAAGCGAGGTTAGATCTCGCCGGGTCTACTTGAATGTTCATTCAGTAACAGGAAATGTAGACACGGAATGATCTGTTGAGTTTTGACGATGGAAATACTGCAAGGAGTTTGGAAACAACACCTAAGGCCGCGCGCGGTTGTGGGATACGGCGTTATATTTTTTTCGTTCCAGTCCTCCAAATGATTCACCAGATCACCTGGCAGTGAGCGCGCGTAAACCAGCGTCATTTTGGCGGGAAAAACGTGATACCGTCGTCATTTTAGTAGTCACGGTTGTAGTTTTCGCATTTTTCGATAAGGAAAAGGCTCAGTTACCAGTAATAAGAATAACTGAGCAACCTATGGTACTAACAAAGAGTTCGATAAATTAATCGTCCGGGTTATATACATAGCAAGTATTTTCGCTACAAACAGGCAGTCAAATCTCGTACTCGTTCTCGTCCTCGTCCTAGAATCGAAAGGTCCCAAGTGTATTTACAACGCCGACCCTGAATGCGACATATATATAGTCAATTCCGGCTGTTGCAAATTTTGTTCTTTGAGGAGCTTCTTAAGAGTCGTTAAACAAACTAAGTCTCGATGAAGACAGAAAATGCAATCCACAGCTTGTGCAGAAAGCGTTTCAGTCCATGCCGGCGACGAACTGCAACGAGATGTTCCCGATTCTGGGTGTGCAAAAACTGCTGTGAGATCAAAAATAAGAAGGGTGGGTGGGATTGGGTTGTTGCCGCTTGTTTCTTTCCGCTCCTGTCTTCCAATTTTCTGCTCTCGCCTCAATGTTCGTGCTATCAAGAGCGCTGTAAAGTACGTTTCTACTGGAACCAATCCATTAAAAGATTTCTTACGTGGGATTATGTCCGGGAACCTGTTCTTGCAAGCATTCTCGTGTTTTCGACCAATGTCATCTTCAATGTCAGTGACATCATCGGCAGTAATGAGGTCCAACCGCTGAAAACGGACAGCAATCAACGCATTTAAGATACTTCTAGGCCAAAGAAATTAACTGATGCAGACCACAGAAGACTGTCAAACTACAGGTCACCAAATTACAGCCGCTGTACATTATCAGCCACTACGTGCTTACTCACTTGCTCACTGACAGAAACTTCCAGTGAACCTAAGAATACGTGCGGCGTCAATACTCCGTTTCTTGCGCACGCAATACATAACTTATTGCACACAAACAAACAACAGCGTTTCTGTGTTCTTCGTATTTTGATGTATTCTCTATACCTACCTGATATTCAGAACCCAAGCCTGACGTCTTGGTCTTGGGGTTAACGGCTGCCAGTTTCTTCACAGCAATGCGAATGTCGTGCGCAGCGATTTCTGTGTTACCACAAGTTACTGACTCGAGCAACGCCATGTAAATGAAACCGTATTGTTCCTAAAACATGGTACTTGCATTAGGAAATAAAACAAGAAAAATCAACAAAATCGACTACTACACTACGCATACCATCCAGATTCATTCCTTTGTCATAATCGTTGCCTGAACTGTCAATTCAAATTTACCAGTAATAACTCTGACCATTACTTCTCAACATCATTCGGGACATTTTCTCGGCTTTTTCTTTACAAAAATAAGCTTCAGTCAAAACGTCAGCGACGAGCCACAAAGAAACAACAGAGGATGACCTCTAATGCTAGAGACCTTGCTCCAGACTATTAGAATTGGTGTGACTTCACAACTGTTATAATTATGTGCTTCTTAACGTTGCCTGTCACAATTCGTGTAACATGTCACACGTTTCAATGAGTTTGCAAATGATACGAGAATGCAATGCCTAGTTGTGTTCAACTGTATTTGTTTCTCACTGTCATTTAATTAGAATTGTTGAACTGTATTTGTTTCTCACTGTTAGACTTACTCCGTTATCATTTCGCCACAAAGCAATTACACGACACGGGAAGATATTTACCTCTGTTTGGACCATAGAGATTCGGTTGTTACGCAAGAGCTGAACATAGTTGAACACATCAACGACTTTCTTCTTCTTTATGCTCTCCAACATGGCATCAATTACTATAAAGGCGCCAGTTCGTCCGACTCCAGCACTACAAAAGAAAGGGAAAAAATGACCGATGGCGAACTTGAGAAACGAGAACTGAAGACCATGCACGAACAACCGAAAGTCTAGCACTTTGCTGAAAACGACAACGTCTATTAGCCTGAAACTCCTGTGGATAAATACCAACACTTAATGCTTTCGTTTTCAGCTTACTCACACCACGTTAAACAAGCAGTCGCCCTAATTTAGCTTAGTTCCTCGAGTGTGATACACACGAACACATAACGGGTGAGCAAAAAAGGCCATGTGGAGTGTAAAAGAAGCACTAAATATGCAGACATCGACGTGTCCCTTGCTTTTTACGTCACGCACAACGAACAAAGAGAAGCGTCGCTTCTCTTGGTCAAAACCAAGTCCTTTATCTGTCAAGAAAAGACAACTTGCTCAAGTAATAAATGTGTTGAGAATCTGCGCATATGATTGCAATTTTGTCCGGGATTGCGGTATAATGAGATGTGCTTGTATTACGTTGGACAACACAAAATTTCCCTTTATGTAAGACTGTCAACTATCCATTTGCAAAATACGATTCAGGTTAGAGCTCGGGTTATGGTTAGGTTCTGGTTGGGGAAAGAGACGGGCCGCGGGTACTTGAGACTTGTGCCTCGCCTGTCTGGGCCGAGTCACTAGAAGTATGGTTAGAGTTAACGATTGGTTAAGGAGGCTATGTCATCCAACGCGCAAGTGAGAGTTGGTCAGAAAGCTTTTGAAAACGTAGGCCATTTTTCCAAAATTTTGTCGAAGAGTTCAAGCAACCTGGGCCTGGATGTTAGTTATGCCGAGATGAGCAGATGAGAAATGGCTGAAAGGGGCAACTTAGAGACGTTTATCATACAATCATACAGTCATTATCGCGACATCCCAGACGAATCTGTCCAACTAGCAGGCCTGGGTGCTGATGATGTCAAGAGAATATACCTGCAGTGGACGACCAGAGGTGTTCTGCTGTCATGGTGTTTCATGCGAACTTTTCGTCGAAGACCAAGAACAGCTGTAGCGTGACGCGGAACACCTTTGTCAGGCCAAACAAGGAAGTGAAACTGTTGGACTTGACGCTTGTCCTCTGACCCCTTCTGGTAAAAATAAAAAATGCGTACAAAATATCACGTAGGAAACAATCACTTTGATCAACACATACTCTCTAAAAACACCAAAAGTTGTTTCCATTCAAATGAGCAGTACTTTCCTGTGGTGCTGTTTGTACGCTGTACAAGGTGCTTCTATCTTTTGAGTCTGTGGTTGAAATCCAAAAGTGTGACCATTCAAATGAAAGCTACTGAGCAGTACTTTCCTGTGGTGTTGTTTGTTATGCTGTACAAGGTGGTTCTATCTTTTGAGTCTGTGGGTGAAATCCTAAAGTGTGACCATTCAAATGAAAGCTACTGAGCAGTACTTAAATGTGGTGCTGTTTATTATGATGTACAAGGTGGTTCTATCTTTTGAGTCTATGGGTGTAATCCTAAAGTGTGACCATTCAAATTAAAGCTACTTAGCAGTACTTTCCTGTGGTGCTGTTTATTATGATGTACAAGGTGGTTCTATCTTTTGAGTGTGTGGGTGAAGTCCTGAAGTGTGACCATTCAAATGAAAGCTACTGAGCAGTACTTAAATGTGGTGCTGTTTATTATGATGTACAAGGTGGTTCTATCTTTTGAGTCTGTGGGTGAAATCCTAAAGTGTGACCATTCAAATGAAAGCTACTGAGCAGTACTTAAATGTGGTGCTGTTTATTATGATGTACAAGGTGGTTCTATCTTTTGAGTCTATGGGTGTAATCCTAAAGTGTGACCATTCAAATGAAAGCTACTGAGCAGTACTTTCCTGTGGTGCTGTTTATTATGATGTACAAGGTGGTTCTATCTTTTGAGTCTGTGGTTGAAATCCTAAAGTGTGACCATTCAAATGAAAGCTACTGAGCAGTACTTTCCTGTGGTGCTGTTTGTACGCTGTACAAGGTGGTTCTATCTTTTGAGTCTGTGGGTGAAATCCTAAAGTGTGACTATTCAAACGAAGTAGTAGTAGTACTTTCCTGAGCAGTACTTTCCTGCGGTGCCATTTATTATGCTGTACAAGGTTGAAATCCAAAAGTGTGACCATTCAAATGAAAGCTACTGAGCAGTACTTAAATGTGGTGCTGTTTATTATGCTGTACGAGGTAGTTCTATCTCTTGACTCTGTGGCTGTAATCCTATAGTGTGGCCATTAAAATAACAGCTACTGAGCAGTACTTTCCTGTGGTGCTGTTTACTATGCTGTACAAGGTGGAACTAACTTTTGAGTCCGGGTGAAATCCTCAAGTGTAACCATTCAAATAAAAGCCACTGAAATGTGCTTTCTTGCAGGTAGTGCTGCTTATCATGCTAAACAGGATTGCTATCAGCTATTTTACCTTGCTGAGTGTAAATGTGCGAATGGCGTAGTCAGCAAAGGTTTCTGTTTTGTGGTTTTTGACAATGACGTCATGGTAACTCTCTGATTTCTCTGGCCAATACTGATGACACTTCGTCTATAAACCAAGAAAATGTAAAACATCAAGACTACTGAAAAAACTAAATAGTAATAAGATTTGATACAGCGAGAGGTACCTTAACTGGCATCCAAAATGGTAATAATTTAAACTCGAACTGAGAAAAGACGATCGCATTTTAAGAAACGCTTATCTCATCTTCGAGCTTTGCTCGATTTGTACTCTAAACTCAATTCCCAACACTTAAACACTGTTTAACGGGCGAGAATTGCAGTAAGAATCAGACTTCTCTTACCCGCCCATGTTCAACAAGTCTTGTAAGCATCACAATCGTTGTGGCATTTTCTTGCCAAATCATTCGCCAGAAGTCTTGGTAAGTGCCAGGGACTGGGCCTGTGCGATTCAAATTTATCAACAAAACTAAATACACACAAACGTAAAACAAAATGTACAAAGCAAACTACTAATGACATAAATTACCTTGACAAGCAATATAGGTTTTCGGAGTGCCATCATAACCCTGAAAATTACATCGAGATTCACAAGTGTGTTTAATATCTTTCATTGGTGTTAATCCTCGGGATCGGATCCAGGATTTTTCTCAAGGAAGGGAGGAAGAGGGAGGGGAGGGGATGCACCCCTGTACCCCTCGCCTAGGTACACCCCAGATCCCCACCCTACTAAGTAGTTCCCCATCTCACGTCAGTTTTTCCACAAACATCAAGAGAGAGAATGAGTACTTAATTGACTGGTCCCTTCAGGAACTATCCATGGCAAATGAAACAAAGAAATGACAAATCTTCCAGAATCCCAACTGAACGGAATCAGACCAGTAGGCTCTTTAACAAGGGCGGCCGAGCTGTT
The DNA here is from genome assembly GCF_036669935.1 of Montipora foliosa. Taxonomy (NCBI): domain Eukaryota; kingdom Metazoa; phylum Cnidaria; class Anthozoa; order Scleractinia; family Acroporidae; genus Montipora; species Montipora foliosa. The sequence continues at coordinate 6,015,339 of NC_090878.1, read as the reverse complement.
GAACTTGGACAACCCAGAACAAACTCAGCTTGTTGTCGGAGAGGAATTTAAAACCGGGAACTTCGGATTGCAACCTAACATCGCCAACTTCAAGCTAATCAAAATAATATGACTGAACTGGGCACCTTCGAATTTTTTCAAACAAAAAATAATCAAATAAGAATACGTACATGAAGATAACTTGCGTTTATATAGTCAGAGTTTTCGGAGCCGTCAATGATAGGAAGGGTAACTCGTGAATGGTCATCTAAAAACAAGAAAACATGATCACAAATCAAGCAATAATATCAGTTACGTAAAGTAGTCTCACCAATCAGAATTTATGACTTGACAAGTTTGTCTCAACTTCCTGATCAGGAACGCTCAATGCTCTACAGACCGGAAACAAATGGCTGGTAGAATCATTAACTCTGGTCGCGTAATCTATAAAGGCCTCCATACCCGTCCACTTTTCGCCATTCCAACTTGGGATGTTCAGAAGGTGGGTAACGCTATCAACCCGCAAAATAAATAATATCCAGCCAATATTCACTTTCAGAGGGGCGTAGCTACGATTTTCAAAAGGAGGGGGGGGGGAGGGTGTCACACTGAAAGTGACAATTTTTCGGATGTGCAGTGAGTACTGGGGGGGAGGGACAAGCCTACAAAATAGCTGCGTAGATGATAATGAATTGATATAATGAATTTATATAGCGTAGCGTATTTTCTTTTTACATATTCAATTACGCTTTCCAAATAATAAAAAACAAGTTAGTCAGTGGACAGGGTTATGCACCTTCTGAACAACTGAGGCCATATGGTCAAATGGACAACCCAGTCACTTTATCCGAAGCCAATGGAGCATGGTTTCTACTGTGGTACAATGACCTACACAATTAATACGGTTCTTTTCCCTATGATTTCACATCCACTCCTCATTAACATCACAGTTTACCACGAAAATTAGGTTTTATCAGAAACCCATAAGGGTTGAAACGTGTAACGCGCGTTCACAGCTTCCGAATATTCAGTGCGAACTGATTGGTTGAATGTTTCAGTGCTAAGTACTATATTTGGAAACCCCTCGCTCTTGTTGTTCCAAATATGGTACTTAGCAAATCGAATATCCAGAACCTTGTTTCCCAGCACACAAGGGACCGTTACACGTTTCAACCCTTATGGGTTTCTGGTTTTATCTAACGAGTCGATAAAGGTGAATAATTATATCTCTCAGATAGTACGCGCGCTCTGATTGGCCTAACTAGCGGGCCATATTCTGCAGTACGGCCAGCAGTCACAATCACATTCTAAGCTTTCAATGGCAGATCGAAAGTCTTCAACTGAGGGTAGTAAATTTGACATGAAGATAAAGAGAGTTCCAAGAGGCCAGTGTCACGCTTCAGTTTTGCTTCTATAACGAATGTGGTCCTTAGATAAAGTTAACCAATGAAAATTGAGCTGAATCAGCAGCGCGTTATAAAAATGGTCCACTTACATGCGATGATATTTGCGTATCTATTTTTATTCTTGTTTCCTGGTTTCTTAGCATCATTCCAAGAGAACTGCTGACCTTGTGCAAGAAGCTACGAATAGAAAGTTTAATATGTAAACAATGAAGGAACGAGGGATTACCGAATTTTTCTTGATTTCATTGCCTTGCGAACTGATTCACTTCCTTAGTTACTAAAAATTGAGGAAAAGAAAGACTGACTCGCTGTCCTATTGACTGAAATACTGACTGTCAGACTCCCTGTCTTACTGACAAACTGATCGACTGACCGATCTTCTGAATGACAGACTAATTCACCATTTGACTGAATGACCGACTCATTGATTGATTGGATGATTGATTGATGTCTTGACTGACTGATTGACTTACTGATTGGCCTGCTGGCCAACTGACTGACTAGTTGACTGACTAATAAGCTAGTTGGATGATTCATCAAATGATTGACTGACTGACACTGACATAATTCCTGCCTAATGAGCTGACTGCATCCATCTCCTCACGTGCACTGCGGATAACAGAGAAAACTGTTAATGATGACAACAAACGTTCAACAAAGTGGATTGGAGGAGAAAGCTTGGCGCAGTGGTGATAGCACTCGCTTTCCACAAAAGTGTCCCGGGTTCGATTCACTTACTCAGTGGCATAACAGGGTTGAGTTTGTTGGCTATGTTCTCTGCCCTGAGAGATTTTACTCTGGCTTCACCGGTTTTGCCCTCTCATCAAAAACCAACACCTGACTAATCTGATTTCACTTCATGTGATTTAGTAGAGCACTTGTGCCCAGCAAAATAAGACTGAGACTTCGATAAAGTAATCATTACTATGAATAGTCATCTAATTCAAATGACGGGTGTATTACAAGCTAGTAAATGGACCAAACAAGTTTATTACAAGAAACGACCAACTTCCAACGTCAGTGACTTCATAGTTCATTTGGTTAGAGCGTCGCACCGTTATCGCGAGGTAACGGGTTCAAACCCCGTTGAAGTCCTTAATTTTTCAGGCTTCTCTACGCAATTGCTTAAATTGCGTTCACAACTGCGAGGATCATAGCTTCACTTGATTACCTTGTACTGTTTGGCAAATCCTGCGTTCTTTTCTCTCTTCAACTGAGTGACATATTCTGAGAACTGACTGACAGGGATTGGCTTGGGTTTATCATCCAAATCATCAGCTGCGGTGTTGCCGTATATAGGATCAGCTGTTGTCTCCACTGTCTCACCTTACAGAGCACAGAGTTAAGTTACTTTAGAAAATAATCAAGCATTAATTTATTGGATATTAAAAAGGCGTCTTTCACAAGCATAAAATTCATAAATTGGGCGCGATATTTCATGCAGATAGAGTCTTTCACGAGTGCTCATCATTTTATCTTTGGCACTATCCTACTGCATGACTTACCAGACGAATACCAGTTCAAAAAATGGAGAGATTTAGGTCGTGTTCTATTGGGATCAACCGTTAAGTACATAAGTAAAGACATTTATGTACATTTCCGTGATGAAATAAAAATGACATACGATGTTTTCACTAGTGAAAAATTGTAGTGTCGGCCTTTTGCTTGGGCGAACAATTTTTTTTTCACTAGTGAAAAATTGTCGTATCAGCCTTTTGGTTGGCTAATATTATGTTGAACTTTGGCGCGAGTGGCCTGTGAACTGACAGCGGGAGTAAAATTTGTAAACATGACAAATACACACCTGGCTCCTCCTCACTGGGGGGACGCGGTCGTGAACCTCCACCATCGGGTCGCACAGTGTCATAAGCGTCATTAAAACTGGCCTGTGTCATTAGATGTGATTCATTTGTTTTTGAACTGCGTTGATCTTGGCGACGGCGCCTGCGAAAATTATTCATCATCACTTTTTCGGTTTTTTAATCGCAATCCAGCCAGGATTTATAACATTTTCTTTCAATAAATTTCACTAAATTCGTGTGCCAAATTGATAATATTAAGTCCCAACCTAAATACATGCAGCCGAAAAGAGTTGGCGTTTTCTCAAAAAATCAGAGCTATTACACTTGCTGTAAAAAACCACTGATCCCACATTGTTTCTTTCAGGATATTTCTCACTTTCTCTCCTCTTTCCACGAAAATTAAACGTAAACATGTTTTCTTTAACAAAGTAAAAACGCAATCAATGACATAACCACTATAACAATCCAATGGGGTGTCCTAAGATCGGGAACCCACAATTGTGCTTTTACCCTTGCCATTTCTTTCTGGTTAGTAATGAGTTTCAAATTTGCTCGTTCCTGGATGTAGAAAAAGCAATGGTTGGTAATAAAAACGAGGTGTTTTTTCGTTTGTTAACAACGGAGACAAAGAGAATAAATAAAGCAGGCTAACCTCCTCCAAATAACGATCCCAGCAATTACTACACCAACGAGTACTACAATAACAACTGCAGAGGTAATGGCGGCAATAGGAGATGACTTCTCGACACTTTCATTTCCAAGGTTAGATGCAACTAGAAATGAGATAAGAGATGTTTAAATTATCTGAGTGAGTGACCTTAAAACCAAGACAAAATCCCACAGACATTGGTTTAAGGGCGGTTTTTAATTGAGTGTCGTAAAACAAATACCAAAGCAACCTCGTTCCCAGGGTCCTGGAAACGAGGTTGATACCAAAGTAATTACTTCAACCAATCACAGCAGGTGCAAACAGTGCAATGAACCAATCCAAAGCAATTTTAAGCGCGGGAAAAATCGCGCGTGCAAGTCGCGATTGGTTTTGGTTTTGATAAACTGGCGCGAGAGTTTTAAACCAATCACTGACCAAGATTGGCAACTGCAATCGCGAATTATTTTCGACAGTCATTTGAAAACTGCTCTTAAGTTAAATTTACCACTGTTGGAACGATTTGCAAGCTGACGTTAGGGGCTAGAGCGGTTTTCAAATGAGTGTCGTAAAACCAAAACCAAAGCAATTACTTTGGCCAATCAAAAAGGACGGAGACAACCCAGTAAACCAATCAAAACTCGAAGTAATTACAAGTAGCCGACACTAAGCGCGGGAAAATGTGCACGCGCGAGCCATGATTGGTTTTGGTTTCACTTCTGATTGGTTGAAAAATTGGCGCGAGAACTTTGAACCAATCACTGAGTGAAGTAATTATAAACCAAAGCAATTCGCTAATTACTTTCGACACTCAATTGAAAACCGCTCTATGTCACGCAAAATGATTTAATTTTACGACACCAAAAATGAACAAAAAAGTAGAATGAAACATTGCAATAACCACTTAAAACCGTTGATCAACATAACAGAAATACAACAAAAGCAAATAGACGCATGGATGGACACAAATGGACAAGATTGAAACGGATTGCATTTGGGTAATCTTGAAAAAACTCCGGCGGTCCGACGTTTTTCAAGTTTATGGCAACTCGCCTTGATAAAGGCCCTTCTTGCTCAGAATCATCTTGTTTGAGATGTAACAAAAATTTTATCAGTAAAGAAATTCTGTATTACCATTTTTGAGTTTTAAACTCCTGATCACCTAAAAATGTCCCCTAAACAACCTAAAATAACGTGACATCCCCTTAAGCCCTTCGTCATAGCTCTGACAAAGTCAGAATTCGAACCCCCTTCGAATTCACTCCCTTTAAGTCTAAGCATTGGATACCTATTTCCAGTAAGTGTTAGGATAAATCCATCTTTTTATTTTACTCGAAGAACAGAGTCACTTTTAGGAGGCAGCGTGGTTCAGTGGTTAGGGTGTTGGGTTTGCATGCGGTTGGCCTGGGTTCAAATCTCATTCTAACTTCCGGTGTGGATTGGCTTCCGGTTGTCCCGGATTCAACTGTACAACACTTTGTAAATAGCCAACTGGTTGCCTCCTGCCAGATGGGGTTATTAATCATGTTTCTGTTGAGTTTGAATTGTTTCTTTCTGATTATTAAAACGTGGGGTGCCTGTAAACTAGCTTGATAGCTAAGTGCACTTTTACTAAAAACCAAGCATTTTTTTTGTGACATAAATTGTCTGTATGATTCCGGGACAAGAGTGATGTTGACGTTGGGGAAAAAAGCAAGGGAACACATTGCGGCGCTTATCAAAGCCAGCGTGCACCTAATAGCCCTTATCAAAGTTATCAGCGGTTTTGCCACATGAACGAGGCTAAGAGGTCATTTTGTATTGAATTGACCCTTTAGCCTCTTTTGCATGTAGTTTTAAACAAAGAAAACGTGCCTGTAGGCTCAACTCCAATAAGGACCATCACGTGCATTTTTGGACGTATCTCTGGTCCACCGACTGTTGGGATCATCCCTTACTGTTTGTTAGTGCATTTTGTAACGTGAGAGAAGTCTATCTTTTCTCTGTGGTTGGGATGAAAATGCTTGCAAAAGCGCACACAGCCACAAGTCAGACAATTGATGGTTGGCATCTGACGTCACGGCGGCCATGTTGGTGTAGAGAACAATGCAGTAAAATGTCTTTTGGGAATTTGACTCTATTGTTATGCAAAACTTGTGTGGCCATTTCCTATTGCTTTGTACACCAACATGGCTGCCTCATCACGTGGATGAAAACCAAGAATAGAGCGTTTTCATCTGACGTCACGGCGGCCATGTTGGTGTACAGAACAATACAGTAAAATGACTTTTGGGAATTTGACTCTATTATTATGCAAAACTTGTGTGGCCATTTTCTATTGCTTTGTACACCAACATGGCCGTCTCATCACGTGGATGAAAACCAAGAATAGAGCGTTTTCATCTGACGTCACGGCGGCCATGTTGGTGTACAGAACAATGCAGTAAAATGACTTTTGGGAATTTGACTCTATTATTATGCTAAACTTGTGGGGCCATTTTCTATTGCTTTGTACACCAACATGGCCGTCTCATCACGTGGATGAAAACCAAGAATAGAGCGTTTTCATCTGACGTCACGGCGGCCATGTTGGTGTACAGAACAATGCAGTAAAATGTCTTTTGGGAATTTGACTCTATTATTATGCAAACCTTGTGAGGCCATCACGTGGATGCAAACCAAGAATAGCTTAAACGTCAAACGGTACGTCCCTGGTACTTTTAGCTTTCTAGTTAATTTAGGGGGCCACTGACCCTCCTTATTCTTATAAGTTATCTATTATAAAAACCAACGTAAAAACAGAGCACAAGCAAATGTTGTTGTTGTTGTTTTCTTACCTGCTTTCACGTCAATCTGAGCAAGGAGTTTTGCTGCGCCGGTGAGGAATTGCTCATCAGTGGAACGCTTCTGTAGAACACATCCAAGTTTAATCGCTTTCAACCATCAGTGTAAGGTCATTTAAAAAACACTCAATCTTCTGCGATTTAAAGGTTAGCCTCGAATTCCAGCGTCATCAAAAAAGCTAATGTAGACATCAAGGGGAATAGAAACTCTAGTGCGGCGTCGGGTTCGATCGTTAGCCCTTTGTGAGATAAAAAGTCTTTGAATACCTTTTTGTGTGAAAAAGTTAAAATTATGTTCAATCTGTTTTGCAAACAGTTGGAAAACTGCAAGAAAGCCCCCTCCAAGTGCGGCATTTGATTGACGCACGGACAGCGTAGGTTCCCAATTATAGGTATCCAATTTCGAACTGTTCAAATTGGACACCCACGTGATCGCGCGACAATTACGCGACAAATAGGCACGCACAGAAACAATCAGATTCGAGAATTTTGTAATAGTTACAATTAGCTCGATAATCACGGGACACGTTTTTGGGCAATCAGGGGCGAAGTCAAAACCAATCGTGATTGGATCGCGCGCATTTTCCCGCGCTTTGCGCCGGCCGCATGTATTTGCTTTGTGCCAATCTTTGTGACACGATTGGTTCCTTTGTTATCTGTGTCCAAGGGTGGTTTTGCTATAATCCACCTCAACAGAAAGACCATCGATGGTATACCTTTGACTTAGCAGTTGTTGCTCTGGAATATACATTGTACTTCTGGCCGCGTGACAACTTCTTATTAGTAAAACCACCTATGTCTTCGTCGTCACCAAGAACAAATGTCATCGAGGGATTAACAGCGCTTGCAGGTATTTGAGCAGAAACATAGAAATCAGGTCCAAAATTATTCCATTCGGAGATTTTATCAGTCCAATCCTCAACTCGATGCACCAAAACTTGATAATAACTAAAACCATAAAACAGAGGAAATGAAGTAGATAAGAAATTAAAGCGTAGTGGACTGAGACTGTTGTGCTAGTTACAAAGGATGTAACAACCACGTGATCTGGTGACGTCATTTGAAGGACTGAGAAGAAAAATTTTACCGCCGTATCCCACAACCACGCGCGGCCTTAAGAGTTGTTTCCAAATTTCCTGCAGTATATCCATCGCCAAAACTCAACAGATCATTCCGTGGCTCCCACATTTCCTGTGACTGAATGTACCTTCAAGTAGAACCGACGAGATCTAACCTCGCCTCTGCCACGTTGAATTCGAAAATAATATTCAAGGCCGCGCGCGGTTGTGGGATAGGGCGTTAAATTTCATCACCAGATCACCTGGAAGAGCAGGGAAAAAAGATCGTCCACAATGTACAGCGGCTGCTGTCAAAGAGCCCTGTTGTCATTGGAAAGCAACGTGGCAGATAAAAGCCTTTCAGTGGCAGAATCCACTTATGTCTTCTGGAGAGGTTTTAGTTTTCTTCACTAAGTGCTGCTTAAGAAGTCTTACCTGATGGGGCCGTTGTCCTGGTCTGCGGGCCAAATAGTTAAATTCACTGATGATCCAGTAGTGTCGATATTTTGGGTTCCCACTGGGTTTTTCGGTGCAGCTGGGGCTAGTGATAACAAGAAAACTCGCTGAAATGATCTCCCATGAAGAACACCATGTTTAAAGAGGCACTGTCACGCTAAATTTGCTGTTTTTAGGTCACAACTGGGTACAAATCTCAATTGGTACTTAAGCTCAAACATACAACATTCCTCACAACCCACTGATCAGAAGATATGAAATGTATTTATGGAACAAACAGCTATTCGTATTTAATTTTTGGAGACTAGCTGACCAGTTTTTTTCAAGTTCCAATCCATTTCCATCCACAAACAACGAAGAATGGCTTCAGAGCACTTCAATGGTTATTGGTAACAAAACTACAGAAACATTTTTTGGTCTTCATTGATGCAAAACCGATTTTTAGTGTTTTGAAGTTTAACTAAAATAGCGTGACTCTACCCTTTTAAGTATCAAAGATGCTATTTACAAATGCTAGAATGGGAAGTATGTCATTAGTGTTTGTTGTGTCACAAAACGACAGAAATCTGGTGTCTGATAACGCTTCCAGTTCCCAAAACAAGCAGCAGAGAGACCTCGGTCAATATTTAAAAATGAAATTCGAGGCAATAAAGAGCTGTGAAGTATTTAAAAACAGGCAGGCTAAGCTTCATATTAAGACGTGTACAATGAGCAGTTTGCGGTCTTGTATTCTCTCACGATTGTCGTCAATCCATCAAGTAAATATATGTATAAATCAATGTTGTGAAAAGCTTCTTAAGTTTGGTAAACATAAGTGGACTCCAAAACACTAGGAACAAAAACGAAGGCAGACTAACCACCTTCAAGCTTGATCTTGAACTTTTCAACAAAACTTGAACAGATAAAAGATCTTTCCAACAGATGGTCAAGCAAAGATCTCCCAAAATCTAACATTACGAGGTCGTTTTTTTTTTTTTTTCATCCAATGGTTCTCAGTGAAACAGTATGGATTGAAACAGCATGCACAAAAGAAATTAAAAAGAAAAAGACAAAACAAAAGAATAACATACCAGCAATCAAAGTATGAGTTGTTACCATGGAACTGTTGTCCCCATTGCCACAGTGTGTTGTAGCAAACACAACAAAGTCGTACTTTGTGCCAGGATATAGATTGGTAAATTCTTTGCTCAATGCCTTGGTTTTTACTATTCTAGAGTCTGTGAAGTCAGGATAATAAGTCTTTGTACCTTTGAAGATAACCTGAAAATGAGTGCAAAGCAAAAACCTCACAAATGTTAGATGATTCGAGCTGGGTATTCACTGATAAATAAGGGCTTATCTACATTCCAAACGTCAGCTCTTCTTTTCTTAGTCTTCATTTCCCACCTACTCTATTTTCAGATTTAAAGGTTTACAAGTCCCTAACTTGGACACAATCCACACACCCTTAGTAATCTAAATTCCTCCTTTCTTCCTGTCGCCTTAGCACCTGTGTTAACTTGAGTCACTGTCATTCAAAATATCGGCACCCAGGGAATTATCACAATTAACTAAATGTTTTAACAAAGTTAACCCTTTTTCAAATGTAAAACCTTGGCATATAGCTCGAGGACGGTGGTCAAAAAGAAAACTAATAATTCACTAACAAATACCTGGCAATTTCTAATTGAACTAAGTGTAAAAATCAATCAATTACCGTGTACATTTGCACATCTCCGGATATCTTGGGCTTTTTCCAGGACAAGGTGATGCTTCTTTTATCTGCAGGACCTGCCTTGACGTCACTTGGTGGACTAGCAGCTGTAACCAAAATAATTGTCACAGGGTTATCTATAGATCGAACCATAAAACAATTTGGCAAGTGCATGGCCCAGTGGTTAGGGCGCTTGCCTTGAGATCTAGAGATCCGAGGTTCGAGATCCGAGGTTCAAGACCTGTTCTGACCACTGGTTCAATTTGTTCCTGGTAGTCCCAGGTTCATCTTCCCAGCTGCACTTGTAAATAGCCAACTGGTTTGCATCCGGCCAGTTGGGATTCTTAACAGTTGTTGTTGTACACTTTGCACGCGAAACAAAGGGCCGCCAATTTTAACCAATCAGAAGAAGTCACGTCACGGGTGACTGCTTCTGCCATGTTTTTTCAGGGAAATGACAACTGATTTTCGCAGTAATGGGTATTCTAAAAAAAATATCATTTGTGACTGTGCTGGGCTAGTTCACTCTTGGAGTGTGAGGATGTTTCATCATTTGCACCATAATCCACAATCAGTTATAGCTCAACAGAACAATCCAGGAATACAAATGCAAAAGAAAGGTCATAAAAAAGATTTCCGTAAAAAAGCTCTTGTCTTGTCCCATTAGTGCCTCATTTATTGTATCCAACCTTATTTTAAAAATTCAAGCGAAAAATGTTGATTAATGAATCAAGACTAAAAATATCCATAATTCTATGAGAGAATGGCTGCTCAACTTTATTTGGCTTATACACATACATACAACTGGGGCTCCAGCGACTTATCAAAGAATAGCACGAGAGTCCTCGATCTAACACTGATGTTTTTAATATTAATTAAAACACCGTGGTGCTGCCTCAAATCACTGGAACGAAAAGTCTGAACTTCTTAACGTGTCCGGCTGAATTTTTCTAGTGTGAATGTTGAAAACTCTGTTGCACTCTCGGCAAAGAAAAGTAACCCCAAAAAAGATACATGCTCGCTTGATGTGTACATGCAATCCTCGTCTATGCACGAAGAACTCGTGCAATCTTAATACGTGATTAAGGAAAAACAAATGACGGAAGATTTCTGCGGCCGTTACAATGACCTCTTTTGATTTAGCACTCATCGATTCTAACGTCAATCCGTATTATTTTAAAGGAAATACTTAAATATATTCATTAAACGATGGGCTATTACTTCCCAATGGTTCATTGTGGGTGTGACCATATCTCTAAACTTTTTGCTGCATTATTCGTAGTTTTTTATGTTGCAAACAACATTGTAATTAAAAGTTAGAAATGATTACAGAACTGAATGTGTGGGAGGCGCAGTGGCCTCATGGTTAGTGCGCTCGACACCGGATCGAGTGGTCTGGGTTCGGGGCCTGGCCGGGGACATTGTGTTGTGTTCTTGGGCAAGACACTTTACTCTCACGGTGCCTCTCTCCACCCTTGTGTATAAATGGGTACCGGCGTAATGCTGGGGGTAACCCTGCGATGGACTAGCATCCCATCCAGGGGGAAGCATAAATACTCCAAGTCGCTTCATGCTACGGAAACCGGAGATAAGCACCGGCCTTAATGGGCCTTCAGGCTCGTAACAGAGACTTTACCTACAGAACTGAATGCATCCCAAAGGGATTATAAGATAGCACTGATCTAATCACTGAAAAGCAAGCACCATTTGAATACTAATTAATGTTCATCTTCACTTATCTTAAAAGCATGTTATTTCTTTACCTTGTGCTGAGGATAATTTAAACAGTGATTTGCCTCTTTGTTTCACAGTTTTCAACAAAAAAACTACAGTCCCGACAGTGTTATCATACACTACGACAATGTTCTTGGTGTCACGTCAGAGCAGCATAGGAACCTGTGGGATATCCTACACTATAATCATCACATTTATCGGCGTCTTCGACAATGGTTCTATTACTCTTGACTTACAACAGGTAGTAGTCAGTACGTATCATTTCCTGATGCTTAAATGTAACAATGCTTAATATGCTTTAAACCAGGTCATTTTGAACATTAATCTGCTCCTCTCCTGCAACCTCACAATGTTATCCAGTGGCTGACACCTCACCTTCCCACGTCACTTTGATTTCCTGCCATTTACCAACCACTAGAAAGTTCTCATGGTTCGAGAAGACATAATTATGATCGGTAAACTCTAGGGCCCACATCCACCTGAAAGTGTTTGCGGTCATTCGCTCTTGTTTTTAAACGCAGAGTTGTCAAATGTCTGATCTGATTGGCTCGCTGTACATTGTAGAATTGTGCAAGTTCGTGCATGAGAAAATTCGTTGTAACTTTCGGGCGAATATGGGTCTTTAAACACCAATGTTTTTCTCATAAGGACGAACGCAAGAAACTGAAAACTTCAATTACGTAAATTCAATTTATTAGAATTAAGTGGTGTATCCTGTCGTTAGGGAAAAGAAGCATCAACATTTGATTTGATTTGAGTTACTTTCTTGATTTCAGTTTACGGTGTCCCCGATTAGTGTTCCAGCGCTGGAACGACCAGACACTTAAATAAAGTTCCTTTCCTTTCTTTTCTTTCCTTTGCTTCTGAAAATTACGTTTCAAGGGAAAGACTGATGATTTAGGGATCGAGCAAATCCCAAGAAGCATTATCACCGTACACAATTAAATGAATGTGTGATTTAAAGCCATTATGGTTCCTTTTTTACTCTCTGTGTGATAAAAGGTATTGATCGAGGCTAGAGCCTCACTTGGATCATAACATTCACAAAAACTTAACTTTTCATAAATTTCCTCAATTCTGAGCTTGTTGAAATGTTGAATTCATTGAGTTTTTCTGTATTTACTGGCAATCAAGTACATGGATTGTGCTGCTGAACATTATTGAATTTATCTAATTCAAAAATTGCAGTGTACTCATATCAAACACTTTGCTTGATGATAATTGTGTGCATGCATGTTTACAAAGGCTAACTCATTCACTTCTCAGGTGCCCTGGGACGCCCGCAGTTGACGAGTAAAATCATCTGGCATTAGACAGAGTATAATCTGTTAAGTTTCACTCCGAAGAGGCAATGGGTTAACAGATGGAACCTAAAATGTGTTCAAAGCGCGAAACTTCTTGGTGTTATAGTCCTAGATGACTTATTACAGTCGGATAGTTAAAACATCGTCCAAAGGTTTGTACTTGTTAAAGGTGTAGTTCAACTTAAACAAATTACGTTAGACTTTCAAGTAACAATATACTTTTGTTCTATTGCTGCTTTATTATATGGAATGCCACAGGCAGACCACGTTAATAGTCCAGTTAAGTTTTTTTGATTTTTTTTAATTTTTCAGCGTAGTCACAAATGTGTATACCTCAGGGATAGTAGATTACCCGCTCGATAATTATAAGAGATTAAGAACTGCAATGAAAATGTTTTCTTTCGTCCCAAGTAATCCATTGTGTTTCCCTAGTAACTTACTAACGGTTATGGAGCCATTTCTTTGACTCTTCATCAAGCTTTATTTTGTTACTCTGTCTTTCAAAGCCTACAATGAGGAAATGAATCAATTTTAAAAATTTATCTGAACAGATAACCAGACCAGTCTGATTTTGAGGC
>NC_090878.1:5964361-5986861 GCF_036669935.1 Montipora foliosa | reverse complement strand
AATGCCCCCTGGCCTTCCCAATTCCTGGGCAAAACACTGTATTGGATGTATGGATAACCTTCATTATTTCAATAAATTTGCCATTGAAATAACCTAAAAAGGTTACATAGCCACTGATGCTAAATCATATTAAACAGTAAATAAAAGAATAATAAATTACTTTAGCAGCCATTTTAAGGTTCTTTTTCTGTGTTTTTCTGAACGGAAAATAAAAAACAAAAACAAGAAAAAGAAGAAAGGGTCCAAAAAATTATTTCATGAAAATGCAACATTACAAAAGATCTGTAAAAGCTGAAGCCCCTTCCTGGGGTGACAATTAGGCATCCTCAGTACAAAACAATTTTACTTACGTAAAGTGACAGTAACAGTTGAATTTCCCTGACTTGTAATGTAAGGTGAACCAGCAGCCGTTTCAAGTGATGCAGAACACTGGTAGATTGCATGGCACTGAACCTGACGCCTTGATGAATTCAATCTTGCACAACGATAATTATTGTTGATATCGCTAGGATCACTGTATTTTATTGTCAGAGATGAATTTGACTCATCCAACTTGACTCCATCTTTTCTCCATTCATATGATATTGCACGCGGCAGTTTTTTGCTAGATTTGGTGACACAATTCAGTGTGATAGTTGCGCTATTTGCAGCTAACAAAGTCGCATCATCAACATGCACAAAAAGGAATGCAATTTGAACTGAAAAACAACAACAATATATATGGCTTTACTTCTTGTTGTTTTGCTTTCTGTATCTAAAACACGAGGCCAAAACTGTTAGTTTCAAAACATTTTGACCAATAACAGATCAAACACAGTCATCCTACTCTGCGACAACATAAATGATGAACATTAATTCTCTGTTGAAATTGCAAAGATATTGATTTACCTTAAAGTATCCACTGCTTAAAGTAAATGACTTACTGACTGGACCACTGAATAATTGACCAACCCTCTAACAAACCAATAGACTGACTGCATAAGTGGATGACTGGCTTTGAACTGCCTGATGTGGAGTTACCAATTGGACAACCAACTGACAAGCCCATTTCTAAGTGGACTTGATGATTGGTACAGAATACCTTAAAATTTCCAAACACTGGATGTGGTTTTAGAATAACTTATTAATTAAAAGCAGTGCTAAGTTCGATAATAATTATCTTATTCTTTTAAACAGGATAGAATGAGCAGCACTTACAATCTTTACAACCAAACAACTCCACTCTCATACAAAGTCCATTGTGGTAGGTCTTTGGAAGAATTCTGACGAACTGAGCCGCAAATGGTAAAGAAAACCACCGAACAACGACTGAACGTTTGTCAATGTTTCCAATTAAATGCTGCAAAATAAAATAAAACAAAACCAAATAGGACACATATGAATAGATATCCTTGTGGCCCAACATGACCATCTTACATGTATTTTTTATTGAAACAATAAATTGCCTGTATTTTTTTTTCCTTTGAAAGTGAAGTTTTGTTTACTTGGAAACTTGTCTGTCTTCAGAGACGTTTTCAGTTGAGTTTTAAAAGTAATTACCCAGAGGGTGTAAAGTGCAGGTTGCAGGGTCATTGTTTTACTATTACTGAAACAACCCAAACCTTTACAAAAAATGCTAACCTTACACTAACATTGTTTTTTAGGCCTAATGTTAGCATTAGTAAAGTTTTGGGTTGTTTCAGCTTTGGTGAAACAGTGACCTGCAACTCTAACCTGCAACCTGCAGTTTACACCCTCCAAGTAATTACCAGTTTGTCATTGTAAGACTGAAAACACTTTTTCGATGGAAAAAAAAAGAAGCAAATCACTGCACACACTCAGTTTCTGAGGCACTCAGCAAGCTATATATTACTTCAATCCACCATTTGCATAAATCATTGCAGTTGGTGCCCTGTTAAGAGCTGAAAACCAATTTCATTTCCCCCACACATAACTTGGTTTCACACTTCCATGTTACATGTAGGTTAAGATTATTTAGAAAATCATTGAGAAAAGAATATAATTTTTGGTAATAGTGAACATAATAGTGTAAATGCAATGAGTTGGAGAAAACCCTGTATAATAATTCTACAATCATGTTAGATGCTAAACACTGAAACTAGTAGTAATCTCAGATTATTAAGGTGCGTTTCACAATCACTTTGGAAGCAAAGCAGAAGGGTAGGGAAAGAAAGAATGTCTTTTTATATGTTGTCTATCGACCACTTACTTATTTTTATAAACGGCTGTTACAGTATTTATTGGTTTTTGTAGTCAATCCTAGGGTTTACAGAATAGCTAGTCCTAGGACTGCCAAATTGGACTCAGCCTACGTACGGCCTCATCCAGTTTTGGCAGTCCTTGGAATTTTTCTCATCCAATTATTTCCAAATTGGACAGAATGTAGTCCAATTTACATGTACAAAAAGCCAGGTAAAAAAAACAACAAGGGAAATATATTAAACAAGTTTTATGTTTCCTTTATTGTAATTTGGAATGCCTTACATGTAGCTTAATTTTTTTTTTTAATTAATTTTTTCTATTTGACACAAAACACCATGCACCGGTGGCTCAGTTGGTCGAGTATCGGGCTGTCATGCGGGAGGTCGTGAGTTCGACTCAGGCTGGACCAATACTCAGGGTCTTAAAATAACTGAGGAGAATGTGCTGCCTTAGTAATTACATCTGCAAATGGTTAGACTTTAAAGTCTTCTCAGACAAGGACCGTAAACCGGAGGTCCCGTCTCACAACCCTTGTTGGAAATTAAATAGTATGGGACTTTAAAGAACCCACTCACTATTCGATAAGAGTAGGGAACGTAGTTCCTCGTGTTGTGGTCTAACCTTATCTGGACGGGGGAATCTTACACTTCCTAAAAATAAATTGTAAACATTACTGTGTAATAAGCAGTCTGGCTAAAGTCCCCTGAAAAACATTGTAAATGAGTCCTGAAAAGCCCTAAGGGGAGAGACTAATTGCTTTACTTCACTTCACTTCACTTCAAAACTTGCGAAGCGGCAAGCTTAATGCCACATGAAGTACTGTGATCAGCCAGACTAAGCCATTAAGGACCTTTAGATCAAAGGACAAGGACAACTTCAAGTATGAGTTTCCCGTACTGAGTATGCGCATAAGGTTTGGAGCCAACATTCTTCCAAGTGGGCTCAAAATGGAAAACTTGTACCCGTAGTTGTACTCATCCTCCCATCTAAAGGTCACTATTGTCTTTGTGTTGGGGATAAGACTTTGCCTTTTACATACATGTACATGTAAATTTACCTGCCCTCCATTATAACTTAGCCAAGACTGTCCATCATATCCATAGCTGATACCATAGCTTGTTACCCACTTGTCCACTTCATTATCTCCCTGTGTTGCTATTCCACTAACTGTAATGACTTTCCCAAAATCAAACTGTAAGTATTGAGGTGGAGACACAACTTTGCTACACCACGACTTAATACCATATAGATGACTATAGTCTTGTGTGTGAGTGCCATCAAGTTCTGATGATGCTGTAACTGAAAAAGGGCGTGGGTCTACACCTCTTTCATTGCCAACTGTTGACAAGCAACCTGAAATTGAAGTTGCAAAAAAAGAAAAAAATATATAGCCGGGTACATTATATACCTCTTTTTCTCTAAGAGAGCTTTAAAGAACTTTGCAGCAATGATGAATTTAACATAATAAACATCTTAAAACAAGTGGCTTGTAAATCTAATAACTTAATTGATCATGACATTTACTGTATATGTAGCATCAGCTTCATACAAATGAAACAGAACCCCATTTTTTTGTCAAAGAAGAAAGGACAACTGTACATTGTATAAAACTGAAATTACTAGGAAATCAATGATCCCTGAAAGAAGCTCTACACTGCTCATATGATCAGAAGTACTTTCTGTGTAAGTCACTGTACATCCTGGAGCGCTGCCTTGAATTAGAAAAAAAAAACAGGGAAGAATTCTCACTGTAAATGATTGCACAAATGCCAACTCTCTGATACTGAATGCTATGTACATGTATCTAATAGACACCAAGGTCAAATGGCTGCATTTCATGATGAACAACCCTCTCTATTAACACCATTTGCCTTGTAATAAGAAAAAGCCCCTACCCTGGTAAAAAGGGACTCAATTACGTACTTTCTATAATTCATAATTACATGTATACAGGTTGCATTATGATACCTTAAAGACAACACCACAAATTGAAATGAATTAACATCAGAGGAATCCGATGACTAATTTACTGAAAGTGATATTGCGCTGCATAAGGCTATTTCTCTATCTAGTGAGTGTAACTACCGTTAAGTAATTTACCATAAGAAGCCTTCTTTCCCTTACGCTTTTGCATTTTAGAATATTAAGTATTTAAGTTATCGTTTGAGTCTTTCCATTGTTTTCCCCCAAAGTCCCCCAAAAGAGAGTAGAGAGCAGGATGCGCATGCTAGACTTTATGCCATACATTGTAGATATTATGAGGCAGCTCTGTCACGCGACAGTAATCACGACATTTCTTCGCAAGCAAGCTAAGTAACTTACATTAGTTTTTGTTGACATGAGCGAAGCAAGTCGACGTCAAAGTCTAAGTTTTTCAGCTTCAAGTTTTCTCAAGTTTCTTCAAGTTTCCAGCTTCAAGTTTCAAGTTTTTTCAAGTGTTTAACATTGTTTCAGTGATGCAAGGACAGCACCAAGGTAGTTATTTTGCCTCTGAATAATTAACTAGTTTTAGCTTACACAATTCTTTAGCCGTGCCGCTTATCATTAACTTTGCTGTAATTGTGCATGTGTGTAACATGTTTCTCTTAGGTTTATATTTCTCTGTTTTTATATTTGTTCAGAACACGTAATTTTAACTTTTTTATGTAACCAAACATTAATTTGTCTGTAGTGTAATCTCACTTGAACGGTTTTCTTACCCCGTTACGATACAACTGTGTAATTTTGTGTGAACCTTGTTCTCACAGTGATAATAAACCTTGACATCAGTTTGTGGATGTTGTTGACATAATCACTGGAGCTATAGTGAGTCTCTTTAATTGTTGCCAACCTTTTCCCTTCCTTCAGAATAACATTAAGTAACCACAAAAAAAGCATTAAAGCCTTTAAATGTACATGTATGTTGCTAAAGCAAAAACTCTTGCTTTTTATAACTGGAAAGTGTACATGTACCTTGCGTGGATCCATAAACTTCCACTCTTAATGCTTTTCTGCTGTTGAATGCCACTGGGTAGAATCGAATGAATTTGACAGCAAGCGGATTGTAAAAATCACTTTTAACACTGAAGTTTTGGCCACTGTTTCCTGAAAATATCTAAGAAAGGGTAAGAAATGTGGGACCTTTAATTAGGGCACTCCATTCCTAATGAACTATACATGTACAACAAACTGGAAGTACTTTGTTTGTTTGAATAAAATGATACATTGGTGTTTGCCACAACACCATCTTTAGGAACCATAGTCAACTCCCTCACAGTAAGCACTATGTGAGGTAACAGCTTGTGGTAAGTAGTTTCCTGTGAAGATGTCTTCTTGCTACCTGCACACATGCAGCAATAATATATATTGCTCTGTATTATGAAAATTGAAACATACTGCATGAAATTAAACTGCATTTTTACAAAAGGTTGATTTGATCCAGTAACATTGTATCAATGTACATGTAGAGTGCAGACCCTGGTGGCATAGACCAGTGGTTAGGGAGTTGGGTTTGCATGTGGTTGCCTGGGTTCAAATCCCATTCTTGCCTCTGGTTTGGATTTGTTTATACATTTCTGGTTGTCCCAGATTCAACTTCATCATGCTTTGTAAAATAGCCATCTGGTTCCCTCCTGCCAGAATTGCTCCTTTCAGATTATTAAAAGTGGGATGCCTGTGAACTGGCTTGATAGCAAAGTGTACTTCCACTTTTTTCTTCACATTTTAGACCCACAGAGTAATGACACCTTCTTTGCCCTGTATAGCCAGATAGTTAATGGTTTGATTTATTTTTGCACTCTCCAAATGCCACTTAAAAAACAGTACCTATTAAATCCTTCACAGGGATACCAAAATTTTAACTTGAATAGTAAATAAAATCCTTTAAAAGCCACATGTCCCTGAGTTGTTAGCTTCACTAGTAGTTTGTTTGTGTTTTATTATGACAACTCTGACAATTTCAAGACTTTGGACCAGCTGATTTGTTTCCCATTGTTGTCAATTAGGGAGGTGCATGTACAATGTAGTTCGGACTATTGACTGATAAAAGTGAGAGTGGCTGCGTGTGTGAGTTGTGTTGGCAACGATGGTGTTATGATGCATGGGGCACTGGACTTAAAATTTGGTGATTTCAAGTTCAAGTCTGGGTCTCACCACTACATAGAGTTGTTATAGAAATTATAAATGCCTTTGGTTTAACTCCCCTGTTACGTTACGTTACATCTGTGGTTTGCCTCCGGTCCAGTTAAGTTACTTAGATGTGTTTTTCTTGAATTTTATTTGTTTTACAGGCTCTGAAAAGACCAAATTATAAGTCAAAACGTAGGTATAACTTACAGCATTTTATGAAGCCTTCGTGATGCTGTTAAAGTTTCTCTATTGTACAAAATGTAACAGGTGTGTGAATGAGATGTAGCTAATTCCAACATCAAAATTAAATCCTTGAACATTTGTGAACAAACTAAAAATAAATGTACATGCAAATAGTACATCACAAGAGGTGCATAGTACCTTTACTGTGTTATTTTCCTGATACATCTGCCAAGTGACATTATCCAAAGAGGTCTCTATCTTGTAGGTTTTTGTCCAGTCACCTGCACTGGGATTTCCCTGGGTGGCCACAGCACAAACAAAGTACACAGATCCCAGATCAATCTGCAGGTAGTCATTGTTATTATTGGTACTGCTGGGTATCCAGGCACTGGCTCCATTCAAACGTCCCTTGGAAGGAAGGAAACTGCCCAGAGATGAGGAAGCTGAAAATCTTTGATTGCGTACAACTGCACTATTTGAGATTCCAACTGGGTTTGCTCTACAGGCTGAAATTAAATCAAGAGAAAAATAGAGATGCTAGCTAGGAGCTAGGTGCCTTTATTTCCAGTTTCCCTAGAGTAACATCACTAATTTGACATCTTAAAAGACTACCTCCCAAAATGCCTTCATAAAACTCTATTCTCTACCACAATTCCTAGTTCATGAACTCCTTTTCTCAATAAATAACACTATCTACTGCATCTCTTTGAGCACTAAAATTAAGTGTCACTAACAAGACAATGTTTGTGATTTCAACTGTAAATTAGCTCAACATGAAGACTTACAAGTAAGAAATGTATATTTGAAGTGCGGGTTATAGACAAAAAAGTGAAGTGATCCTTGCACTTACATGTACACTGTAACTGGACAATTTCAGCAATTGTCACTTCAGCTTCAATGGTATTCAAGCTCATGACCTCTGAGATGCCGGTGCAATATGCTATACCAACTGAGCTACAAAGCCACTCAGTTGGGAGGTCAGAAAATTTGTTGGGCTCATGTGTTGCCGTGAAAGGACTGATGAATGAAAGAAATGAATATTTAAAGTGCGGGTTATAGATGAAAGGTTGAGAAGTGATCCTCACACTTAACCAACTGGGCCATTAATTTTAAGCAATTGTCACTTAACCCTTTAACATCCAAACCGGCCAGACTTAATATTTTACTCTGTCTTATGCCAGACGATTTTACTTGTCAATGGGGAACCCCTGGGCGTCAATGGGTTAATAAACACCTGAAAAAATACATTTCACTTGTGTAAAATACACATGTACATTTCAAATAAAATTATACATGTCGATTATGGAACAATATTTCAGACAAAATTTCATGAATGAGTAAAGATAGCAACTGTTGTTTATATCCATAAATTAGAAGATTTCTGCATCAAAATCTGAAGAATTCTTTCCACTTCGCAGTCCATCTTCTTTACCTTTGCTCTGAATCGCCTTAGTACTCTCACACCATGAAATAGTTGGCGGTTACTTTTAATAGTGAACTGCCCAGTACAGGTGCAGGCATCTTGGGGTAAGGAATGAAATTTATTATTCTGGAGCACACTGATTGGCTGAATTTTGATCGCTTGCCCAAAGAGGCCTAAAATTGTAAAGGGCAGCTCACTTATTGAAAATAACGGCCAATCGACTACGTCGTGTGAGAGTAATTTGAATTTAACTGGAAAGTTCACTCACCTATAGCAATTCAGAGCAAAGGTGAAGAAGCTAGCTCGTTGACATCAGCCTTGCTGTCTTTTTAAAGAAATGAGAGTGGAATTTAAAAGGGCAAAAGCCACTCGAAATACAAAAAAGTAATTTAACAACAAGTATCCAATCTGCGATGTTTCACACAAGTTCAACTTCCGGCCTACAGATTAAGTGTCCTTCACAGTCATGACGTTCGAAAATATGAATAACTGGAGGTGTCATGTTCAGTATTTACACACAAGTTATTCACCTATTAGGAAACGAATGAGCATTTTTTTTTATTCCTTACTTAGTAGTTAAATATAATTTGGGAAGAGCCATATTTTTCAGTTGCTTTCTGACGGGGATGAGAACGTTGTGGAATTTGATTTTTGTTGTCTCGCATGCGTTGTGGGCAAAAACTAAAACTGATGGCCAGATTTGAAGCAAAAATAAGAACACGCTTGTTTAGTTCGGCAATCGATCAAAGGACAAGCAATAACATTATCAGTGTGTCTATTTCATGGCTCGGCAGTCAAACCACCGACCTGTTATGTTGTATATTCGCTACACGCATCACTTGTTTGACCTAAAGACACAAAAAAAAATAGTTTCTGCTTATGCTATTAAATTTAAATCGCACATCGATTTAGATTGCCGTTCATCAGCCGTTCCAAAAAATTTGCATCTGTTCGCACGGTTTGTGCTATCAGCTGCCGTTTGCTGATCTCTGATTGGCTGACAAGAAACAGTCATCCCATCAGAGCAAATGGCGGCTGGCATACTAATCCTTGGAGCTTCTAATGCTGGATTTTCCGATATTATTTGAGGTTTTGTGCTTCGAGTTTTGGACGGATTTTAGCTGTAATGGTATGATAGGAAACCTCTGGGTTTCAGCTTGTCTGGTGCATGATTAGAAACCTGCACGATGGGCATTTGTTGATGAAAATCGGCTTGATGATGGAGCGATCCGAAATCGAGCTTTCCACCCTTGTCTTTCTATCGGTACGCTCAGTTGAACGTCGAACAAACCCTTCAGAGCATTCATAGTTTTCAGCCACAAAGAGCAAAAACTAAGAGCAACTACAGAATACAGGGCGAGATTTGAATCCAAAATAAGAGCAGGATCATGATCATTTAGTTCGGCAATCAATGAAAGAACAAGCAATAACAATATCAGTCTGTAATGTTCTTATAAAGGTGAGCCACTTGGACATTAAGATTTAAGACAACTGCCGAGCAAACGAGCCACCTCAACAAATTCACCTTAGATTGTGTATCAAACCACTCCTGCCTAGCGCTTCGCGCTTTGCGCATCGCGCTTATCCCATGTAACTTGAATTTCACGAAGATCGATCAGATTGCCGCAAAAACAAGAAAAGAAAAAACAAAGAAACAGCTCTGTGCGAACGAAAAAAAAAGTTTGCCGGGCGTCTCGAACCACTGACTTGTACCTGCATTCATCTCGTACTACCTCTCGCTTCATTCGATTGAATTACTGATGTGAGCAGTACTTTAAACTGTGCGGTTAAACAATAAAGACTGAGTGTCGCTTCACCGATAGTGTTTTTGCATAGCTCATTTCTCAAAAATAAAGCTTAAATCGGTTAAAAAATACCATGGTAATGTTCTTATAAAGGTGAGCCACTTGGACGTTAAGATTTAAGACGACTGCCGAGCAAATGAGCCACCTCAACATTTTCAACCTTAATCCACTCATGCCTGGAGCTTCGCTCGTCATGCATATCTCATGTAACTTAAAGTTCACGAAGATCGATGAGATCACCACGAAAAACAAGGAAAGAAAAAAACAAAAAAACAGCTCTGTGCGAACGAAGACAAAGTTCCCTTAGCGCGTCGAACCATCGCCTTGTGAATTCGTTTACCTTTCGCTTTATTCGATTGCGCTACCGATGTAGTGACTTATGTGGTCATGTATATATCAAACAATGAACGGTAAGTGTCACTTTGCTGATTCCATTGTTTTTAAAACGTGAAGCCGATAGTGTTTTTGCATAGCTTACATGTATTTCTCAAAAATAAAGCTCACATCGGTAAAAAAATACCCGGGCAATGTTCTTAAGTTCAATTCCAGTCAACTTGCAAAATTTGGGCTAGTTTTGAGTAAAACTAAAAATCGACCGAAATTGTCACTTACTAGGTTTATGCATCCAGCCCTTCAATTGGCCGTTTACTCCTGAGCGTCATGCCCACAGTATCAAACTACACTAGCAATTTATCGACAAAACCTTCACCCAGAAGCTACAATCAGCAACAAAATGAGTTAACACATTGTGTTTAAACATTTCTTTTCAAGTGTAAAATAACACTATAATTTGAATCATGCTCTAAATTATTGATAAGACCCCCCCTTTCCCATTCAATGTTGCCTAATTGTACCTAAATATCCCGGGAACCACACTACAACATTGTTTGGGGGGGGGGGGGGAAGGGGGCAATTGGACTACACCTACCTAAGAAGGCTAAAAGATAGAAGAAAAAAAGTAAAAAAGTAAAGTAACCATACTTAACGTCGATAAATCGTAACAGTAATTCAACTGACAAACCTGAGGTCAACGGTGCGCTCATTTTACTCCCCCCTCTCCATCAGTGCTCTGTTTTACAGGTATTTAAAGCTACTTAGCTACACGGAAAGGAAAGAAGTCGAAACAAAGATGCGAGATTCAGGAATCCAACTCAGGACCTCTTGAACCAAGGCCGCGCACTGTTATAAACCGACTGTGCCATCCTCGCTACTTTAATTGAAAGAAATGCGGCATAGGGGGTAGAAATGGTCAATGTGTCAACAATTTTGTTCCCGATTGTAGGTGTTAAAGTTATTAAAAGGAGTCAGTTCCACAAGTGTATTGGGTATGACAAAGAAACTCAAACTCACAGGATCAACAAAGAAAGGACCAAGTACTGGATGACATAGGAAGTTAAATGCTGAAGCCACTTTTACAACACACAATATCCTTGTTTTGACACACACTTTTGCCAAATTATTTCTTAATTGAATAATACTGTAAGTGGCTCAATTCACAATTTAAAAACTCTGTTCATATAGGCATAAAAAGTGAATTATAATTTGATAAATCCAATTACCTGTGACACCATTTGAAGTTTGCGGTGTGGAATACACTTCAACCTCACAAATTTTCAGAATTTTGTTGTCTCCTGGTACCACAACAGAGACATAACGACCAACAATTGGAGGATAACAGTAAAATGACTTAGTTTCCCCGGTAACCATAGACAGGGTCCCACCACAGCTTGTGTTTGTGCTGGTATTATTACCTGTGTGAATAACAGAAGGCAATGACATTTAGAAGTGACAAGGACATTTTTAATGTATAGTAATGTTGCTTCACCTTTGCTGCAGAGACAGAATAAATTCCTCCACTAATGCTGAAAGCTTAATTTTAATTCACTGAAGCATTAGTCAATCCTTGCTCAACCAACATTAAAAAAGACAGAATTAGTTTAAAACATGACTTTGCATCTCTTTGGGGAATGGAGGTATGAATTTATTTTTGTGAACTGCATCATTGATATATAACAGCCCAGTTTGAATCAACAACTTCAACAGTTTAATACTGTTTGCACCATGAATGCAATGATAATAATTATATGAAATTAATGAATCATATTTATTGAACTGCACATAAAAAATTATGATCCTTGATTCAGTCATGACAGGAAAACTTGAACCCAAGAATGACCAGCTCCCAGCATCAGTGACTTTATAGACCACTTTCATAAATGGAAACCACCTTTACATTCTTTTGTACATGCATTTATGTTAATTAGACCTACTATGCTCATTTTGAAACAAATATTCTTTTGAAATTTGCTCGTCGTAGCAAACAAAACAATATTGCTTGGTGGCCAGCTGGGCTAATTTCATAGACTTCTTAGTTGATTATGTGTTGTAATAGCACAACTACCAAAGCAAAACGATCATAATACTCATACAGGCCCTAGAGAGGTTTTTTGCAATTTTATGCTTGTTATGGCCAGTGAAGCTTAAAACAGCCAACAAAAATAAAAATAGTGTACATAACCCTCCAGCTGTGTGGACAATAATTACAAAAAATTAATCTCACAGTTCTTTCCAAACTATAATTATGTAATCTTCAAACTTTGACTCAATCAAATCAATTGAATCCTTTATTCTAAAACAATAATAAGGGGTATTCAAAGCTGTAAAAAGCTAAAAACTTGTGGGGTCCTTAATCGCTACCAGTGAGCCTGAAACGAACAAACGAGGAAGCTCTGTCATCAGGAGAAGCACACAGTTTTCTTTGCAATGCAAGGGATTGTGGTCAAAGGTGCAAAGAAATGAGGTTAAGCACAAATGCAAGAATTAAGATGCACAGTATGATCTTGTTACACAGAAGATTAGAGCTTGCTGTATTTTTTATTTCACTTCTACTGTCAGCAAGAACAAAATAATTCAAAATTGTTCAGTGAAAAAGGCCAAGAACTTGGAATATTGTAGGAAACAAATCTTTTAACCACTTGTCCAATTCTCAGGTCTGTGCAGTACATTTTTTCCAAGTTATTTGTAGAAGCATTTCACACAACTTTACAGAGTTTTGTAAGGAGATGTCATGTGGTCCATCAATATGGTGGCCAGTAATCAACGAAAACATCTGGAATTCACTTTGCGATGAAAGCACTAACTTTTCTCTCATGAGATAAAGTCCATTGTGTATGAACACATCTCCTAATGTACTTGAAAGGCTCAAACTGCTGAGATTCATAGGGATAGATTTTTTTTGCAACCTAACAGATTTGTATCATGGCCAGTGTCACTCAAAGTGACAATGCAGAAATTCAAAATGCTCTATTTTTGAAATGAAAGACGTCAAGGAACTGGAAACTTGAGAAAATATTTATTTTTAGGTCATCTTCAACCTCCTTTCGATAAAAATTCAGAAGAACTTGCAAGTTGGATTTTAGAATTTGATGATGTCACTGTGAAAACCATCTACTGACTTTTCTTTCTTCTCTCAAGTGGTGTACAGAAGGAGGTCCAGGTAGGGGTCCACATTTTGTACCATCATAATAATTATTTAAATTTCTCTTCAATTCCATGCACAAACCATCGTTGAATTATGCAGGATGAATAGTGAAGCTGGTACTTGTAACGTACAGCTGTATACCCTACAGTCCGTTTCGATATAATGAGTTCAGATACAGGATCTGGTAATATTGCTTGTGGTACATGCATATGTATGCTTTGAACAAGGATACAAATAAAAATACTATCGGAGATTTCTTGTCAGAAAACAGGTTCCACCATTGCTCTTGTTTTAATACTTTGCTTGACTCCATGTTATTAGAAAAGTTAAAAATAAGTCTAGCTGCTCAGAATTGAAGCCATTCCAGAGACTGAAGTATTTCGCTGTTACAGCACCAGCCCCATGTATGATAAGACCACAGGTCAAAGAGGACAGAATCACTTTAAAAAAGAGGTCTAGGCAAACGCTTCTGGCAAGAAATTAGTCTTAACGTACTAGCAAATGATTTCTTGACCTTCAGTATGTGTGGGAGCTAGGTGCATGAGCTTGTTGTCAACTGTCATTCCCAGTAACTGTGATTTAGTCACCCAAGTAATCACTGAGCTTCCTAGTTAAAGAGCAGATCCACAGTGCCCACATTGCAACAAAACGATGCTTCAGACGAGCTCAAGAAGTTGTTTATTAGCCATCCATGAACTAAGAAATCTCTGCATGATTACATTGAACACTATGACACATGCAACATGTTTGCCAACCAACCCAAATGAGAACCGCTCATAATTTATGATGTACCTGCATGAAAGCCCATGGTGGAAAGTTGGTTGTGATACACATACAGTCATGTATATCCACCTTACAGTAAACGAGAAGGACTTTCTGTGTACAGTTGATTATTATTCTGGCTACTTTGAGATTGATCATTTGGAAAGGAAGACTGCCAATTGAAAGCAGTAATTACCCGATTGAAATGCCATTTCTCCAATCATGGTATACCTCACATGTTCTAGTGACAGTGGTCCACCCTTTGATTCGGAAAGAGTTCAGAAACTTTGTAAGGGACTATGGTTTTGAAATAGTCATAAGTTCACCCAATTATCCTCAAAGAAATGGCTGCGTAGAGGACAATATGAAGACAGTAATACTGCTAATCAAGAAATCTAAGAAAAATGGAACCAACTTTTACTTAGTACTTCTAGACTGGAGGAGTACGCCAAGCAAAGAAACAGTAACTAGAAGCAGACGTCAAATCAAACTCCCCGCTCATTTCATTAAAGTCATTAAAAAATGGCATTAAACTAAGTCATTAAAAATGACTTAGTTTTCATTCAAGAACATTGAACTGTTTATAAACGCTTTGTGTACAGTTCAAAGGCTCATAGTTTTCTTCATGCATTGTTGCGTTTGCTTCTCAGAAGAACATTTTAAGACTTGTTTATCGCAAGATTCCTGTCTTTTGTTCCTGTTTTGAATACTTTCCTTACTAGACTATTTAAAGGAAGGGTGTTGCGATGTCATGTGATAGTTGTTGACCAATGAGACACTAGTTTTGCCACGTGCTTACTGCCTTGAGCAACCTTTTTATTGTAGTTGACCTGGAGCGAATTTCACACATTAAAATTCGTTTCTTTTTTTTTTTTTTTTTTGAAGGAAGCCATACCGCAGAGAACATTGCCTTCAGTCTAAGGGAGACACAGCAAGCATGGAGCTTTGTGACTCCAACTGCAGTTACTGATAATGCTGCAAATGAAACGAAAGCTTTTGAGTTGTTGCAGTGGGTGAGATTTGGTTGCTGTGGTCATAGAATTAATCTTGTTGTTAAGAAGTGTCTTGAAGTTCCTGAGGTCTCTCGTCTTTGTGCCTGTTATTCAGAAAGTGAAACAGATCATCCAGACAGAAATAGCCTCCAGAACCAAAGACAAAGAGCTAATTAGTCTTGATGCCGTGTGAGATAAATCCTTTTACTAAAGGTTTAGAATTCCTGTCTCCTTTTGAAAAGGAACTGGCCAATAAGCTACTGTTGGAAAATGCTCAAAATGTTAGTTTGGGGGAATTCATTGTTAAGAAAGAGCCAGAAGAGGACAGTCACAGTACCGTTACACAGCAAAAGGAACCCCTCTATCCCTGTTTACTGATTCAGATCAATCAGATGCCACCCCTATTGAGCAGTCTAACGACGTTAATGAGCCTAGTCACCCAGGCCCACCTAAGAAAGCACGATTGGCTGACATGGATGACTGGCTGCAAGATATCATGTGCATGGGGGAGAGAGTAACATCAAGTCAGCATGTTGTGGCAAACGAAGTCAGTCAATACAGTATCTGAACTCTACTCCTATGGACCAAGACCTGACGCTTTTACTGTTGTGGAAGAAAAACCAGCAGTTCTTTCCACATCTGAGTATTCTTGCTAGAAAATATCTTGCCATACCAGCCTCATCAGTACCCTCAGAAAGGGTGTTTACCCGGGCAGGAAATCTTGTGAGGAAAAAGAGGGCTCGCATGAGCCCTACTAATTTTGACATGTTCATTTTCTTACAAAGACATGAGCCTTTAGTGGTAGTACTTTGTGTTTGGAGCACTCAGTGGGCTGTTTTAGAAAGCAAATTTTAGTTGATGAAACAATGACTTGCCAGTTCATGTTATGTTGTTTTCTAGGGATTTTATTACTCAAAGACACAGTTGAGTTTGTAACAGAAGACTGTATTGATCGAGTTTATTCATCCAATTCCAGCTCTGTAACACACTTTTAGTAGTGATGTAGCTTCTGTTAAAGTTGAAATAAAAATGATTACTAAAAACATTAAAAACAGTTTAAAGACTTTAAGCTATCACTTTGACTTCTACATAGGTGAAAAATGCATGGAATGCTCATTGGTAGATTTTCCGATTAAAATCGATGATTGATCGGTTGGGGCAATCCAATTATTTCCGATGATCGATTGTGAAATCTCAACCGATTCCCACCACTACTGCGAGGTTTACAAGCTGATATTGTTCAATAATGTTATTTCCTTATTCACTTTAAAATTGTTTGATTTTAAATTCCATGAAGCCCTGACCAGCAATATATATGAGGAGGCAAAATATAAAAGTAAAACATTGTCATGTGTACTGTAATTACCACACCCTTGTGCACAATAATCTTAATTTCAGCAAAGCTGGCTCAATGCCATTTCTAGGACTACTACTACTACTACTACTACTACTATGACTACTACAGATGAGAGAATCCGCCAGGAAATAAAGTGTTTGATGTTGTTGTCTTTGAGGGTCCAGATGTGCTTGCTGAGTTAGGTGGAGTTTCTATGTTTAGCGTGGTGGAATGATGCGGTGTGGTTTCTGTATCTTGTTTTGAAGTCGTTCTCTGTGAGTCTGATGTACATTTCTGTCTGTTGTTGTCTTTGCATGTAATGGTGGCTTGGTAGATTACTGATGATTGCAGGCAGTTTCCGTCGAGCGGCCATGTGTTCTTTTGTAGGCAGTTGCATGTCTTGTTGTTATCAATGGTAGCGGCGGCGGTGGTGGTATCATCAATCTGTATAGATGAGGGTATTAGCCAACACCAACTCGGGAATCACGGATGGCTGCTCTCCACTGGTCCCTGTTGTTCATAAGGGCGCGAATCTCGCCAGTGTTACTGGGTCCAGTATCTCTTCTGAGGGTGTCTATGTAAGTGGTTGCTGGTCTTCCCCTGCTTTGGTTCCCAGAGGATGAGATTTGATGCAATTACAGTACCGCTCAGAATTAACCTAACATGGAACGCGTTCGCGAACGTGATCAGAACGAAACTTGAACGAGAAATGAACAAGCAACAGAACGGATTTGGAACAGGGGCAGAACGTATATGGAACGGGGGCAGAACGGATATGGAACAAACAAGTTCTCTTTAACCTGTTCTCTAGAACACGTTCTCATCTGCAGGAACGCGTTCTAGAGAACGTCCCCGCTTAGCGAGATTTACGTGTACTTTGTGAAGTCCACATTTGTTAGCATTAGGCGCGTGTCGCTTGACACCCGGCCCGGTTAAAAAAGGGATTGGTGTTCAAGGCCCCTAAATTAAGCGCTTGAATTTAAGACTACAATTGGGAAACTGTAATAATCAGAAAACGGAGATGGAAAGTACATTTCATGTGCATTTAGCTGGTAAAGAGAAAGCTTCAAAATATCTTTCTGTTTTCAATTAAGAACAAAACAAAAAAACCCGCACTTCAAATCAGCGAGAAAAACAGCTGCAGTGAACGGGATTGAGATGTTAGTGTAAATATTTTCTTTTTCTCAATATGGCCAAAGAGGCTTGAAAATTTACGTACGCATTAGTTGGATAATACTGTTCATCCACAGACAATGAGTACTTTTAGAGTTGTAGAACCAGAACTAGCGTTACGCGACTAGTTTTTGCACTAAATTTTTAACCATCACGCCAAAAATAAATTTATCGTTTGATCTGTGGTTTGGTTCGTTCGGTTTGAATGGTTTCCTTCACTTTAATCGTTCCTTTAAGATATTTCTTTTGTACATAACCGAAAATACACGTCAAAATTCCACTAGCCATGAAATGCGCGCAAACAAAACAACTGGCTCGTTCTGCTTCACTAAACAAGTTTGGTTGCCTAGCACGTGACAATTTTTACTCAATACGTGACTAATTTTCTCACGCAAAGTACAAACTTTAAACCCTCGAAACCTTTAAAACGCTTTAAACCTTTCTTTTTTTCCATTCTTTCAAACGATAGCTGCCGCGCACCAAACGAACAATAGAAAGGTTAAAGCGATACAAACGATAGAAACGAAATTGGAAGTGCGATGTTTCGGATCAAAATGTACCGTCCAACGAAAAGTTTTCGGATTCCACCAACTTTGTCTTTGTGCTGTGCGCTAACAAAGCAAAATCAACACAAGGAAAGTATCAAAATAAACAGAAGACATAATAGACAAACTTTTGTTTTCGGTATTATTCCAGATAAATACTTTGTAACAAAGAAATAACAGATAAACTTCGGGTATTGTCGGTAAGCGATTGACAAGCAATACCGTGCGCAAGGCCAAATTTATACGTAAGTCATCTTTTGTCCTTGTTTTGCTCACTTTTTGTATACAATCAAATATTATATTTTTGCACAATTGAAAAAGAAATCTTATTGATCACTGCAATAATTTAACTGCTTTTTTTTAAATATCTCTAGCGCAAAAACATCGTTTTAGGAAAAGACTAACTGCTTTTCTCGAAGTTACAATCCCATCTTCATCTCGCAGTGAATGTTACCGGTTTTTGTGAACGCGTTCAAAGGAACGCGTTCTTTTTCTTGTAAATGCGTTACATGGAACGCGTCCAATGGAACCACAAGAGAACAGAGCTGGAACGGATTCGGAACGGGTATAGAACGGATATAGAACGGATAAGAGAACGGAAATTGAACGGAAATTGAACGAATATGTAACGCGTTCTGTTCAGCGTTCCCTGTTAGGTTAATTCTGAGCGGTACTGTAGCTCAGGGTGGCGGACACTGGTGCTGATAGAAGTCCTCTGATAGTCCTCTGATAGGATGCTATCCCTGCCTTATCATTTCTTTTTGGCACTTAATATGAACATCAGTGGAGAAGCTGACAACATAAAAAATGACAGCAGAAAAACAAGAAAAAATAAAAACTTGGGGGCTTCTTGCCTCGTTTATGAACAATCTTGTTGATTGAATGTTTGCCTTACCTATCTTAATTTGAAATGAATCCATAAATGCTGCACACCCCTCACTAGGTGTACAGTATCTGTTAACAATAACAACTTCAGCAACAGGAACAGATGCTCCCAAGTCCACTCTCCACCAAGCATCCTTTGCATTATTAGTGTGCGTACAGGTCCCACTTGTTGTGGTGTCTCCATCCACAGCTCTTGATGCTGCTCCACCACTAGCAGTAGAAACCTGCTCAGCTGGTTGCTTGAGGGCCAAATCTAAAAGAAAATGCCCAAAACATGAGACAAAAGAGAAATACTCCAAACTACAGTCTTAAAATTAATGCCATTATAAGCAACACAGAGCTTTGAATGAAGTTCCTACATGTACTTATGGTCCAGTACATTCTGTAATTTGCATGGGATTGTGTGAATATGCATGTAAATGATGTGGCAAAATGATAAGTAGAATCTGGGACAAACATGCTGTCATCCAGTCTCATTTTATTAATAATATTAAAACCCACCTTACACAAACATCTGAACTACCCCTGTAAAGTATGTGTTGCAGCCATTTCATCAAAGCTTACAATAAACAGTACATGTAGTTGCATAGACTATTTTAAAAAGGAGCACCAGAATAAACACAGTCTGTAAATTTGCAACAGACTGGGTATTTATTTCCACAATAATGTCGTAAACTGAAAAAAACTATAAGAGCTTCATAAAAAACAACAAATCGATCGAACGAATTCAAAAACAATCATAATACTGGTAAATGCAAACAAAATTTAATATTCAATGGAACAATTTTAAAAGGAAACCTTACTGTGTGTGTAAGTAGAATAAACTTCAACCTCACAAACTGCCAAATCTGCACGATTGTCAGCATTTCGGATGGACACATATCTGCCAGAGGCTACAGGTTTGCAGAAAAAAGATTTTTCTTGTTGCTTTGGAATACGAGTGACAGTAGCACAAAGGTGATTGGTTGCTCCTCCCATAGCAGTTGAATCTCCTTGTAATGAAAAAGTTAAGAATTATCAAATAGTCCCTATGTGTGATGACGTCTGACTAGCTGATTTCACCACCAAGCCTCGAATTCGAAAATCAAACTTGCAAATTTTAGCATGAGCTGAATCCCAAAGGAACAAACTTGTAAAGAAAACCCACCTTCGAACAGTATTGTATGTCCAGATGATGTGAATAATTTTGTGCAAACGAGGCTTGGTGGTGAATTTTTTAGCACATGAAGTCATCATGCATAAGGCCTATTAGCATAACACTCAGACACTTCTGCTCCAGTCACTAGTCACCATCTATAAAAAACCAGCTAAATTCAATGAAGGCTAGCTATGCCAGCAGTGAGTGAATACAGGTCATACACTGTTTACAAACGCTTTTGTTTCTCAACTCGATTCCCTTTTATTTTCTTCAATCTTTCAGGGTTTAGTATTTAACTAGTAACCAAATGTCTTCTCAGGGGAGCTACATGTATTTACCCAAGACATCTACCATGGCACTATAATGATTTATGATTATCATACCAAAACAATATCATGTACTATTAGGACTACATATTATGCAAAGACAACTTGAATCTCCAGAAAGACAAAACGCGGCTCACTTGACAATAATGGAATAAAATGCTGTGTTTAACTGCACTAACACACGTACGCAATACGTGCCTATTTTTCTTTATTTGGGTGCAATTACTGTACAGTAATTATTAATATTTGAAGTGTAAATATTGCATGCTGTTGATTGCAAAAATGGTGCAGTAAAATCATGTACCAATGACCCACTCTTATCTAAGTTTCATCTAATTGCTGTGGAAATGGACACCTTGTTACAAGAACCTAATATGACTGAACATGGTGATGATAATTTATTTTAAGTGTTGAAAGGTCTATTTCTGTTTGTTCATGATAATTATTTTGAAGAGTGATGCAATGCCTACCCATACGAAACGAACGACCTTAACGCAGCGCTGCTTTAGCGACTGACCAGCGTTGCCCTTATATCTGCAGAAAGGTTGCATGATGGCTGCATCAATAGCATTGCGGAAGTTTCGAAAAATGACTACGCGTAAGACATCTCAAAGACATCTCAAAGTCACTTAAGCGCTGCAGCGGGACCGTGAACATGCTGCACTTAAAGCAAACAACTTTTTAGCAGTGCTGCTTTTGCGACTCAGCAACGCTGCTCGAGGAGACTGTTTGCTAAGCATTGCAGGACGTCTGAATGGTGGGTGGGTAAAATTTAAGAATCCGATCCCACCAACGCGTCAGCCAACGCGTTGGCCAACGCGTCGGCCGACTGTCGGCCGACTGTCGGTCGACTGTCGGCCAACAGTCGGCCGACGCGTTGGCCGCTGTTTAAACTTATAACATATAAGATGCGTCGGTGGTGCGTCGGTGACTCATTTGGGCCTTATTGATCTGTTGAAAACCTAAACGTACCTTTTTCAAACTGAACGGAACTGTCTTCGACGGAAAACTTTCACTACCATATTGTATTTCGTGATATTAGAACCCAGTTCCCGTTACGACAAGTGTTATTAGAACCCAGTTTTCACTCGTTGCCCGAGACTTCGTCATCATCAGCTATTTATATATATTATTACAGGGCTTCTAAGAGGGTGCGAATTTGGAAATGCGGGACTTTGAAGTATCATTATGCGGCAAGGAAGCAGGACTTTGAAGTATCATTAAGCGGCAAGAATATATTTGAGCACAAGGGAACAACATAATGCAATTGAATTGGTCATAGACTTTTGCAA
This sequence comes from Montipora foliosa, assembly GCF_036669935.1. Lineage (NCBI taxonomy): Eukaryota > Metazoa > Cnidaria > Anthozoa > Scleractinia > Acroporidae > Montipora > Montipora foliosa. The sequence continues at coordinate 5,965,211 of NC_090878.1, read as the reverse complement.
ACTTGGTGGCTCCTAAAGGAGCCGTTTTTTTTTAAGTTGACAAAACCCACTAGGAATAGAAGGCATCGTCCAACGCCATCGGCAACAGCCTCTTCGCGATGCGAAGTCGTTTCACAAACGGCAACAGATCGCCCAGCTGCCTTCGGCACTCCTGCTCGATCCTTTTAACTGAAAGTTTCGGGTCTCCCAGCCTCTCGAGGGTGCTCTCGTATGTCACTTCATTTACAATTCGCAGCTCCACTATACCCAGAAAGTCTCTAACCGTGCTGCGTGCTGTGCCTGCGAGTCTGTACGCGTTGTTCAGGCTACACTTTTTCTCGTTCATAATGGAGAGCACTGCCGCGTATCAGCGATGGATTTCAGTAAGGTCATTGCGGTGGACCTTCGCAGCACTTTCATGGTTTGTGGCAGCTGGTGGTTCTGAGTTCTGCAAGGTTCGCAGCTGCTGCTCCAGGGTCTTAATGCGGTCATCTTTGGATTTCATCTGATCTTTGTAGGTGGCCATTTCCAGTTCATTTTGCCGGACCAAGTCTGCCATCTCATCGGCGTCCTGTTGAGCCTGCGCTAGCTGATCTTCAAGCTCATCAAACTGGGCCTTCAGATCTTGGTAAGCCTTGCCAAGTTGCTGATTTGATTTGTAGTTAGGCTCAGCTTCTGGAGACCCTGCGGCTACCTGCGGCTGCTCCTTTTCTGTTGCCCTCCTCCCCTTTTTAGTTTTCTGTTTTTTAGCTGGTGGCTGCTCGCAATCACATTTACGACTGTCGCCACTACAAGAACCGCACATCACTAAACAGTGGATTCTCGTATGACCAGATTGTCCGCAAACAGTACACTTAGTTAGACGTTGAGA
>NC_090878.1:5944361-5959361 GCF_036669935.1 Montipora foliosa | reverse complement strand
TTAGCGACCTGCGATTGGTCAATGGGCAAAATGGTGATCAATAGCGAGTCAATTCGTGACTCTTATCGCGGGTCGTTGAAGGGGGTGACTAAAACTATCGCTCCATTTGGACCGAAAATGCTAAATAATTGTGGTGTACTTTGCTGGCGTCTATTTCCCTTGACATTAAAATCTTTTTGGATCGATCATGTTGGGCTTATATATAAGCTCCGGCCATATAGTACGAGATTTAAAATCACAATTTACTACAGAATACAACATTTTAATGAGAATGTATTTCTGACTTCAGTTGAATTTTTATAAACCTTAAAGACTGGATATACCTTACGTACTGATCGACAGCCGTTGATTATAGACATCTTTCAGTTACATGTATAGCCCTGACGTTAAGGCAATTTAAGATGCACTGACAAAGCTGCTTATTAAGCATTGCTTTCACGTTGTTAAACACTGCAAACTTTTACATACAATTATCTCTTAGCTGAAGCATTTGAGCAATGATGTACAGCGCTGCGTGCATGAGCATTGCTTTGTCGCTCTTAAACATTCCAAACTTTTCCTCAAAAATGGTTTCTAGTCGCAGCTGTTAAGCAACGATATACAGCACTGCTTTACCATTGCTTTACCATTGCTTTTTCATTGTTAAGCATTGCAACCTTTCTACAGCGCTCGATATTTTGCTTCTGAAGCTTGGTCAACGCATGAACGTTGCATAAAGGACGCATAAGCACTGTGCAACCTAAAATATGAAGTTGCGCAGTGCTGGAAGAGCGTTCTGCTGTTCGTACAGGTATTGAGGAAATGGTCAACTTTTACTAGAGTTGAATTCCAGCAAAGAGGATCTCCTCACATTCCTGCATTATAACTCATGCATTAAAATCTGAAGAGTAAATGTTGCTGTTGATTGTAAAATGTCACAGTAAAATCATGTACCACTGACCCACTCTTATCTCAGCTCTGTCTAATCGTTCAGCACAGCAATCACCTCTGCTGAGTATACGCACTTCAGCTACATGCTCCACTCGCCCCAGGTCCACTCTCCAAAATGGGTTGGTATTTGGGTTTTCAGTGTGGGCACAGACCTTAACATTAGTTGCCTTTCCACCATCCACAGCATAGCTGGAGAAGTGTGTCCTGAATGTGCTACTTTGACCAGTGGGCTTGAAAAGAGCAACATTTCCTTGAACAAATAAAGAGAAACAAGTTCATCTACAACAGTAATTTATTAAAGAAACAAAGGTTACTGTCAGCATCTATACAAATTGAGGCTCTAAAGAAAATAAAATAGAACTGAAGTATACAATGTAGAATAAAAAGATACAGTGGCCATGGCAGAATGTGGAGAAGCCTTAGTAATAAAAAGGTGTTAAAAACACAGACCATTAAAAAAAATGCTAGGCTTCCATGACCAAGCTTCAAACAATCCTTCCTTCATGTTCACTGTGACACACTGATACAGTTCTCCAGTCAAATCTTAATGAACTTACAAATATTAATATTCTTTAATTGGTCCACAACTAACAAAAAATGTTAACACCGCATAGAAAAGAACCTTGATAAAACATACACTCCTCAAGACTCATTGTGTTGTCATTTCTCCGCACCTCGGCACTTTGTCAAACCTAAGGTTGTACTGTACCTTTAATATCACGCCTTGGTGCTCCAAAGATCTCTGTTCTTAAACAAGCTTGCCCATGTTTACTTCCAGCAACAAAACGCACATATCTACCAACCATTCCATGGTACAAAACGTGTTTTACAATGGTGTTCCGGTTGAAGTTTCCACTGAAACTCTATAATCAGCAGTTATCGTTATAACCAATCACTTTAGATTTTAATCATATAAATTAACCCTTATTTGGAGCATTTCACAATAATTATTACTATGACAAAAAAACTGCAATGATCAATTCACAGGAAATGATGCAAAGTATTCTCATAAATATCTTGCTGTCAACTCAAAGAAATCTGAGAACAACCCTAAGGTTAAACTGCATGGTTCACCAATCCTATTCAAGCATGGATACAGCGTGTGTCAAATCTACCTTAAATCCAATTTGCCCTCGTGCTGTATAATTTCTCCAAGTTGTTCCATCTGTGGATGACTGTAGACTGTATGTCTTCACCCACTGATCCGCTTTGGAATTCCCCTGAGTTGAAACAGCACAGATGATATGAAGTGATTGTAGATCAATCTCTAGATACGGAAAACTGTCCCTTGATGCACACCATGAAGATCCTGCTGTGTAGTTTAATCTCCCATTTTTGGCTGGTGTGTCGGAACTGAGATCAGATGAAGATGTTATCTGTCCATCAAGAATAAATCCTTTCTCCAACCCAAGAGCATCTTTTTCACATGATTCTAGGATACAAAACAAAGTCAAGGATATTTAAGAAAGGCTAAGGATACCAATCAGTGTAAAACACAGACTGCAGACTGAGCAGGGCTTGAAATTGCAACTCACTGGTCGCCAATGCCACCAAAAATTGAGTGCTGGCAACTTGATTTTCAGAACTGGTCGCCAGCTGGCAAATCATGTTTTTTTCTGATAACCCAGGATAAACAGTAGACAACTTTTGTATTTGAATCTTTATATGATGAACTGGTAGCTAGAACACGACTCACCCTTCTTTCCCCACTAAAATAATGTATAAATACTACAAGAAAATCGGTTTCTCACATTGTTAATTAATAGCACAAAATGTACCGGATGACAAGATTCAGCAAGAACTAGCTTGATATTGATAATATACTGATATTGAACCTAGACATCGCATAATGAGTTTGAAATTTGTATGGAACCTTCAAAAATCAACCTGTACCCTTAACATAAAGTGTGTTGCAGAACTTGTCCCCTCTATTAAAAAGTGGAGATAAATATTGGTAGAAAAGTATGTTAAGAAACCAAATTCCTCTGATTCTAGAGGCTCCTGAAACCGTATACGAGCCATTCCTTGCCGTTCCTTTTATTTTATGCTGGTCGGAGACTGGTACGAGCATTGTGGTTGTGTGGGGGCCTAGGCCGAGCAATTCTAGTGTTGCCTTTACTCGCGACAAAGGCAAGTTGATTGCCACACAAGCTGTTGGAGAATAAAGAACTACGTTTTGAAGAGGTGAAAAGCAAGTATAAAGGACCCATGTTTGCCTTTAATAGATCACCATCACCAAAGCTGAAAACAAGACTGGCTTTAGAGGTCTTTCTCATGCTTTTTTTTTGTTTCCTTGCATGCAAAGTAAGACTTAAAATCCTGGTCTCACTTAAGTCATATATTAAATAAGTTGACGACCAAAATTTATGATCTGGCGACCAAATTTTTCCCATTAGTTGCCAGCTGGCCCCTGAGCAAAAAGGTAATTTCGGGCCCTGCTGAGGTTACAACGTAAATGTTGAAAAAGCCCAAACCCCTTAGAAATGCTGACCTTAGGCCTATTTAGGCCTAAAACAATATTTAGGCTTAACTGTTAGCATTTCTAATGGGGTTTGGGCTTTTTCAAAAGTTACATTATAACCTCAGTCTGCATTTTACCCCCGGTCTGCAATCTGCAGTCTGCGTTTTACACTGACCGTTTCGGGAAAGCCAAGTTCTTCTAAAGTTTCACATAGATCTGTTTACAATGCCACCACAGGGAAATTTTGCCAATTGGCATGATATATTTTTCAAGATAGACTATTGATCGAGTTACGAGTTGAGTTGAGTTTGAGTTGAGTTTGAGTTAAGATTGAGCTAATATTGCGTGACGGTTTTTTTGCATTTTTGGCACTTAAATCTAATAAATCTAATAGAAGACACTGAGAAGACTATGAAACACTGTTTTCGTGAAGTGCACAGGTGTATATTTGTGAAATGGTTTTAAACTGATCAAAACAATCTTGAAATTTCCTGCACGGCAGTATTCTTGTTTAACACTTTACCAGTTTCAGCACTTGGACTCCTTCGATTTGATTACTGCCTGTTTTGCTGTTATGTGGTCTCATCGATCAGTAGTCCCTTCAGAAGATTATTCCAAGCCGACCATATGGCTGATGAAAAGACCAGACCACAACACCGTACTCTTTTCGAGTAGTGTGTGCGATCTTTAATATCCCACAGTTTATGAACGCTGAAGGTTGTGAGATGGGACCTGCGATTTATAGTCCTTATTCACGAAGACTTGAAATTCTAACCATTTGCGGATGTTATTACAAAGGCAGCACTTTCTCCTCAATTATTTTAAGACCCTCAGTGTTGCGGGTCTGGCTGGAATCGAACTCACGATCTCCTGCATAACAAACTGATCCAACGGCGCGCGGTTGTTCCTTTTAGCGATCAAGTCTATCAACGCAGAAAAGATGTCTTCTTGTAAGGCTAAGGATGGGATTTACTGTTAAGCCAGCTTATAGCCATGGCGGCTAAACGATGAAATGTACCGTTTGTCGTACAGCAGCGTGGTTTTCGTGATCGGCTACCAGACAAAACGTTATCGGAACTAGTGAGCTAGTGTTTATGTAAAATATGGAATCCAGAACCTGGAACGTGTTTTTTCCCTTACTGATCCTAGCCTTTGAAGAGAAGTGCCTTTGTCAGTTTTCATTTATGTACTTGCAAAAACAAAAGAAACCGTTCACGAAAAACCAAAATTAATTGACAAGTAAATCAATAAACAATGAGTAATAGCTGTAAACTGCTTTATGCAGGTAAAAGTGTAGACAGAAAGAAATGTCTATCATGATTTGGTCAGATCATAGACATACACTGTACTTTTAATTTCAATACTCTGATTTCAAAACTTGTTTGTAGACCTTTTTTAACCGGTTGAGTAGGGATCCAGACAGACAACTTTAAATTATATTAAAGATCACCTCTTCGAACGCTTGCCGACGACTTTTCGGTTAACTATCAACATTCCATTGCGTGAGAACCAGAACCAGGAGTACGCAAAGATCCCAAATCTTACCATGTAGAAAAACGGGAAACAGAAGGTGAGCAAAACAAACTTCTTTTCATAGTGTTTTCACTGCTTAGTAACAAGTCATATTTTAGAAAGGGGCCAGTATAGATTTCAAAAAACAATGCGAATCGCACCCATCACCTTTCTAGTCACAAAGTAACTCGCGAACCGGGCACCGTGACACAATCCGGGCGCCAGGTCTAAAACACGGGTCACTTTTGACGGGTTACTCGTGGCAGGTCATTATTTTACCTTTTCGAAAGTAACCCAAAACCCTAATTGATTTGGGTAACCATAGACCTAAACTTGGCTTTTAGGCCTAAGGTTAGACAAATTGAGGGTTTGTGGTTACTTTCGAAAAGGTAAAACAATGACCTGCAAGTACGAGTGACCCGTCAAACTGAAAGTGACCTTTGTTTTAGACCCCACCCAATCTCGGTCATAAATTTCTGGGACACTTGATGCCACACATAAATTCACCCCTTCCCCCCTTTTCGAAGTTGTAGAGAAAAAAACTATTGACTTTTCTCATCAATGCCCAAAGTCATTGCACGATTGATCAACATTGAAAAGGGGGGAAGGGGTTGTAGTTTGGGTTGGTGCCACCATCTTTTTGGCTGGGATTGTAGCTAGACAACTAGACGTCATAGCGGACCGAAGTAGGGATTAACGTGCATTTAATTTCATAACTTACAGTTTAAGTTACCACTTAATAGCACTTAAAAGAAAAATGTAACACCATCAAGGCCAGGCGAAACAATCAAGCATTACTTTCAACATCTTGTGTCTTTCAACTTTGCAGTGAAATGGTTTTCCGACATGTGTGACTAGGTCAAACATTTTCATTTATTTAAACGCTCGGCTCGTTTAACTGCCAACATTACAAAATTTCGGTGATTGGCAAACGTAACAGTCGTGTTGACGCATTGATTTTTAGAAATTTCAGCGGTTATGAGCAAAAAGCGTAATGCTGGCTCACTTCGCCAAATGTTTCCCTCTTTCGTTTACGGCGTGTTGATCGACCATGATGCCGGACGACAAGTACGGTTCATGGGTGTCTGGAAAACCCGAATAGCGAATAGCGAACAGTCGCGAATACCGAACAGCGAATAGTCACGAATAGTATGAATAGTGGCGAATAATCGCGAATAGTCGCGAATAGTGACGAATAGTCACGAATAGTGACGAATAGTAACAAATAGTGGCAAATAAGGGTGGAGTAGGGGGGGGGGGGTTGTGACGAAATGACAAAAATTTGGATTTGAAACATTGGATGGGATTTTCCCTCTAAAAAAGCAGAGATGTGTCGGCAAAGAACAGCTTGAGCCCTGAGAAAAAAAGGTAATAAATGCACTGAAATCCTGTTGCTTATTTGTATAATTAATTAACGCAATGGTTATCAGAGTAGCTCGTTTGTCTCTTTAATCACAAACCACTTGCCTCACAGTTTGATTTTATTCCTTTTTACAGAACGTGTCTCACCGGATCGGACAGCACAGATGAGAATGATGAAATTTATGTTCGGGCGCCACTGTGCGAGGAGATGATCATGAGCTTGATGTATTAATGAAAGTGATTTATATTTTTGCATTTTGACGTTTGTTCTTCTTTAGAGTGTTTGTAAAAGCATGCACGAAACTCTCTTTCGACGACAGGGGAGCATATTATTTGCTTTGATTACGAGATTGTTCAGCATAAGGCGGTGACTATTGAAGACTATTCGTCACTATTCGCGACTATTCGTCACTATTCGCCACTATTCGCCACTATTCGCCACTATTCGCACTGTTCATACTATTAGCTATTCGCGACTATTCGCTGTTCTCTATTCGCTATTTGCGACTATTTGCTATTCGCGACTATTCGCTATTCACGACTATTCGCTATTCGGGGTTTTCCAGACACCCTATGGTTCATCGTAGCCGCCGGGCCGGCTGTAACTGGCTTAACAATACAGCCCATGTATCCCTCTAAGAAGACATCGTTTTGACGTCGATAGACTTAACAGCAGCAACGAGAATGATGCCGAGAAAGGTGTAATAATAATAAGATTGTTTTGATGATTGGAAAGCCATGGCATTTTGCCAAATTTTATGCAAATATATCTTTCAACGCGAAGAAAACAGTTTTCGAAGTGACTTGTACTGAATATTTACTACTTTTAATTCCGAAAAACGCCAAAAACTGTAACTCAATCTTAACTCAAACTTTACTCAAACTCACCTCAAACTCAACTCAACTCGTAACTCGATGAATAGCCGATCCCATATTTTTCGGTTTTAACAGTATTGTAATTTTTTGATTCATGTATGACGCTCGCCATGAGCCTCGTTTGTTGTTTAAATTCGCAAACGTTCGTGTAACCATCGGACTTTTATAAAAATTTATGCCAATCTTGCCACTTCAGTGATTCTCGCGAGACGAGAGTCCCATCTCTAGAGACGAATGTCTCGTCTCAATTCAAATTCCATCGCAGTCCCTGAGAACTTCATTGCGTGTTTACCTGAGGTTTCAAGGACGTTTGGTAATTTGACCCGAAGCAGTAACTTTATTCAGTATGTTATTATTTTAATATGATGTTGAATGTTGGCGGGGTTCTTTAACTAGTTGATGAAATGCTCCGCTCTTGGCTATAAAACAACTATAGGATATAGGGCCACATATTTCCGTATCACTGAATAACAAATTTCTATCCTTCAATTTCAATTGCTCTTTAAATCAGAGAGAATTAATCCATTCATGAAGTTCGTGGAACTTCCTTTCTTGTATGGACGACCACGTAATGACCCAGAAATAGAAAACGACTGAATGATCATGAATGCATGCTTAATAAATACATAGCCGAATTATCCAACAATAATTTGTACGGCGTCATCGCGTTTTGAAGGGTAATGGACCACTTATGGTCAACGAGAAATCCTTCGTTTTGCGTCATGTTCTAAAAAATGTCCTTAATTTTGATCTTACAAAACTACAGCAAAAATACTTAAATATTACCTCCCCGCTGGAATTCGGAGTAGCTTGTACTTATGGCGCGCGCGTCGAACCCGGAAAAACGCCACAAAACGAACTGCAAAATAAGCACTTCTTGATAGGATGCCCCCTGAATTACTGTGATACCGACCTTAAACTGTAAAAGTCACTTAAGTTTTACTTACCAGACGATAAATGGGCCAGAAGAAGACAGAAAATCATCTGGAAACAAAGAGCCTTGCAATACGACGTATCTCCCACCATGATTGACATCTTCTGACGGGAAGTAAACATAAATCATGCCAACCTCGTTCCCAGGGTCTCTCTTCTCTGCCTCCATTGTCAACGGCAACGAAGAGAGACCCTGGGAACGAGGTTGATATCATGCATGGATCATATTTCAAACGTCACGCACGTTCCATCACGTTTAAAGGGCCCACTGACGTATTTTTTGGGGTGCGTTGCTAAGGATGTAATGTTTAAGTAATTTCCGAGAATTTGGCATTATTTTGGTCAGTTTCCAACTTTTGTAACCCAATGACCCTAAATATGACGTCATCATACCACGCCCATGGTCACGTGACCAATAGAAGAAAACTCTAAATTTGTCTCCGTGGTACACAATTTGGGTATTTAATCGATGGTTTGATAATTTGTATTCGTTTTTGCATTCAGCCAAGCATGGTTTTCTTTTTATTTTGAAAAATGTTCTTTTTAAAGACATAAACGATACTGAAATACCCATAACTTTTTCAAAAAAGATGATTTTAACAAATCAATGCTTAGCTATATTCTGTATTTGGGGGTGAAACGTGCCCTGTAAAAAAAAAAATTAATTCAATTCAAAACCGCCGGAAATTTAGCTTTTTTCTCAAACCGGAAGTCAGTTCGTTTACGCATGCGCAGTTCATCTGAGAACGAGCGCAAGGACGGGCAAGGAAAAACCTTCGATGGAAACAGCAGTTTGTGCGGTGACTTTTGCTTGTGAGTGGGTTTTCTTGTCAGCTCATGATATGATGACGTCACTTACCGAAAGTAACATTTCACTTCCTTCCCATGGATCGTATTTCAAAGGCCACGCGCGTTCCATCACGTTTAACAAATCGCGAATTCGTGTCTCACACAACGGATCCCGGACGATGGATCACTCAATAGCTCACTCCTTGGCCTGAGTCTTCCTCGACATGCTATGGGAAAACCAAAACAAACATGTTAAAAGTTGGAGCAAAGGCAGGTATCTCAGACTGGTGTGAGTAGTCGGGTAAAACGATCAACGTAAATTAGCTCCAGTTTTATTTCTGTTCCCGGCTGGGGAGCCCGAAAAAAGTTCCTGTTTGGCTGACACAGTTTCAGGGATTGGAATCTTTTGATAAGGGTAATACAAAGGGGGGAGGGGGGGAATTTAACAAAGGGTTGACTACCTGTAAAACTTATGGCAGCGTTATGGGACAAGTCACGCTTTAGCTTCAGGGGTCAGACGAGGTTACTCAAGACAGAGCGAGAAGAAATAAAACACAGCTAGAGAGATTCCTCAGTGCACTCTACAAGCCTGCGTCGCTCCACTCGCTCTTGATCTCTGTGCAAATCATGGACGACAAAACAAGTTTTCACTTCCCGGCTGTGATACTACTTCTGTCTGCCTCAATGTTCAAGTTAATCAATGGTATGTTGTTATGACTGAATTATATCGAGCGCCTATTATTTCCAAAATGGTGATATTATACACTCTTTTTCAGTTTAATAAGAACCTCTAATTTTGGGGCTGAGGTCGAACATTCTAATGTTTTGGCACTTCGAACCTGAAAACGTTCTTATAACGTTCTTAAAGTTGTGTGGTGTTCTAAGTTCAACTGTAAGTTCTTTTTCAGTGTATCATGCAATGAGAAAACCACAAAAGCGTCCCAACAGACTTTGTGATAATTGTATTCTTAGCCGACTACAGTTATACGTCGAGCTTATGACTCCATTTACGACTCCGATCTTTGATTTTCACTTGGTCATAAGCGCTCTTACGACTCCGACTACAACTCTGACTCCGACTCCCGACTAACCATCCTTAATACGCAAAATAAAGACGTTCTTATCTGACCGCTCTCAGCTTTGGGTATGTTCTTCGTTTGTTCCTAAAATTTTGATTAATCTCGACATTCTTATGAAAAAGGTTCTTGTAAAAGAAAAGAGTGTATCTGAATCCACGACTGATTCCGTGAGCATCAGTTGCCTAATTGACTTCGGGATTTCAAAAGGGAGTAACTGCGGAGTCGAACGCAATGATCTGACACTCGTTACAAGAGCGCCACTGATCGAAATCGGCTTAACTGTAAGACGTCTTTTAACTGAATAATGGTAGACCGCGATTCCTTTTGCTTCCCGGGTTTTCGCTTTCATTTTGTCTTCGCTCCAAGTTTTCTACAATGTCAATAACTTCAAGTTAAACTTTATTTTGGGTCGGAGTAATATTTATTTCACCAACCAAATCATGTTCTAAAAGTCAGTGTTAAAATTGATTCCCTTTCTTTGTAAATGCATTAGTATATGTTTCCAACGATCAAAATAATAGAGGAATTTACATGAACTAAGAGGTCCCTTAAAAATGACTTCTTCCTTTCGTGGCTTCTCAGCGGGAATAGCGAATAGGTAGGTGATCGTTCATGTGGAGACTGTTATAAAGCATTTTTTCAGTGATTATGAAATTGTGTCCTTAGACGTGACTACGAGATGAGTATTGTCATTACGCCAAGTTTGGAGAGAAAGCGAAATTTGCTTTAGAATTTGGTTGACAAAACTTTAAAAAATGTGACAGATATTGCACGCAAAATTCCATTTATACACGATAAAAGCTGACTCGAAATAGTGTTTATAATGCCATATATAGCTATAAAACAAGCGAAGTGGACAAGTTGGAGATGACGCACCTGCTAGACATAACTGTAGCATTATGATGAGCTTTGATTTTATAACTGCGCCTTTCTTGCAATTATAAAACGTCACTTAATTGGTTCATGGTTGGCGGGAAGATATGCGTGCGTCTATCGAGTTATGGATGCACGCTGGAGTTTGCTAAGCGCAAAAGAAGCGAAAGAGTAGCACGAGGCGATAGCCGAGTGCGACTCTGGTTCTCGAACAAGTCCGCTGTGAGATTCAGTTTCTCAACTTAAGATTCCACAGCGATCCCAGTGAGCAGACAGCGTGGTGATACAATATATTTGCACGAGTTTGTAAAAGTCTAAACTGTCAATTATTTAAAAGGTTCAGCAGATTCTACACGTGCTACAAACACACTCCATCTTTGAAAAAGTCCATTAACAAACACTGAACTTGTTGAAGCTTTAAATAACTTCTTCACCTCAATGAATGCTGACATCCCAGCTTAACCCAGCTACCGGCATTTCTACCAGCAGCAGAGAAAAGTTCCTTTGCTACATATCCATCAAGTGTACAAAAAGCTACTCTCCCTTAAACCCTTTAAGGCTATGGGACCTGACAACACCCCTCGCCGTGTACTGAAGAAATTTGCATACGAGCTACAGGTCACCCTTTTGCCGAGATTTTCAACCATTCTCTATCCTCTGGTCGCGCCCCTTCTGTCTGGAAAGCAGCAGATATCTCGCCTATTCCTAAGGAGTTACCATCAATTGCAATTCAGAGAAGCGATCACCGTCCGATCTCACTGACTCCTTGCCTTTCTAAAGTCTTTGAGGAATTTGTCGTTGAGCGGTTGTTTCAGGATATTTGGGCTAAAATCAACCCTAACCAGTTTGGCTGTCTGAAGGGCACATCAACAAATAATTGCCTTCTGGATATTTTGCACCACTGTTTATGGAAACTTGACACCCATGGCTACCACCTGCGCATCTGTTTGCTAGACTTTAGTAAGGCTTTTAATCGCATATATCAACCTCAATACTCTACTCATGAAGCTGATTGACTTGGGCGTCCGTCGAACTATCCTCCCATGGATTCCTAGTTTCTTGTCTGACCGTAAACAACGAGTGAAACTAGAGGAATCTGTCTCTCAGTGGGCTAATGTCAATGCTGGAGTTCCTCAAGGGACATAGCTAGGACTTATAGTCTTCCTAGTTATGGTCAATGATCTTATTCCGCCTACGTGCAATCATTGGGAGTACGTGGACGAAGTCACCATTTTTGAGATCATTCCAACATGCAATGATTCCTCAATACAGTCTGACCTCGACTACATCGCCTCGTGTTCGGATGCCAACTACATGCGTTTGAATCCCAGAACATGTCAGGAGTTAAGAGTGCGTTATTTTCGTGAACCACATATTTTATCCCCGCTGACCATTGGTGGCACTCCCGTAGAAGTCGCCAACAGTCACAATGTTCTGGGGGTCCATATAAACAGCAAGTTAAAATGGTCAGATCACGTGGAGGAAATCATGAAAAAAGCAGCAAAAAGACTTAACATACTGCGTGTCTTACGGCGGAGTGGTCTCTCATCACATGAATTGGTGTCTATTCATGTAACTTTGATCAGCTCAATCCTGGAGTATTGTTGCTTCCTCTGGCACACAAGTTTCCCCAGCTATCTGAGCGACAAGATTGAGCGAATACAAAAGAGGGCTCTAAGTATCATCTATCCTCATCTTAGCTATAGAGAATATAAACAGCAAGTTAAAATGGTCAGATCGCGTGAAGGAAATCACGAAAAAAGCAGCAAAAAGACTTAACATACTGCGTGTCTTACGGCGGAGTGGTCTCTCATCAGATGAGTTGATGTCTATTCATGGAACTTTTGATCAGCTCAATCCTGGAGTATTGTTGCTTCCTCTGGCACACAAGTTTCCCCAGCTATCTGAGCGACAAGATTGAGCGAATACAAAAGAGGGCTCTAAGTATCATCTATCCTCATCTTAGCTATAGAGAAGTTCTGAAAGAAACTAATTGTTCCCGTCTAGAAGATAATCGGCAACGCCTACGCAGCAAAGTATTAATTTTAAAAAGATTTAAAGTGGGGACGGTAAGCTGGCCTCCCTCATTCCCTAAAACAGAGCTCGCGGGCATGACCGGTTTTTGCTCGACAATAACAAGCTTTCTGCCTTTAAGTGTAACACAGATCGCTTTAAGCGCAGTTCCATCACGTTTAACAAATCGCGAATTCGTGTCTCACACAACGGATCCCGGACGATGGATCACTCAATAGCTCACTCCTTGACCTGAGTCTTTCACGACATGCTATGGGAAAACCTCTCCCCTACAAAACAAGTTAAAAGTTGGAGCAAAGGCAGGTATCTCAGACTGGTGTGAGTAGTCGGGTAAAACGATCAACGTCAGTTAGCTCCAGCTTTATTTCTGTTCCCGGCTGGGGAGCCCGAAAAAAGTTCCTGTTTGGCTGACACAGTTTCAGGGATTGGAATCTTTTGATAAGGGTAATACAAAGGGGGAAGGGGGGGAATTTAACAAAGGGTTGACTTCCTGTAAAACGTATGGCAGTGTTATAGGACAAGTCACGCTTTAGCTTCAGAGGTCAGACGAGGTTACTCAAGACAGAGCGACAAGAAATAAAACACAGCGAGAGAGATTCCTCAGTGCACTCTACAAGCCTGCGTCGCTCCACTCCCTCTTGATCTCTGTGCAAATCATGGACGACAAAACAAGTTTTCACTTCCCGGCTGTGATACTACTTCTGTCTGCCTCAATGTTCAAGTTAGTCAATGGTATGTTGTTTTGACTGAATTATATCGAGCGCCTATTATTTCCAAAATGGTGATATTATACACTCTTTTTCAGTTTAATAAGAACCTCTAATTTTGGGGCTGAGGTCGAACATTCTAATGTTTTGGCACTTTAAACCTGAAAACGTTCTTATAATGTTCTTTCAGTCGTGTGGTATACTAAGTTCAACTGTAAGTTCTTCTTCAGTGTATCATGCAATGAGAAAACCACATTGTTAACGTTAAAAAAGCCTCCCAACAGAATTGTGATAATTGTATTCTTAGCCGACTACAGTTATACGTCGAGCTTATGACTCCACTTACGACTCCGATCTTTGAGTTTCACCAGGCCATAAGCGCTCCTACGACTCCGACTACAACTCTGACTCCGACTCCCGACTAACCATCCTTAATACGCAAAATAAAGACGTTCTTATCTGACCGCTCTCAGCTTTGGGTATGTTCTTCGTTTGTTCCTAAAATTTTGATTAATCTCGACATTGTTATGAAAAAGAAAAGGCAGTTTGCACTGTTATGTAAAAGAAAAGAGTGTATCTGAATCCACGACTGATTCCGTGAGCATCAGTTGCCTAATTGACTTCGGGATTTCCAAAGGGAGTAACTGCGGAGTCGAACGCAATGATCTGACACTCGTTACAAGAGCGCCACTGATCGAAATCGAGTTAACTGTAAGACGTCTGTTAACTGAATAATTGTAGACCGCGATTCCTTTTGCTTCCCGGGTTTTCGCTTTCATTCAGTGTCTTCGCTTCAAGTTTTCTACAATGTCAATAACTTCAAGTTAAACTTTATTTTGGGTCGGAGTAATATTTATTTCACCAACCAAATCATGTTCTAAAAGTCAGTGTTTGTAAATGCATTAGTATATGTTTCCAACGATCAAAATAATAGAGGAATTTACATGAACTAAGAGGTCCCTTGAAAATGACCTCTTCCTTTCGTGGCTTCTCAGCGGGAATAGCAAATAGGTACGTGATATCGTTCATGTGGAGACTGTTATAAAGTATTTTTTCAGCGATAATGAAATTGTGTCCTTAGACGTGACTACGAGATGAGTATTGTCATTACGCCAAGTTTGGAGAGAAAGCGAAATTTGCTTTAGAATTTGGTTGACAGAACTTTAAAAAATGTGACAGATATTGCACGCAAAATTCCATTTATACACGATAAAAGCTGACTCGAAATAGTGTTTATAATGCCATATATAGCTATAAAACAAGCGAAGTGGACAAGTTGGAGATGACGCACCTGCTAGACATAACTGTAGCATTATGATGAGCTTTGATTTTATAGCTGCGCCTTTCTTGCAATTTTAAAACGTCACTTAATTGGTTCATGGTTGGCGGGAAGATTGGCGTGCGTCTATCGAGTTATGGATGCACGCTGGAGTTTGCTAAGCAC
>NC_090878.1:5936861-5939361 GCF_036669935.1 Montipora foliosa | reverse complement strand
AACTACACCTTCATTCTCTTGTAACCGGTTTACTGGGGAGATATGGCCCCAGTTTCCCTGAAAATATCCTCTTTGTAGCTTTTATTACGCCTACATGTCAGGTCATTTGAAGCCGCGGTCACGTCGCGGCTTTATTAAAGTTTTTGAACCTAAATTTAACACTAAATACACCGGAAAGGATAAAGAAAAGGATTTTGGTTCATTGGATGGAATTCCAAGCCTTGAAATCGCTGAAAAGGTGAGAATATTTTCTTATAAACGTCCGTGGCCGAGTGACATTTCGCCTCGTGGTACTGTCATCGGTACCTGTCATCGCACAGTATTTTGTTATCTCTCAAAATATTCGCTTGTTTTCGCTCCAAATCTTACATACATGTATTTACCTTAATTACATGTCCGGCGTATTATTTCATCGTCTGGGATGAATGTTTCGTCGAAAAACAACTCCAAATAAAGACTTACCCCAAGTGACCAAAAACACATTGATTTCCGGTACCTGTCGAAACACCCAAAAATTGGTAATTTGGGTGGTTTTTGGTCAACAGACGTTAATTATGCGTAAAATGATCGGGTAAACTATAAAATACAGGGCCACTTACGGTTATATGTTGGAAAGAGCGGCTCGGCGGCTCGCCAGTCAAGACTGAAGAGAATGTACAGTATATTTGCTTCTGGATGGCTCATCTCTTACGAGTCATGCCAGATACAGTGGCTGAGTGGCTCGGCGGCTCACCAGTCAAGAAGAATGAGTGTATGCGGCTCGATGGCTCTTCACTTTCGGGTCATGTTAGATCACAGGTGCCCAAACCTCAGTGTGAGCATGGCCGACAAAATATAAGGATTTGTATGAGAATCCCGATAAAAAGTTTAAGAAGATAATTATGTGAAAAAAATCTCAAGCTTAACCTTATTGCAATCGTGGATACTTGTAGCTTCCTTCCTGTGTGGTTATTTTCCAGATCTGACACGATTTGAGCCATTTCTCAATTTCGTGGTTGTCAACGGTAATAATAAAATCCCAAGGCTGGAGACTAAATTCTCAGGTGCCACCAATTTGAGTCAAGTATTCCTGGATAAAATATTTCCACGGTCACAATTTCACATCAGAATCAATTGACAAAGATTGAACTTTCATCTCAACCCATCAATGCAATAGCAGTCCTGCTAGCACGTCAGGCGGTGAACATTGCAACAAAACAGAGTGCGAAGGCGGTGCTTTATCACCAAAGTGGCCACGGCTTCGACCGTTGATAACAAACTGACCCTTAGCCGGGTGACAGACCGTAGTTAGTCAACCAAAACTTTCTTTATTACCCTGGGTCTCCTGGCATGACTGCATTGACTCAGTCGTCAAATCACAGTCACGCCTCCTTCGTGTTGACAAAGTTCAAACACTTGTGAAGCTGGAAAGCATTGGAAGATGCAAGAATGAAAGCCGTAGTAAACAAACTTTGGCACATTCATTCTTCAGTTTAAAAAAAACATTGGAAAACGAAGTCAAAGCACTCAATGAAAATTTACAAACAAAGTCAAAATGCCCAAGTAAACAAAGGGTTTGGATTGTTGAGAATGATGCCGAGTTCACATGCAGTTGCTGAAGACGGACTTCCACCCTGCGAGCAGAAGCTCTTTAAAACTCACCACAGGGTGAGAAAGAGAGGCTCTGCAAAAATCGTCTCTAGTCTTTTAAGTCGCTGCATCCCAAGTTTCTGGGCTAGTCACTCTGGTCAAACCGGTTTAGGCAGCATGCACATCATATTTTTGACAAGGCAAAGGTCAAAGTGGAGCCTTCAGTATGAAAATCAGTATGGCATCCAGGAGTGCGATTGAGACTTGGCTTGGGTTTGAGACTGTCTCCAAGCAACGGCTTGTGCATACTAAATCTAGACTTTACACAAATTCCGCAGGGTCTTTTTTTTCTTGTTTCTCTGTTGGAAGGGTGACAGACTCCAGGAAATTGCACGTTTTTTTTTTAACGAAGTTAATAAATTAATAACATACTGAGAAACACTTAGCATGTAATTAAATTTACAGCAAACACACTTGACATCCGGAGAACTGAAACAGACGTCTTTATCTCCTTTCAGTTGCGAACGGCAACCTGAACGGTAATTACGGAATGGTGACATAAAATAAGGGAGTGATGCAAATACAAATGGCAACAACTGACAAACGGGTACCGGTAATGGCACGAAAAAAAAAGGAATAGTGATGTCGGAATCTCAAGTTCGAACATAATTTGGTCCAACTTTCAGTTCCAAAACACATTGTCAGGCCATAATGTTACAAGCATGTGACTGTCCGTCCAGCATTGAGAGACAAAAATTGTATGATGCCTTATGAGAGATCAGTCATCAGTCCAGTTGGCCATTGTATTCTGGCACTGAAAAAGTGATTTGTCATGTTTTTTCAAAAGTCATTTTTTAGGAACTTTTGTTTATATTTACTTTGTGAAGTATGGCAAAGAAATGCTTGAACTTTCCTTTATGGTTTGCCTTGA
>NC_090878.1:5889361-5929361 GCF_036669935.1 Montipora foliosa | reverse complement strand
CATCTGGACCCTCAAAGACAACAACATCAAACACTTCATTTCCTGGCGGATTCTCTCATCTGTAGTAGTCGTCATAGTCATCGTAGTCGTAGTAATGGCATTGAGCCAGTTTTGCTGAAATTAAGATTATTGTACACAAGGGTTAATTACAGTACACATGACAATGTTTTACTTTTATATTTTGCCTCCTCATATATATTGCTGGTCAGGGTTTCATGGAATTTAAAATCAAACAATTTTCAAGTGAATAAGGAAATAACATTATTAAACAATATCAGCTTGTTAACCTCGCAGTAGTGGTGGGAATCGGTTGAGATTTCACAATCGATCATCGGAAATAATTGGATTGCCCCAACCGATCAATCATCGATTTTAATCGGAAAAATCTACCAATAAGCATTCCATGCATTTTTCACCTATGTAGAAGTCAAATTGATAGCTTAAAGTCTTTAAACTGTTTTTAATGTTTTTAGTAATCATTTTTATTTCAACTTTAACAAAAGCTACATCACTACTAAAAGTGTGTTACAGTGCTGGAATTGGATGAATAAACTCGATCAATACAGTGTTCTTTTACAAACTCAACTGTGTCTCTGAGTAATGAAATCCCTAGCAAACAACATAACATGAACTGGCAAATCATTGCTTCATCAACTAAAATTTTCTCTCTAAAACAGCCCACTGAGTGCTTCAAACTCAAAGTACTACCACCAAAGGCTCATGTTCTTCGTGAGAAAATGAACATGTCAACATTACTAGGCTCATGCGAGCCCTTTTTTTGCTCACAAGATTTCCTGCCAGGCTAAACACCCTTTCTGAGGGTACTGATGAGGCTGGTATGGCAAGATATTTTCTGGCAAGAATACTCAGATGTGGAAAGAACTGCTGGTTTTTCTTCCACAACAGTAAAAAAGGTCTTGGTCCATAGGAGTAGAGTGCAGATATTGACTGACTTCGTTTGCCACAACATGCTGATTTGATGTCACACTCTACCCCGTGCACATGATATCTTGCAGCCAGTCATCCATGTCAGCTGATTGTGCTTTCTTGGGTGGGCTTGGCTGACTAGGCTCATTAATGTCGTTAGACTGCTCAATAGGGATGGCATCTGATTGATCTGAATCAGTAAACAAGGATAGAGTGGTTCCTTTTGCTGTCTAACGGTACTCTGACTGTCCTCTTCTGGCTCTTTCTTAACAATGAATTCCCCCAAACTAACATTTTGAGCCTTTTCCAACAGTAGCTTATTGGCCAGTTCCTTTTCAAAAGGAGACAGGAATTCTAAACTTTTAGTAAAAGGATTTAACTCACACACCATCAAGGCTAACTCTTTGTCTTTGGTTCTGGAGGCCATTTCTATCTGGATTATCTGTTTCACTTTCTGAATAACAGGCGGTTCCTCGTTATTCACCTGCATACATCTCTCAATTTTTACAAGGATGGGCATTATCTTGTGCATACTAGGAACCTGCTCTGCAGATACAATGGTAGTCACCTTCTGAAAAGGATCTAGAATCATAATAAGCCTCTCTGCAAGGTGATGCTCCTGAAAATTGTACACACAGTTTTTAATTGTAGTTGTTGCAGCTTTGTGAAGTGTTGAGTCATAGGCCATGGCCAACAAAGCAGGTGTTTGCTCCACCAAACGGCTGAGCATAGCAAGGGTGCTATTCCATCTAGCTGGGACATCATTGGTGAGTTTGTGTCCAACTGCATCACTACTCAGCAGCAATTTCTGCTTAACCTTCAAAGTATCAGAAGTACTTGATGACTGATGGAAGAAAGTGAGAAGCTTCCTTGCTTTAGCACAATGACGAGAGACCTCAGGAACTTCAAAACACTTCTTAACAACAAGATTAATTCTATGACCACAGCAACCAAATCTCACCCACTGCAACAGCTCAAAAGTTTTCTTTTCATTTGCAGCATTATCAGTAACTGCAGTTGGAGTCACAAAGCTCCATTCTTGCTGTGTCTCTTTTAGACTGGAGGCAATGTTCTCTGCAGTATGGCTTCCTTCAAAAAAAAAAAAAAAAGAAACGAATTTTAATCTGTGAAATTCACTCCAGGTAAACTACAATAAAAAGGTTGCTCAAGGCAGTAAGCACATGGCAAAACTAGTGTCTCATTGGTCAACAACTATCACATGACATCGTAACACCCTTCCTTTAGTGAAGTAAGGAAAGTATTCAAAACAGGAACAAAAGACAGGAATCTTGCGATAAACAAGTCTTAAAATGTTCTTCTGAGAAGCAAACGCAACAATGCATGAAGAAAACTATGAGCCTGTGAACTGTACACAAAGTGGGCACTATTTCAAAGACCTTAGGTTGAAATAAAACGTTTATAAACAGTTCAATGTTCTTGAATGAAAACTAAGTCATTTTTAAGTCCTTAAAATGAGCAGGGAGTTTGATTTGACGTCTGCTTCTAGTTACTGTTTCTTTGCTTGGCGTATTCCTCCAGTCTAGAAGTACTAAATAAAAGATGGTTCCATTTTGCTTAGATTTCTTCATTAGCGGTATTACTTTCTTCACATTGTCCTCTACGCACCCATTTCCTTGTGGATAATTGGGTGAACTTGTGACTATTTCAAAGTCATAGTCCCTTGCAAAGTTTCTGAACTCTTTCCGAATCAAAGGGTGGACCACTTTCGCTAGAACACGTGAGGTATACCATGATTGGAGAAATGGCATTTCAATCGGGTAATTACTGCTTTCAATTGGCACTCTTCCTTTCCAAATGATCAATCTCAAAGTAGCCAGAATAATAATCAACTGTACACAGAAAGTCCTTCTCGTTTACTGCAAGGTGGATATATATATGTATGTACATCACAACCAACTTTCTGCCATGGGCATTCATGCAGGTACATCATGATTTATGTGAGCAGTTCTCATTTGGGTTGGCAAACATGTTGCATGTGTCACAGTGTTCAATGTAATCATGCAGTGATTTCTTAGTTCATGGATGGCTAATAAACAACTTCTTGAGCTCGTCTGAAGCATCGTTTTGTTGCGATGTGGGCACTGTGGATCTTCTCTTTAATAGGAAGCTCAGTGATTACTTGGGTGACTAAATCACAGTTACTGGGAATGACAGTTGACAACAAGCTCATGCACCTAGCTCCCACACATACTGAAGGTCAAGAAATAGTTTGCTAGTAATTTAAGACTACTCGAGAAATCAAGATTTCTTGCCAGAAGCGTTTGCCTAGACCTCTTTTTTAAAGTGATTCTGCCCTCTTTGACCTGTGGTCTTATCATACATGGGGCTGGTGCTGTAACAGCGAAATACTTCAGTCTCTGGAATGGCTTATAATTATGCTGAGCAGCTAGACTTATTTTTAACTTTTCTAATAACATGGAGTCAAGCAAAGTATTAAAACAAGAGTAATGGTCTAACCTGTTTTCTGACAATTTTTTATTATGATTGTATCCTTGTTCAAAGCATACATGTACCACAAACAATTACCAGATCCTGTTTCTGAACTCATTATATCGAAACGGACATTAGGGTATACAGCTGTATGTTACAAGTACCAGCTTCACTATTCATCCTGTGCTTCAACACTTGCTATATGAAAAACCCTATAGTGCACAGAGGTTGCACTGCTCTGGAACTACAGTATACTTGACAAACAAACACCACCAATTTGTTAATTTCACTTTTTTTTGGAGTCTCAAGTGGAAACTGAGATCATTGGACAATTTTAAGAATTTTACTTTTAAAGTGGCATCAGCATCCACCTGCACTTTCAGATCAGAAGATTTTATTTACACATAGCACCTACAAAGTTGAACTTCAAAGAATTGTCTTATATATCTTAGGCTTTAGACAAGACTTAGTTGTAAATTGTCTTATGTCAATTAGTACATTAGATCCTTTGACTAGTTTACCTAAATGGTAGGAATTTACCTAGTATTAAATGGTTGAAATGCTGCCGAGTTGAGGGGAAGGAAGATTGTTCAATAATTATTATGCTTGCAGTACGTAATTCAACGACGGTTTGGGCATGGAATTGAAGGGAGATTTAAATAATTATTATGATGGTACAAAATGTGGACCCCTAACTGGACCTCCTTCTGTACACCACTTGAGAGAAGAAAGGAGGTTGAAGATGACCTAAAAATAAATATTTTTTCAAGTACACCTTGGGTGGTCCCTTAGGTGACACCATGATACAAATCTATTAGGTTGCAAAAAAAAAGTCTATCCCTAGTGTATGAATGTAGGTTTCAGTTCCTGATCGATACATGAAGCTTTAGTTGTTACCGCAGACTAGAGATTGTTTGGGCGCAGTTTTCGCCATGTGCTTTTGTGAGTTTTAGTTTTCGGCCATTTTGGTTTTGTTCCCGCCATCGTGGAGGACAGCATAATAACTTCGAATCGTTCAGATACGCAGAGATTCTATGTTTATAAGATGTTTTTGCGAATTAAATGTTTGTCTGGATGAATATCAGTTATTTGCTCGGCCAAGAGTAGCTGGCCACTGCAATGAATCTCAGCACTTTGAGCCTTTCAAGTACATTAGGAGATGTGTTCATACACAATGGACATTATCTCACCAGAGAAAAGTAAGCGCTTCTATCGCAAAGTGAATTCCAGATGTTCTTGTTGATTACTGGCCACCATATTAATTATATTGATGGACCAAATGACATCTCCTTACAAAACTCTTTAAAGTTGTGTGAAATGCTTCTACAAATAACTTGGAAAGAATGTACTGCACAGACCTGAGAATTAGACAGGTGGTTAAAAGAGTTGTTTCCTACAATATTCCAAGTTCTTGGCCTTTTTCACTGAACAATTTTGAATTCTTTGTTGTTGTTGCTGACACTAAAAAAATAGAGCAGGCTCTAATCTTCTGTGTAACAAGATCATACTGTGCATCTTAATTCTTGCATTTGTGCTTAGCCTCATTTTGAGTCAAAGTTTGAAGATTACATAATTATAGTTTGGAAAGAACTGTGAGATTCATTTTTTGTAATTATTGTCCACACAGCTGTAGGGTTATGTATACTATTTTTATTTTTGTTGGCTGTTTTAAGCTTCACTGGCCATAACAAGCATAAAAAATGCAAAAAGTTTTGATTATGTGTTGTCATAGCACAACTACCAAAGCAAAACGATCATACTACCTAGCTATACAGGCTGTAGAGAGGTTTCTACACTTAATTATGTATCATTCAACTAAGAAGTCTATGAAAGTAGCCCAGCTGGCCACCTGGCAAGCACTGGACTTAATTTTGAGTGCCGTTTCATTGGGTGCCTGTGATCTGTAAGAAAAACATGATACACGTACTAATTGAGCCATGATCGATCGTCGCATGCAGTTACGAATGGAATTTTAGCAATTTGCATAGAGAAGCCCGAAAAAATTCACGAGTTCAATGGGGTTTGAAGCCATGACCTTGCGATGCCAGTGCAATGCTCTAACCAACTGAGCTATAGACCTCGTTCATAATGGCGGTCAAATAAAATATTCTTTTGCTCACTACGACAAGCACATTTCAAAAGAATATTTGTTTCAAAATGAGGGCAGTAGGTCTAATTAACATAAATACAAAAGAATGTAAAGGTGGTTGCCACTTATGAAAGTGGTCTAAAAAGTCACTGATGCTGGGAGCTGGTCATTCTTAGGTTCAAATTTTCCTGTGATGAATGAATCAAGGATCATAATTTTTTATGTGCAGTTAAATAAATATGATTCATTAATTTCATATAATTATCATTGCATTCATGGTTATTTCGTACTAACAGTGTTAAACTGTTGTTGAAGTTGTTGATTCAAAGTGGGCTGCTATCAATGATGCAGTTCACAAAATACCTATATTCTCCACAGAGATGCATAGACATGTTTTAAAATAATTCCATCTTTTTTTAATGTTGGTTGACCAAGGATTGACTATTGCTTCAGTGAATTAAAATTAAGCTTTCAGCATTAGTGGAGGAATTTATTCTGTCTCTGCAGCAAAGGTGAAGCAACATTACTATAAATTAAATGTTCGTTTCACTTCTAAATGTCATTGCCCTCTGTTATTCACACAGGTAATAATACCAGCACAAGCACAAGCTGTGGTGGGACCCTGTCTATGGTTACTGGGGAAACTAAGTCATTTTACTGTTATCCTCCAATTGTTGGTCAGTATGTCTCTGTTGTGGTACCAGGAGACAACAAAATTCTGACAATTTGTGAGGTTGAAGTGTATTCCACACCGCAAACTTCAAATGGTGTCACAGGTAATTGGATTTATAAAATAATTCTTTTTTTATGCCTACCGTATATGAACAGAGTTTTTAAATTGTGAATTGAGCCACTTACAGTATATTCATTTAAGAAATAATTTGGGAAAAGCGTGTGTCAAAACAAGAATATTGTGTGTGGTAAAAGTGGCTGCAGCATTTAACTTCCTATGTCATCCAGTACTTGGTCCTTTCTTTGTTGATCCTGTGAGTTTGAGTTTCTTTATGATACCCATAACACTTGAGGAACTGACATTCAAAATTTCTCCTTTTAATAACTTTAACACCTACAATCGGCGACAAAATTGTTGACAGATTGACCATTTCTACCCCCTATGCCACATTTCTTCTATCTTTTAGCCTTCTTTGTTAGTCCAATTTGCCCCCCTCCCCCGAAACAATGTTTTAGTGTGATTCTCGGGATATTTAGGTACAATTAGGCAACATTGAATGGGGAAGGGGGGGGTCTTATCAATAATTTAGAGCATGATTCAAATTATAGTGGTATTTCACACTTGAAAAGAAATGTTTAAACACAATGTGTTAACTAATTTTGTTGCTGATTGTAGCTTCTGGGTGAAGGTTTTGTCAATAAATTGCTAGTGTAGTTTGATACTGTGGGCATGACTCTCAGGAGTAAACAGCCGATTGATCTTCTAATTTATGGATATAAACAACAGTTGCTATCTTTACTCATTCATGAAATTTTGTCTGAAATATTGTTCCATAATCGAAATGTATAATTTTATTTGAAATGTACATGTATATTTTACGCAAGTGAAACGTATTTTTTCAGGTGTTTATTAAGTGACAATTGCTTAAAATTAATGGTCCAGTTAAGTGCTAGGATCAATTCTTAACCTTTCATCTATAACCTGCACTTTAATTATTCATTTTTTTCATTCATCAGACCTTTCACGGGAACACATGAGCCCAACAAATTTTTGACCTCCCAACTGAGTGGCTTTGTAGCTCAGTTGGCATAGCATATTGCACCGGCATCTTAGAGGTCATGAGCTTGAATACCATTGATAGCTGAAGTGACAATTGCTTATATTGTCCAGTTACAGTGTACATTTAGGTGCAAGGATCACTTCACTCTTTTGTCTATAACCCGCACTTCAAATATACATTTCTTACTTGTAAGTCTTCATGTTGAGCTAATTTACAGTTAAAATCACAAACATTGTCTTGTTATTGACACTTAATTTTAGTGCTCGAAAAGATGCAGTAGATAGTGTTATTTATTGAGAAAAGGTGTTTATGAACTAGGAATTGGGGTAGAGATTAGAGTTTTATGGAGGCATGTTGGGAGGTAATCTTTTAAGATGTCAAATTAGTGAAGTTACTCTAGGGAAACTGGAAATAAAGGCTCCTAGATAGCGCATCTGTATTTTTCTCTTGATTTAATTTCAGCCTGTAAGGCAAACCCAGTTGGAATCTCAAATAGTGCAGTTATACGTGATCAAAGATTTTCAGCTTCCTCATCTCTGGGCAGCAGTTTCCTCCCTTCCAAGGGGCGTTTGAATGGAGCCAGTGCCTGGATTCCCAGCAGTACCAATAATAACAATGACTACCTGCAGATTGATTTGGGATCTGTGTACTTTGTTTGTGCTGTGGCCACCCAGGGAAATCCCAGTGCAGATGACTGGACAAAAACCTACAAGATAGAGACCTCTTTGGATAACGTCAATTGGCAAATGTATCAGGAAAATAATGTAGTAAAGGTACTATTCACCTCTTGTGATATATTACTATGTGCATGTACATGTATTTTTAGTTCGTGAGACGTTCAAGGATTTAATTTGGATGATGGAATTAGCTACATCTCATTCACACACCTGTTACAATTATAGAGAAACTTTAACAGCATCACTAAAGGTTCATAAAATGCTTTAAGTTATACCTATGTTTTGACTTCAAGGTCTTTTCAGAGCTTGTAAAACAAATAAAATTCAAGAAAAACACATCTAAGTAACCTAACTGGACCGGAGGCAAACCACAGAATTATTTAGACAAGTACAGTAACAGGGGAGTTAAACCGAAGGCATTTATAATTTCTATAACAACTCTAGGTAGTGGCGAGACTCAGACTTTAACTTGAAATCACCAAAGTCCAGTGCCCCAAGCATCATAACACCGTCGGTTTCAACACAACTCACACACGCAGCCACACCCACTTTTATCAGTCACTTGTCCAAACTACACTGCACATGCATCTCCCTAATTGATAGCAATGGGAAACAAGTCAGCTGGTCCAAAGTCTTGAAATTGTCAGAGTTGTCATATTAAAACACAAACAAACTACTAGTGAAGCTAACAACTCAGGGACATACGGTTTTTTAGGGGTTTTATTTACTATTCAAGTTAATTGGTATGCGTGTGAAGGATTTAATAGGTGCACTTGGAGAGTGCAAATTTAAATCAAGCCAAACTATCTGGTTATACGGGGCACAGAAGATGTAATTACACTGTGGGTCTAAAATGTGAAGAAAAAAGTGGAAGTACACTTTGCTATCAAGCTAGTTCACAGGCATCCCACTTTTAATAATCTGAAAGGAGCAATGGGCTAGTTTCGAAATGTGCAGCAACAAAAGAACAGTGTCGAGGTTCAGGGGAATAATTAGCATATTGTATTGTTCAAAACAAAGGAAAATGCAAATTATTCCCCTGAACCTCGACTCTGTTCTTTTGTTGCTGCACAATTTGAAACTAGCCTATTCAGGCAGGAGGGAACCAGATGGCTATTTTAGAAAGCATGATGAAGTTGAATCTGGGACAACCAGAAATGTATTAACAAATCAAGCTGTTACCTCACATAGTAGGGAACTTAAGCAACGACGACGGCGACGGCAACGAGAACGTCATCTCAAAATATAAATTCGCGTTATCGTAATCGCTTCGTTACTATTTCAACTTTTTTAATATGACGGGGGTGTGGTAGTTCCTCAAAAATGACACTCGTAGGAACGGTGCTCAATTAAGGGCAGAAAATGAAAATATATCCTCAAGTAATGACATTGTCCATAAAACCTCAAATTTGGCTATTTCACGTTGTAGTTTTGCTGACGACCGCAAAGAAATGGACGAAAGTGAAAACCGCACGTGCAGGGCGTGCAAAGCTATTGTTTTTGCCTACTAAATATGCAAATTTGTGACGTTCTCGTTGCCGTCGCCGTTGTCGTTGCTTAAGTTCCCTAGTGCTTGCTGTGAGGGAGTTGACTATGGTTCCTAAAGATGGTGTTGTGGCAAACACCAATGTATCAGTTTATTCAAACAAACAAAGTACTTCCAGTTTGTTGTACATGTATAGTTCATTAGGAATGGAGTGCCCTAATTAAAGGTCCCACATTTCTTACCTTTCTTAGATATTTTCAGGAAACAGTGGCCGAAACTTTATTGTTAAAAGTGATGTTTACAATCCTCTTGCTGTCAAATTCATTCGATTCTACCCTGTGGCATTCAACAGCAGAAAAGCATTAAGAGTGGAAGTTTATGGATCCACGCAAGGTACATGTACACTTTCCAGTTATAAAAAGCAAGAGTTGTTGCTTTAGCAACATTCATGTACATGTAAAGGCTTTAATGCTTTTTTTGTGGTTACTTAATGTTATTCTGAAGGAAGGGAAAACATTGGCAACAATTAAAGAGACTCACTATAGCTCCAGTGATTATGTCAAGAACATCCACAAACTGATGTTAAGGTTTATTATCACTGTGAGAACTGAGAAAAGGTTCCCACAAAATTACACAGTTGTATCGTAACGGGGTAAGAAAAACGTACAAGTGAGATAACACTACAGACAAATTAATGTTTGGTTACATAAAAAAGTTAAAATTACGTGTTCTGAACAAATATAAAAACAGAGAAATAGAAACCTAATAGAAACATGTTACACAGAATTACAGCAAAGTTAATGATAAGCGGCACGGCTAAAGAATTGTGTAAGCTAAAACTAGTTAATTAGGCATCCTGCTCTCTACTCTCTTTTGGGGGACTTTGGGGGACAACAATGGAAAGACTCAAACGATAACTTAAATACTTAATATTCTCAAATGCAAAAGCGTAAGGGAAAGAACTTCAAGGCTTCTTTTGGTAAATTACTTAATGTTAGTTACACTCACTAGATAGAGAAATAGCCTTATGCAGCGCAATATCACTTTCAGTAAATTAGTCATCGGATTCCTCTGATGCTAATTCATTTCAATTTGTGGTGTTGTCTTTAAGGTATCATAGTGCAACCTGTATACATGTAATTATGAATTATAGAAAGTACATAATTGAGTCCCCTTTTACCAGGGAAGGGGCTTTTATTTATTACAAGGCAAATGGTGTTAATAGAGAGGGTTGTTCATCATGAAATGCAGTCATTTGACCTTGGTGTCTATTAGATACATGTACATAGCATTCAGTATCAGAGAGTTGGCATTTGTGCAATCATTTACAGTGAGAATTCTTCCCTGTTTTTTTTCTAATTCAAGGCAGCTCTCCAGGATGTACAGTGACTTACACAGAAAGTTCTTCTGATCATATGAGCAGTGTAGAGCTTCTTCCAGGGATCATTGATTTCCTAGTAATTTCAGTTTTATAAAATGTACAGTTGTCCTTTCTTCTTTGACAAAAAAATGGGGTTCTGTTTCATTTGTATGAAGCTGATGCTACATATACAGTAAATGTCATGATCAATTAAGTTATTAGGTTTACAAGCCACTTGTTTTAATATGTTTATTATGTTAAATTCATCATTGCTGCAAAGTTCTTTAAAGCTCTCTTAGAGAAAAAGAGGTATATAATGTACCCGGCTATATAATTTTTCTTTTTTTGCAACTTCAATTTCAGGTTGCTTGTCAACAGTTGGCAATGAAAGAGGTGTAGACCCACGCCCTTTTTCAGTTACAGTATCATCAGAACTTGATGACACTCACACAGAAGCCTACAGTCGTCTATATGGTATTATGTCATGGTGTAGCAGAGTTGTGTCTCCACCTCAATACTTACAGTTTGATTTTGGGAAAGTCATTACAGTTAGTGGAATAGCAACACAGGGAGATAATGTAGTGGACAAGTGGGTAACAAGCTATGGTATCAGCTATGGATATGATGGACAGTCTTGGCTAAGTTATAATGGAGGGCAGGTAAATTTACATGTACATGTATGTAAAAGGCAAAGTCTTATCCCCAACACAAAGACAATAGCGACCTTTAGATGGGAGAATGAGTACAACTACGGGTACAAGTTTTCCGTTCTGAGCATGCATGGGCACTTCGAAAAATGTCGGCCTCCAAACCTTATGCGCATGCTCAGTACGGAAAATTCTTACTCGAAGTTGTCCTTGTCCTCCGATCTAAATGTCCTTATTGGCTTAGTCTGGCTGTTGCTGACCTTACAATTCTTAAGTGATCTTGTTGTCAGTGTCATATTTTTTTCACTATTCCTGGTGATTCTTCATGGAATGTTTCAGGTGATTCTTCAGGTGTCATGTGGAGGATCAATTTTTGATCAATTTTTTTATGACGTTGTTTTCAATGCCAGTTGATTTCAAGGTTTTTGACGAACTGGCCAAGTGGTGGACTGGCTGGCATTTCGCCTTAATTTCCATTGAACTGCTTTCTTTTTTTTTTCCATCGAAAATGTGGCACATGTGTTTTCAGTCTTACAATGACAAACTGGTAATTACTTGGAGGGTGTAAACTGCAGGTTGTAGGGTGCAGTTGCAGGTCACTGTTTCACCAACGCTGAAACAACCCAAAACTTTACTAATGCTAACGTTAGGCCTCAAAAAACAATGTTAGCCTAAGGTTAGCATTTTTGTAAAGGTTTAGCTTGTTTCAGTAATAGTAAAACAATGACCCTGCAACCTGCACTTTACACCTTCCGGGTAATTACTTTTAAAACTCAACTGAAATAATGTCTCTGAAGACAGACAAGTTTCCAAGTAAACAAAACTTTACTTTCAAAGGACAAAAACATACAGGCAATTTATTGTTTCAATAAAAAATACATGTAAGATGGTCATGTTGGGCCACAAGGATACCTATTCATATGTGTCCTATTTGGTTTTGTTTCATTTTGCAGCCTTTAATTGGAAATGTTGACAAACGTTCAGTTGTTGTTCAGTGGTTTTCTTTACCATTCGCGGCTCAGTTCGTCAGAATTCTTCCAAAGACCTACCGCAATGGACTTTGTATGAGAGTGGAGTTGTTTGGTTGTAAAGATTGTAAGTGCTGCTCATTCTGTCCTGTTTAAAAGAATAAGATAACTATTATTGAACTTAGCACTTCTTTTTGGAAATTTAAGGTATTCTGTACCAATCATCAAGTCCACTTGTAAATGGGTTTGTGAGTTGGTTGTCCAATTGGTAATTCCACATCGGGCAGTTCAAAGTCAGTCATCCACTTATGCAGTCAGTCTGTATGGGTTATTGACCAAGCGTGAGGTCAAGATATTGGATATTGGCCAAGTTCTTTTTTTGCGTGTTTATGGACCGAGACGAAGTCGAGGTCCATAAACACGCAAAAAAAGAACGAGGCCAATATCCAGTCATCTTGACCGAACAATCTTGGTCAATAAAGGATTTATTATATGACTTAAAACACCAAAAAATGATCTTTGATCTTGCGGGACCAAGCGAGAAATCCCGAGCGGGCAGTATCGCTCCATCTTGCCCGCTCGGGTAGCCAATCAGAGCGAGCGATTTGGTTCATCTTGCCCGCTCACGGAGCTAGTCATGTAATAAATTGGTTTATTAGAGGGTTGGTCAGTTAGTCAGTGATCCAGTCAATAAGTCATTTATGGTGTGCATGATTAGGTAAATCAATATCTTTGCAATTTCAACAAAGAATTAACCATCATTGCTTTAGTTGCCACAGCATAGGATGACTGTGTTTGATCTGTTATTGGAACCGACAGTTTTAGCCTCATGTTTTAGATACAGTAAGCAAAACAACAAGAAGTAATGCCATATATATTGTTGTTATTTTTCAGTTCAAGTTGCATTCCTTTTTGTGCATGTTGATGATGCGACTTTGTTACCTGCACATAGCGCAACTGTCACACTGAATTGTGTCACCAACTCTAGCAAAAAACAGCCTCATGCAATATCATATAAATGGAGAAAAGATGGAGTCAAGTTGGATAAGTCAAGTTCATCTCTGACAATAAAATACAGCAATGCTAGCGATATCAACAATAATTATCATTGTGCAAGATTGAGTTCTTCAAAGCGTGAGGTTCAGTGCCATGCAATCTACCAGTGTTCTGCATCATTTGAAACGGCTGCTGGTTCACCTTACATTAAAAGTCAGGGAAATGCAACTGTTACTGTCACTTTACGTAAGTAAAATTGGTTTGTACCGAGAATGCCTAATTGTCACCCCAGGAAGGGGCTTGAGCTTTTACAGATCTTTTGTAATGTTGCATTTTCATGAAATAATTTTTTGGACCCTTTTTTCTTTTTCTTGTTTTTGTTTTTTATTTTCCGTTCAGAAAAACACAGAAAAAGAACCAGCTTAAATGGCTGCTAAAGTAATTTATTCTTATTCTTTTATTATTATTCTTTTATTTACTGTTTAATACGATTTAGCATCAGTGGCTATGTAACCTTGTTAGGTTATTTCAATGGCAAATTTATTGAAATAATGAAGGTTATCCATGCATCCAATACAGTGTTCTGCCCAGGATTTGGGAAGGCCAGGGGGCATTCTGACATAATCCTAATCTAGCATAATATAAAAGAAACACTTACAAAAATCGCAAGAGTGAAATGAAAGTCTCATGCTATCTAGCAAGCAACTGTTAACCTTCTGTCACTATAATTGTCTTCATTAGTCTTTTGAAGCAGAGGGAAGCTCTTCAGCTATGTTGGATCGAAACCTGATTCAGTGTTTCGAACCAGACGATGTTCACAGACCTTGTGTGGTTTGCCACAACTGGAATTCTTCTTCCAAATTACTAACACTGTTGTGTCTCTTTTCCAGGGTGAACAAAGAACTTAATTTCCTTTGAGGAGCTTTTCGTTTCTGCTCCGGCCGCCATTTTTGATGGGAGAGTAGAAAACACTGACCCCTAGTCCATGGACTACCCGACAGACTACCCCAAAAATACTATTTCAAGTGAGTGCAATTGGGCATACATGTATAAGCAGCATCACAATTAGTGCTAAGCCTATAAACATCCATTTTAACCCATCAACATCCAAACCGGCCAGACTTAGTATATTTTACTCTGTCTAACACCATACGATTTTACTCGTCAATGGGGAACCCCTGGGAGTCAATGGGTTAATAGTAAATAGTATTTTTAGGGCAGTCCATCGGGGTAGTCCGTGGACTAGGGGTCAGTGTTTTCTACTCTACCATTTTTGTGCTTACGGGCTAGCCTGT
The DNA here is from genome assembly GCF_036669935.1 of Montipora foliosa. Classification (NCBI taxonomy): domain Eukaryota; kingdom Metazoa; phylum Cnidaria; class Anthozoa; order Scleractinia; family Acroporidae; genus Montipora; species Montipora foliosa. Next base: position 5,914,732 of record NC_090878.1, on the reverse strand, counting down.
AACGCACAATGTCATTGGGGTTGTTTTAGTGAGTGAGTGAGTGAGTGAGTGAGTGAGTGAGTAAAACAGTAAATCTTTATTGCACCTTACTCTCCAAAGGGAGGTATCGGTTTTGTTACAATAAAGGTGATGATATCTACTAGAATAACTAATTAACTAAAAAGATCATACAATTACTTGTAATACAATTGGTATAAAATTATTATTTTAATTATTTTGCATTTGGGAAGTCTTTTCTCTTCTGAAACATTAAATATGTGTATTTACCTACTATCTTTGAAGTGCTTTCGTTTTCTAGGGTAAGTAATTAAATACCATATTTTATCCTCATCATTAAGTTCGTTTTCTAGGGTAAGTGAATACCATATTTTATCCTCATCATTAAGGCTTTTGAAAACAACATTGTGTGTTGAAAGGAGAGAATGGAGCTCATTTCTAATGTTATCGTACCCTGGGCCATACATCAATAAGTGCCGCTCGTCTTCTATATAGCCTCTATTGCAGACTAGACATGTTCTTCCATCTACTGGGATTGGTGCACCTCTATTTTCGTATTTCCCAGTCTGTATTCGCAAGCTATGAACCCCCAGACGCAATTTTGTCATACTTATTCTATGTGCTGGGTTTCTGATAGTTTTGAGATAGTCTTCCAATTGGTAGTCGAATTTGACTTCTTTGTGTGTAAATTTCTCTCTAGAGCCTTCGGAAGTGTTGTTGCAAGCCTTCAGCCAATTTAGAATGTAGTCCTTTTTAAGCTGTTTCTTTATGGAGGAACGAGCATTCTTAATGTGTAGTTGGCTTGATGTATTGCCTGTAGAGTGCATTCGTATAGTTTCGTCATTATTTAATACATCAAAAAATTGGCTGTGATTTTTTGCGTGATGAAAGGTTTCCTTTAATAGAGGGTTGACTGTCTTATGCTGTAATCTAAGCAAGTAACTAAATATTGAAGCTTTTATGTCTGTACTTAAAGGGTACCGTCCAAGTTCTGCCCTACAGGCAATGTTCTCTGTGTACCATGGCGTATTTAGTGTTTGTTTACAGAACTTGATATGGACTTGTTCAATAGTGCTTTTGTCAAAATGGGTCTTATATGATAATAGCTCCGGTCCCCATATTTTGCATCCATATAGTAGTAAAGGTTTGACAAGGGCATCAAAAAGCTTATTCTTAATTGTAAGTGGAGAACAATCGTTTCACTGTCGCAAGAACTTTATAAGCTTTTTTGCTAAGGATGTCTCTTGCGTAGGTATAGCGACCAGATGAGGTCATTTCTATCCCCAAATATGTTTGTTTGTCGACGATAGGTAATGCTTCTGAACCATATTGGAAAATTTCCTTGTTTTTGGTTTGACCGTTCCCACTAAAGATGATGATATTTGATTTGTTGGTATTCACCTTCAGCTTCCATTCCTCTGGGTGCTTTTTAATGATGTTAATCGATTTCTGTAGTCCTTCTGGAGAGGGACTTAAAACTAACAAATCATCAGCATACATGAGGCAATTTAGAGAATGGCTTCCAATCATTACTCCTGGACAATGGTTGTCCCTAAAGTATTGCGGTAAGTCATTCATAAATAATGAAAATAAAACTGGACTTAAGCCATCACCTTGCCTTATTCCTTTGTTGCATGAGAACATTTCTGTGATAGAGCTTTCATCAGTTTTGACGCAACTTTTAATCGACGAATACATGGATTTAATGACTTTTAAAGAATTTGCCTTTAACTCCATACTGGTAGGTTTTATAGATCAACCCGGACTGCCACACGCTATCAAATGCTTTTTCATAATAGATGAAGCCAACATAAAGTTTCTTATGTTGTTTTGTATACTTATTAATGAGTTGCTGTAGGATGAATAAACTATCTGTTGTTCGGGAATTTGGGCGAAATCCAAACTGTTCTGGATTGAGGATGTTATGTTGTTCGATAAACTTGTTCAGCCTGGATTGTAAGATTGATGTAAATAGTTTTCCTAAACAGCTCGTCAATGTGATTCCTCTATAATTTGCTGGAGACCGCTTATCACCCTTTCGTTTATATATCGGTTTTATAACACCTATGTTCCAGTGGGTTGGGAATGTTCCACTGTCTAGTATATCATTGAACAGTTTTTCTAATGAAGGCATTAGATAATAGCGTCCGTGTTTAATCATTTCATTAAGGATACAATCCATACCCGAAGCTTTCTTCAACTTGAGTTTTGATATTTGCTCATGGATTTCGTTGGTCGTAATAGGTTGTCCTAAAATGTCGTTATTCGGTGAATTTTCGTTTTCCCAGGCCATATCTTCACTTGAAAAGTCCAAAGTGGTGTGCGGTTCCTGGCTATCATATAATTATTTCTGATAATGACATATCCAATCTTCTGACGAAACAGAGGTTTCCTCTTCGACAGCATCGCTTTTTCTAAGTTGATTAATATACCTCCAGAAATCTTGACTGTGTTTTGGGTGTAAAGCATTAATTTCATTTACTATTTGGTTTTTTTGTCTTTTATGCTTCATTTTGACATGCTTTTTGTATTTCTTTTTAAGAACAAAATAATCTTGTCGTAGTGATTGGTGAGAACTGGGGTTAATTTTCTTTACTAATTGTTGCAGTTGTTTCTTTAACTGTCTGCAGGTGTGATCGTACCATGGTTTCTTTTCTTTGGTAGTTTTAGATGTTTTCCGCGATGTTGCTAGGCATGATTTGGCCACCGAATTGATAATTTGGTTAAATTGCGAGATTTCATCGTCTACTGATGCGTGGTGTTCTGAGTTGAAGGAATCAAATAATCTTTGAACATTAGGATTGGATAATGCACTGAGAAATTTGTCTTTTGAATCTGCCTTCCAAAGAAACTTTTTAAAGTTCTTTTGAGTAGGTGCCGCTTTGCATAGTGGTTGTCTAGGTGCATTGTCTTTTACCATGTGAGAGCGGGAGGGAGTTAATTTTAGACTGATAGGACAATGATCTGAGTAGGTTGTCAAGGCTTGAACTTGAAATCCTAACATCGTCTTTATACTTGGTCTTCACTTGCTAGTGCGTAATCGACTGTGCTTGCCCCACTAGTTAGATAGCAAGTGTATTTTCCATCGAGATCACCTGTTAGCCTGCCATTCAAAATTCGCAATCTATTTCCTATGCATAATTGTAATATTTCTCTTCCTACTTTGTTGATTGTGTAGTCCGTGTTGTTTCGCTTTGGGCAATCCGTGTCTCGATTGTAGGTATTATGAATTGTTAAAAAGTCATCTGCATCGTTTTCAATGAAATCGTTTAATGTCCCCGTTCTCGCATTGAAGTCACCAAGTAAAAGAACTTGGACATGGGTAGAGTACTTGTGAATTCCTTTTTCTAAGATACTGAGAATGTCTTCTCCTGCCTTTCGTTGTGATTGTAGTGGGGGTAGATAAACTGCAGCCAGGAAAATGTCTGCCTGGAGTCCAAGCAATTGCTTATGTAATCGGCACCAAATTATGTTGGGAGAATCACTGTGTATACGAGAAACAAAATTTTGATGATGGTCTCGAATTAATACTGATACCCCTGCTTGGCCTCGTCTGCTTACGGTGTTTTTAACGGTTGAGTACACTGTGTACCCTTGAAAAGTTAATGTCTCGTCTTTTGCCCATGTTTCTTGGAGACAGATAATATCAAATTTGGATAGCTTAGATTTAATTGATTTAATGTTCAATTTGGTATTCAAGACGGTTTGTTTCGTCGGTTTAGCCTTGAATATTCCAAGAAATAATTATATTAAAAACGTTATTTTGATTATTCATCTTGAAGAAATAATAGTAATGATTAGATAAATTAAAGTACGTTAAAAAAATAAAGGATAACTGTTGGACTACGTAAAAAATTAATAGAATAATATCAGTCGAATAAATATGACTAGATTGATTTGCATAAGCTGGTGAAAGTAAGTGACTATTAAAGTAAAGCTTACTGTTGATTTCCGCTTTTATGTTCATCGACCGTTTTGAAGTGTAGCCAAAAGTAAAATCAGCAATTGCTGTGACGGGTCCCTTGATAGGTTCCTAGTTCCACTTGGTCGAGTGTTGAAATGTTTTCCTCCTGGATTTTAATTATGTGACTGTTGCTTAGATCGTGGCGAAGTGGAAGAGTGTCCATTTTTTCTTGCCCATTGTATTAGTGTGCCAGCCAAATCAGCAAGACCTCGCTTGTTATAATGCTTTCCGTCATGTGTAAAAAGGCTTGCCTCCGTCGCTTTAACATCTATAAATTCCACATCCAGCAATTTCATTTCCTCGTTTAATTGAGCGATCCTGTCGTTCTTGGTATCTCCATTGTTGTTGAGTTGTTGTGGGATTTTACAGAAGGCAGTTTTGGCATTTGGGAACTTGGAGCGTGATTCTGTGACTAGGATATTCAATTTATCTCTCAGGCTCTCAGTAGTAGATTCTGTGTGGATATGGTTGTTGCCCAGGTGAAAAATGACACGCTTGACAGTTTCGTCTGGTGTGGGATCACTTTGTAGATACTTGATAGCTGAATCAAATGTGAGTGAGTGAGTGAGTGAGTTAGTGAGTGGAAGATTTCGTGCATCACTTTTCCTTTCTTAATTTTCCTTATGAAAAGAGAAATTTTAGAGAATTTATGGCAAGATTTCGACAATCGCATGATAATTTGATTGGCAAACTTGTTGTGGAAGCCAGTAGGATTTGAGCGGAAAAACAGCCTTTGGAGTCAAAATGCCCATAAAACCTCCCCAATGAGCTTTCATGTTGATATTCCGGTAAGATGTGTGATATTTTCGAATTTCAAAACATTTAGTAAAAATCTCATCAGTTGTCATCAAAGGCAACTTGCTCTCTGACACTGGCCAACGCGATGTGCATATATTTGTCATGTCGAGATCTCTTATGCCAAAAAATCATAATCAATTGACCATTTGTTTTGTTTTGCTGAAATTGAAAATATAAATTTCTCATAGGTAGAGGTAAACTTCTCAGGCTGGTATATTGAAAGCTGCCGAGATGCGTAAACAAACATTTTTTGGTAGCTAGTTAAAGCAAGACGACATTAGAGTGGGTTTTTAGGCATACTTTGACATGTGCCAATAGATGGGTTATGCATATTTTTGACATGTTGAGATTGAGATGTTTAATTTATGCTGAAATTTTGCAGAAATTTAAAATATAAGTTCCTGATGGGTAGAAGTAAATTTCATTTTAGATGAAAATTCTTTGTAGACTGAAAGTTGCTGAGATGGTAAAAGAACTTGAATTTGAAATTTGATAATCTAATTTTGGTAGGTAATTAAAACCAAGACCAACTAACACCAGAAAGGTCACAAAATTAAATTACCTTTAAATAATTTTCTGGGGAAAATATTGTGATTTTTATCCAAGCCAAAACATTTTTGCTGGAAAATTGGTAGGTAAACATTAACATCGCTCATGCAAATGAAGCTACCTGATGCTATCAAGTGACGTGCCGGCAGGCATTTTTTGCAGGTTGCAGGTTGCAGGTTGAAATTTCATTAAAACTGGAAAACCGCTGGCACTAAAAAGAAAGGTAAAGCGATAGACTTGCCGTGACTGTTACATGAACAGCTAACCTAAGGCCTAATTACGCCTAAAAAAAGTTTTTATGCCTAAGGTTAGCTTTTCATGTAACAGTCACGGCAAGTCTATCGCTTTAGCTTTCCTTTTAGTGCCAGTGGTTTTCCAGTTATAATGAAATTTCAACCTGCAACCTGCAAAAAATACCTGCTGGTGACGTGCTCATAATTTGTTTTCTCTCTTTGTACATCGCCCGTGATACAGAATTATTTGACAAATGTATTAAACCTTGAGAATTACCAGTGCTCTTCTTGAGTGAAAAAATAAAAAAAGCAAATCCAAGAAAGGAACTCTGCATTGACCTTGATTTTCAAACAGATTACCTACTGCCGGATTCCATCACGACTCTTTGCATACTTTACTACCTCTTGTTCATTATTTCGTTTTTTCTTTATTTTCTCTATAAATGCATCCATTCTTCCTTTGAAATTCACTCAGTTTTTGTAACTGTTACAGTATGGCCACATGCAGTGTTTATCTGAAACACTTAATTGCAAAATTATGCTCTTCGTGCATTCCAAGCATTCATTGTCAATGCCATTACAAAAACAATGACACAGACAATGTTAATGATGTAACATTTGTTACCCGTAAGCGCATGTCCCATGAGGGATCTATTTTTGACAACCTTCCACGCACATGGGAATTTAGTTTTGTGTTCCATGTAATATCCCTTAAAGTGCCCTTGAATTTGTGGTGAATTGAAAGATGGCTGCTGTTCAAAGAAACAAGCAGATGACAGGTTTCAAATGGAGTGGTAAATGAGCTAAAATCTTGTCAATTGCGAGAAAACACAAGGAAAAAGCACTGGTTTACCCCCAAGCAAATGTGGGCAAAAAGTGTTCCAACATTTAGCCAGAACAATATTGATCACAAACATGAAGGAAATTTAATTATCTTGCCACCCTTTTGTTGTGGATTTTTACCAGTGTTTTTTCCTCTGGTGTATTTCCATCTCAGTGCTTTAGTTATAAAGAGTTGAGGTCCTAGGAGGAAGAAGGTTAACAGTTTGTGGAGTGTTGTAAAGTTCGTTTGCATGAACATTTTTTCTGTTGCTGTATTCAGAGGTTCCAGGAAAGCCAACCGTTGGTGTCACTACAATAACAACAAGCACAGCATTAGTAACATGGAGTTACACCCCAGGAGTAGATGAAGCACCAGTGAATAGCTTTACTCTCCAGTACCATACACATGTTTTTGGAGGACTGCCAGGAGGTTCATTGAGTAAAGAGTTGTCAAATCTCAAGCCTTACACATCCTACAGTGTCAAAATCAAGGCTTCAAGTGTCTTGGGGGGTGGATTCTGGAGTGATGCAAAAAGCTTCACTACAGCAACAGCAAGTAAGTAACTGGTATGTAATTTACAGCCACAGTTGAGCTTAGGTTCATATTGTACTCCTGATGTAAATGTTTTGTGATCTGTTAGTGTGCGTGCCTAAAGTGGGTCAATTTAGTGGGCCATTTACATTGTAGCTGTATGATCATACATGTAGCGCTTCTCCTTGATTAAATTGTCCAGCTTTCCATTTTTGTCAGTTCCGTAAGTTACACATTTTGTTGGTCTCTTCGGTCCTTTGCAGTCTGTGGCTTCCCTTAATTGCAACAGGTTTGAGAATTTTAAGATTTCCAAGTTTACCTTTTCACCACCATTTTCAACTTCCCCCTTGGGTGCCTGAAACTGGTGGCTGTGTGAGAGGAATCCTGTGTTGGAAAAGTTTCCTGCTGTTTGTTAAGGAAAGTCTCACGATCACTGATTATTCTTTTTAGCGTTTGCTTACTTGATATTCCTGGAAATAAGAAAAAAGTAGGTGGATCTGAGGCTGAGTCTGAAATGACGTATACATCTCAGTGCCTCAAAATCAGACTGGTCTGGTTATTTGTTCAGATAAATTTTTTGAATCGATTCATTTCCTCATTGAATTGTGGGCTTTGAAAGACAGAGTAACAAAATTAAGCTTGATGAAGAGTCAAAGAAAATGGCTTCATAACTGTTAGTAACTTACTAGGGAAACACAAAGGATAACCTGGGATGAAAGAAAACATTTTCATTGCATTTCCTAATCTCTTGTCGAGCGGGTAATCTACTATCTCTGTGGTATGCACATTTGTGACTACAATGAAAAATGAAAAAAAAACTCAACTGGACTATTGACATGGTCTGCCTGTGGCATCCCATATAACAAAGCTGCAATAGAACAAAAGTATATTGTTACTTGACCTTTAAGAAGTACAAGCTTTTGGACGATGTTATAAGTACCCGACTGAAGTAAGTCATCTGGGACTATAACACCAAGAAGTTTCAGGCTTTGAAAACGTTTTAGGTTCCATGTGTTAACCCATTGCCTCTTGGGAGTGAAACTTAACAGATTTTACTCTGTGTAATGCCAGACGATTTTACTCATCAACTGTGGGCGTCCCAGGGTGCCTGAGGAGTGAATGAGTTAATGATGATCACTGAAAAATTCCGCTCTTCCGTGGCAAATGAAATTCAAAGTTCTTTTATAGTTGTACTCTGTTTTGGGAGGACCAATCTACCATGTGTTCAGCTGAAGGTTATTCACTTTGTAATAATTATCATTTTGTATCGTATTCTTCTACATTTTCGTCGCACACTCACTGGCAGTTTCTGCTCTTTGCATTGAAGGTGGATGGCGTTCATTGGAAACGTGTTTACAGGAAAGAAAATCATGCACTAATTTCTTTAAGATAATAATTATTATTCTTTCCTACTGGCTTCATGGAACATGTTTTTTGCAGACTATACATTTTACTTTATTTGATCATGTTTTTTTAGTGCCAGAAATATCTCTTCAAGTTGTTGATGCAAGAGGCATCACCTCGCAGACAATTTATGTGGAATGGAAGGTATCCCAGTAGTGGATAATATGAATAACTATGTCATAGAAAATAATTACCAGCAATCAGGGCAAATTGAGGGATTCATACGTGTATGCAGTTGCTAATGGTAGAATTATTATGATCCAGTCAGTCAAAAAGACTAAATATTATCCCTGTCAATAATTTATTATAACGATAAGAATAAGAATGTCAATTGCAAAAAGAAATATGTGTATATTTGTAGCAAGATCTCCTTTCCAATCATGAAAATGTTTATCCTTAAATATGCCACATACATGCACATACATTTCGATACTAGGCATTAGGTGTGGTTACATCACACACCTTGGGTTTGGGGTCTTCCGGAGGGTAGATGGTTTGGGTTTGTTTCAGCTCAGGTTTCATGTTACCATTGGGGATGTGGTTACACAGTAAAAGACTCCCCTCAGGGTAAAATATAATTAGATATGAGTTCACAGACCTTGCAAATTATAAACAGAGAAACAAAGATTATAACTTGATCGACTTCGTAACTGACAGTCTGAAGGGCAAACTCATGAAAATAAAGAAAGAAATACTCACAGTGATGCACGAAACCCTGCCATGTTACCTTTGGTACAAATAGGCATGAAATTAACCAAGCGTACCAGAGGTCAACTCAGAGCACTGCAATTAGCTACATTCTGCTTTTTGATCAGCCAAACCACCTCAGGGAGCAGATAAATCACACTTTTCAGTTCAGGAACTGTCATGGGAAGTTCTTTTGGAAATAACCCAAGGGCAGTTTTGGTCTAGGGAAAGCGGTTACGCACAAAGACATCCTTGCCTGTGGGCAAATGCTATTTACCTATGAGTAAAAGGGCTAGTGTAACCACAACTATTGTGACAGTAGTGTTTTCTTGATGAGGCATTGATCTTGATCAGTAATGTTTTCTATCGATCAGGGACCGGTTGCTCGAAGGCTGGTTGGTGCAAACTGTTGGTCAAGAGGTATCAAAACCTAAAGGTTTCCATGGTATTTAATGCTGGTTACCGCTAACCATGCTTCCAGCAACCCGGGCCAGCTGGCTTGCTGGTCACGTTAAACCTTCTTCGTTGTAGATGAGTGATACACTGTATATTACATTGAAACATTATCAAAGGTGCTTTGTTTTCTTCCTAGAGACCAAGCTTTGACAAGTTGAATGGGCCATTTGCTAGATACACCATTGGCTACAGAGAAAGTGGGAAAAGTCGATCAACAGTCAGTGTCTCTGGACCTGAAAAAACCAGTGTTACTTTGAGCAACTTGACGAAGTGGACTGTTTATCTAATTAACGTCAGGGTGGAGAACAGTGACCACCGGGGTCCATGGAGTCTTGATCGCCAAGCTAAAACAAAACAAGATGGTTTGTTGCCCAATGGTTTCTTTTCAGTTGCACTGCAAGTAAACTCTGATGTTTAACGTGTGATCAAGCTACATTATTCAATCACTCCAACTGGGTAGCTAATGTCAGTGAATGAAGTGACCACAAGGATTTTGGCCTTTTTTCCTTTTGTATTTTCTAACAGCAAGTGATCGCAGAAATACATCCACCTACTAAAACACTTCATTGGAAAACTTTTAATTATGTTTCTGTTCACGGACCTAATTCGTAACAGCAATAGCCCTTAAGCAGGGGACATCACAGGAACCTTACATTTTTGACAAAACAAGTTAATACAGGCCAAGTTGATAATTGAGGGCACTTGTTTTAAAAAGCATTTTTCCTTTTTCTTCTTTATGATGAACAAACTAAGCTAGTCATGTTACTGAATGCGCACATTGTGATAAAACAGTAAATTACAGTTTAATTACAGTAAACATACATGTATTTTGAATGTTTATTTGTTTGTTTACGTTCATGTAGCACCCAGTGCACCACAGAATCTTCGATTGAAAATAGACAAGCCTAGTGAAAATACCAGACCACGAATGACGGCGACTTGGGATAAACCTGCTAAAGAAAATGGTATCATTACAAAATACACACTGGATTACATCTTTGACCTTGGAGACGGTCCCATCTCACATCGTGACAGCACAAATAGTGGCACACTCAGCTACACTTTTGATGTTCTGGGTGAAATAGAATATGTTGTTGGGGTAACAGCTGAGACTATTAAACCAGGGACAGCGGTGACTGAGGTTCAGTTAGTGCCTGTGTACAGTAAGTGAATGTGATGTTGGTATCTTAGCAATTGCTTAAAATAATGTTCTAAAGACTTAACTATAATTTTGACTGCAGGTAAATGTTTTGGTTATGTGCACGTAATGAACTCTCTAATGTGAATTCCTGGCTTTGTGCTAATAAACTTTCTCTTAATATAGAAAAAAACTAGTTTTGTAATTTTTCATCCTCCTCAAAGGAAATTAACATTCAACTTCCACCTAACTCTAAATGGGAAGCAGTTGCAACAGGAATCTTGTATTAAATACCTAGGAATCTTAATTGATTCAAATTTATCCTGGAAACCTCAAATCGCATGTACTGTAAAGAAAATTAAAAGAAGTGTAGGCATCTTGTCTAAGCTTCGCCATTATGTTAATATTGATATTCTTACTAATCTCTATTATTCTTTAATCTACCCATTTCTGACCTATGGTATAATTATCTGGGGTAATACATACTCAACTACACTTCAGCCTTTATATATTTTACAGAAAAAAGCAGTTCGATTTATGACTTTTTCTACATTTGATGAGCATTCAACTCCACTGTTTAGATTATTAGAAATTATGAAGCTTTCTGATCTTGTTACATTTCATATTGCACTTTTTATGCATAAATTTCATAATAACTCATTGCCTTCGAATTTTGATGCCTTCTTCAATTCAGTGCTTAATATTCATAACTACAATACACGAAGTGCAGCAAATCAATCTTATTACCTACCTCGAGCTAGAACAAACTATGGAATATTTAATATTCACTTTCAAGAACCAAAGGTATGGAACTCTCTTGGGAAAGATATAAAGTCAATTCCTTTTAGTAAATTTTAAAAAAAACTAAAAAATGAATTGCTGTGCCAATATTAATTTCTCTCTGGTTTCTGTTTTCCCTAGGGTAATGAGTTTCTTCCCAGTTTATTCTGTGATTTATTTGCTGCCTTAAATTTGATTTTTCGTTTATTATATTCAGGATTTCATCCAAGTTTATCTGTCCTTCTCCCCATGGCTTGTAAATTTTGTTTGTCCTTTTTATAGTTATCTATAGTTCAACGTGTGTGTGTGTGTATGCATCATTCTGACCCTTATGTTGTAATTTATTCTATGTAGTTTGGTTTCCTAGCCTTGTTAACTTTCTAGTTATTTTAGGAAGCCAACACCCCTTTTAGCTTTAATTCTTACTTCATGTACATTAATTTTTTTTTTCAAGTATAAGGGGTCAATAAAAAGTTGTTGTTGTTGTTGTTGTCATCAAGCAAGTGTTTGATATGAGTACAATGCAATTTTTGAATTAGATAAATTCAATAATAGTGTTCAGCAGCACAATCCATTTACTTGATTGCCAGTAAATACAGAAAAACTCAATGAATTCAACATTTTAACAAGCTCATAATTGAGGAAATTTATGAAAATTTAAGTTTTTGTGAATGTTATGATCCAAGTGAGGCTCTAGCCTTGATCAATACCTTTTACTTGTATTATCACACAGAGAATAAAAAAGGAACTATAATGGCTTTAAACCACACATTCATTTAATTGTGTTCAATGATAATGCTTCTTGGGATTTGCTCCCTAAATATATCATCAGTCTTTCCCTTGAAACATAATTTTCAGAAGCAAAGGAAAGAAAAGAAAGAAAAGGAACTTTATTTAAGTGTCTAGTTGATCCTGCGCTGGAGCACTAATTGGGGGCACCGTAAACTGAAATCAAGAAAGTAACTCAAATCAAATAAAATGTTGATGCTTCTTTTCCCTAACGAGAGGATCCACCACTTAATGCTAATAAATTGAATTTACGTAATTGAAGTTTTCAGGTTCTTGCGTTCGTCCTCATGAAAACATTGGTGTTTAAAGACCCATATTCGCCCAAAAGTTACAACGAATTTTCTCATGCACGAACTTGCACAATTCTACAATGTACAGCGAGCCAATCAGATCAGACATTTGACAACTCTGTGTTTAAAAACAAGAACAAATGACCGCAAACACTTTCAGGTGGATGTGGGCCCTAGAGTTTACCGATCATAATTATGTCTTCTCGAACCATGAGAACTTTGTAGTGGTTGGTAAATGGCAGGAGATCAAACTGACGTGGGAAGGTGAGGTGTCAGCCACAGTGGACAACATTGTGAGGTTGCAGGAGAGGAGCAGATTAATGTTCAAAATGACCTGGTTTAAAGCATTGTTACATTTAAGCATCAGGAAATGATACGTACTGACTACTACCTGTTGTAAGTCAAGAGTAATAGAACCATTGTCTAAGACGCCCATAAATGTGATGATTATAGTGTAGGATAGATATCCCACAGGTTCCTATGCTGCTCTAACGTGACACCAAGAACATCGTCGTAGTGTATGATATATATAACACTGTCGGGACTGTAGTTTTTGTGTTGAAAACTGTGAAACAAAGAGGCAAAACACTGTTTAAATTATCCCCAGCATGAGGTAAAGAAATAACATCATGCTTTTAAGATACGTTAAGATGAACATTGATTAGTATTCAAATGGTCCTTGGTTTTCAGTGGTTAGATCAGTACTATCTTATAATCCCTTTGGGATGCATTCAGTTCTGTGATCATTTCTAACTTTTAATTACTTTCGATGTTGTTTGCAACATAAAAACTACGAATAATGCAGCAAATGGTTTAGACAAATGGTCACACCCACAATGAATCATTGGGAAGTAATAGCCCATCGTTTAACGAATATATTTAAGTATTTCCTTTAAAATAATATGGATTGAAGACGTTACGATGAGTGCTAAATCAAAAGAGGCCATTGTAACGGCCGCGGAAATATTCCGTCATTTGTTTTTCTTAATCGCGTATGGTTGCGCGAGTTCTTCGTTCACAGACGAGGATTGCGTTTACATATCCTGAGGCGAGCATGATCTGTTTTGTGTTACTTTTCTTTGCCGAGAGTGCAACAGAGTTTTCAACATTTACACAAGGAACATTCATCCGGACACATTGAGAAGTTCAGAGTTTTCGTTACAGTGATTTGAGGCAACACCAAGTTCTCACGCTGTTTTAATGAATATTAACAACGTCAGTGTTAGAGGACTCTCATGCTATCCTTTGATAAGTCAATGGATTCCCAGTTACGTGTATGTGTATAACAAATAAAGTTGAGCAGCCATTCCCTCATAGAATTATGGATAATCTTAGTCTCTTGATTAATCAGCATTTTGTGGTTGACTCTTTAAAAAGAAGGTTGGATACAATAAATGAGGCACTAATGGGACAAGAAAAGAGCTTTTTTACGGAATTTTTTTTGTGACCTTTCTTTTGTATTTGTATTCCTGGATTGTTCTGTTGAGCTATAACTGATTGTGGATTATGGTGCGAATGATGAAACATCCTCACACTGCAAGAGTGAACTAGCCCAGCACAGTCACAAATGAGTCTATTTTTAGAATACCCGTTACCACGAAAATCAGTTGTCATTTCCCTGAAAAAACATGGGAGAAGCAGTCACGCGCAACATGGCTTCTTCTGATTGGTTAAAATTGGCGGCCCTTTGTTTCGTGCGCAAATTGTATCTAAAAATAAATCAATTTGTGACTGTGCTAGGGCAAGACCGCAAAGTGATAGATCAACACTCTTTCCTAATTCACTCTTTTACACTCTCATCATAAACAAGGCTTAATATATTCTGGGGTTCATTGAGATTCAAATCCATGACCAGTACGCAGAGCCACTGTGGTGTTCCACCAATGGAGCAATGAAACTTCATCTTTTGGGAAATCAGTTTACCAAAGTTATTAAAATGTAGATAAGCGCGAAGATCTTTCATTAACTTCATTTTCTTTTACAATCACTGCTTTGTGTCATTGTATGATGCTGTTTTTTCTGATGGTCATTTTGTCATGCAAAGCAATTTTTGTTCTTTTCTCAGAGCCAAGCATTTCTCCCCGAAACATCACGTCGCAAAGAATGACTGAGACAAGTTTTCACATACGCTGGAATGCTCTGTCAAGAATTGTTAGTAATGGTGATGTGATAGCTTACGAAGTCATGCATATGAGGAAGTCAAAATCAGGGATAATATCAGCTCCATTCTATCAAAACACAACAACAACAACGTCTGTAACTCTTCTCGATTTGACATCATGTTCTCAGTACAGTGTTTATGTGCGTGCATACACTTCAGCTGGTCCTGGACCCTCTGGCGCACTTCCTTCCGGGATTGTGACCAATGGTAGGTATTTGATGAGAGGTATTTCTTATTTTTATAAAAGTGACGACACATTTAAATTTGCAAGACATGTTTCGGTCGTGCAACGACCATCTTCAGTTGAAAGTAGAATTAATTTGAAGTTACATTTGAATTTATAATATGCTAAACAAAGATAAATAACAACGTGAAATAAATTGGGAATCTAACAAAATAGCCAAAGGTAACAAAAAAGAGTGTACAATGGAACATGTTGATTAGAACGAGAGAGTTAAATTATTTCTTATTTCAATGGTGACTCGTGGATACTCGGAAAAAATCTGAGTGTTCATTTGCAGTTGTCTAACCTACGACCATATCTGAGTTCTTGTTCGGATGCTGTACTTCCGAGCCATAGGAGACTCGTGTAAGCTAGGTTATGAAACTGGCTTCTGGTGACGATGGTCACACGGTACTGCTGGGACTTAAATTGTCGAAAGAGTGCGTTCTCGCCATTGCATTGAAGGATGTAGGAGATGTTTTTCCCATTAAATACATAAAGCTGTAGAAATGTATTTCTTACTTCGATGGTGGCTCTGAATACACGGAAAAAATCTTAGTGTTGCTTTGCAAGCTTTATTTTGCTTTGCAAGCTTTATTCAAAGGTTACACCTTTATTCAAACATTTGTAGTCCTGCAAATTAAGGGGTGACATCACGCAAGCGCGAAACGGCTAACTAAATAAAATTAAATAAGTTAAGAATAAAAATAGCCTTAACGGAATTTCCTACAAAATGTAAAATGGAAAAAAATATATCATAGCATTAATTTTTATACAATATCAAAAATCATCATTATTACTTAAATGCTCAAATAAGACTTTTTTAAATTGGTCTGCGGACTAAATGTTAACAATTTCGCTTGGCAACGCATTCTAGTCCTAACAGTTCTACAAAAATAACTATTCTTTTTAGTCTCAGTATTTGGCAGTAGTTCAATAGTGTGGCCGAGTGGTTATAATTAGGGCGCTTGCCTTGAGATCCGGAGATCCCGGGTTCAAGACCCGCTCTGACCACTCGCTGAATTTGTTCCTGGTACTCCCTGGTTCAACTTCCCAGCTTCACTTGTAAATAGCCAACTGGTTTGCCTCCGGCCAGTTGGGATTCTTAACAGTTGTTGTTGTTGTTGTGTACTACGGGATGGCTAGCGTCTGTCAAGACGAAGCAATCAACATGTTCTGACTAGAGTTCCTTAAATGCAGAAGTCAAACCTGCAACTTTCAGGTTATTTGACTAAGTTTGGTTTCTCTACATCCTTGTACCACCATTATTTTTAGTGACCTCTTTGGGAAACGTTCATCAGTGGACAATAACAATGAGAGCATTACAAAAGTGATATGCAACCTAAATACTGGGGATGGTGTCATTACAAAAGCTGAAATTTTGAAAGTCAAAAGCAAACTGAAGAATAAGGCAGTGTTACAACTAGAACCCTCGCTTAATTGGTTTTGTATGAGAATGTTAAAGAACAATATTGAACGCCGGATGACAAGATCATATTCCAGATATTCCAAATGTAGTTCTGTATGAGGGAATAGGGAACTTCCATCAGTGTGTAACAAAATTTCTCCAAGGAAGATGGGTGTTGCTGGACACTGCCATCATCATCCCGAATGTTCTAGAACAGGAACCACAACGTTGAAAAACCAGTCAAAATTTGTGAATCAATTGGTTAAAGATGTATTTGTCAGCACCAAGGATAAACTCGCATCTTGCATGGAAAATCAAGAAGACTGGCATGTAAGAAAGCGTACTCGCCTGTGCGCGGCCTAACCTTGCCCTACCCTTGAGCTATAAAGTCGTGGGAGCTAGTCCATGACACTTCTGTAGGTTCATGGTTTTATGGGGGTTAAAATCTACAATCGCGAGAGTGCCTCAGCATTATGTCACACATTTGCCACCTGAACCCAGTGGGTGTTCCCCTGTAAACCCCATTAGGGACTTAAAGATGTACCCCGCGATCGTCAATGAGAACGCTACGAAACAACAATATCATTGGTTAAAAGAGGAAAAGTTATCAAGCTGCACGTGCGCACGCATTTTAGCACGTATTCTTGCGATACTCGGCACAACAACGACGTGAAATCACCAAATTTGAGAGTTTGACGACAACGTGGGCGCACAAATGTGAATCTTTAATTCTCTATCTTTTCTCTGGAACCGCTCTCACCAATCTATTTTTAGGATACTTCGCTCACATTGTACGACGGGAACGAGATGGCCTAACCGCGAGAAACTTTACGATAGTGCAGTTATTTTTTGAGATGACGTTTTCGTCGTCGTTACCAATCGTTAAGTCCAGATTGTGACTTCCCATGATACGGCGTTGAAACAGCTGTATGAGTTGCTGTTGTAATGTTGCATCTGGTTTGGAGATAATGCACTGTGGCAGGGGGTTTGCTGCATTTGTATCAGTACTGTGTAGCAGAGATCGTAGCTTAGGACAGTTAAACTCACAGAAATATGAAATGCATACTTATACATACATACTTATATGACCGTGCCCCATGGGGCTTTTCAGGGCCATTGAAAAACAATTAATGAAACAACGGAACACAACAACAACAACAACTGTTGAGAATTCCAACTGGCCGGATGCAAACCAGTTGGCTACTTACAAGTGAAGGTGGGAAGATGAACCAGGGACTACCAGGAACAAATTGAACCAGTGGTCAGAACGGGTCTTGAACCTCGGATCTCTAGATCTCAAGGCAAGCGCCCTAACCACTGGGCCATGCACTTGCCAAATTGATTTATGGTTCAATCTATAGATAACCCTCTTACAATTATTTTGGTTACAGCTCCTAGTCCACCAAGTGACGTCAAGGCAGGTTCTGCAGATAAAAGAAGCATTACCTTGTTCTGGAAAAAGCCCAAGATATCCGGAGATGATGTGCAAATGTACACGGTAATTGATTGATTTTTACACTTAGTTCAATTAGAAATTGCCAGGAATTTATTAGTGAATTATTAGTTTTCTTTTTGACCACCTTCCTCGAGCTATATGCCAAGGTTTTACATTTGAAAAAGGGTTAACTTTGTTAAAACATTTAGTTAATTGTGATAATTCCTTGGGTGCCGATATTTTGAATGACAGTAACTCAAGTTAACACAGGTGCTAAGGCGAGAGGAAGAAAGGAGGAATTTAGATTACTAAGGGCGTGTGGATTGTGTCAAATTTTTGGAGTGCTTATCACCTCAACACACTTTTCCACTATATTTATTCTCAGAAATCATCGCAAATCGTGTTGTTTTTAGAACATTTAGATTGAATTTTCGCTCTTTCATTGGCTTTGAAAAACGGGAAAAGTGGTCATACCGTGATTAATAACCGAGCAATGAAGGGGAATGGGTTCGATACCGGGTTGACGTCACAAATTAATTTCCATCGCTGTTTTCAAAGAACTATATCTCAATGCAAATTAATTTGTGACGTCAACCCGGTATCGAACCCATTCTCCTTTATTGCTCGGTTATGGATCAGAGTGTGATCACTTTTCCCGTCTTTGACAGTCAATAAAAAGATGAAATTTCAATCAAAAGGTTCTAAAAACAACACGATGTATTTGGGACGATTTCGGAGAATAAACAAAGTGAAAAAGTGTTTTGAGGTGATAGGCACTTTAAATCTGAAAATAGAGTAGGTGGGAAATGAAGACTAAGAAAAGAAGAGGTGACGTCTGGAATGTAGATAAGTCCTTCCAGGTGATCTGGTGACGTAATTTGGAGGACTCGGAAGTAAAATTTAACGCCGTATCCCACAACCACGCGCGGCCTTAGGTGCTGTTTCTAAACTCCCTGCAGTACCTTCCATCGCCAAAACTCAACAGATTATTCCGTGTCTACCACATTTCCTGTTACTGAATGAACATTCAAGTAGATCCGACGAGATCTAAGCTCGCCTCTGCCATGTTGAATTAAAAAATAAGGCCGCATTCTCCCCAGTCCACCGAATTTCGTCACCAGATCACCTGGTATTTACCTGGCTGTTAATACCCAGCTTGAATCATCTGACAGGTTATCTGCAAAGGTACAAAGAGTTATTATCCTGACTTCATAGACTCTAGAACAGTAAAAACCAAGGCATTGAGCAAAGAATTTACCAATCTATATCCTGGCACAAAGTACGACTTTGTTGTGTTTGCTACAACACACTGTGGCAATGGGGACAATAGCTCCATGGTAACAACTCATACTTTGATTGCTGGTATGTTATTCTTTTGCTTTGTCTTTTTCTTTTTAATTTCTTTTGTGCATGCTTTTTCAATCCATACTGCTTCACTGAGAACCATTAGGTGAAAAAAAAAGACGACCTCAAAATGTTAGATTTTGGGAGATCTTTGCTTGACCATCGGTCGGAAAGATCTTTTATCTGTTCAAGTTTTATCTGTTCAAGTTTTGTTGAAAAGTTCAAGATCAAGCTTGAAGGTGGTTAGTCTGCCTTCGTGTTTGTTCCTTGTGTTTTGGAGTCCACTTATGTTTACCAAACTTAAGAAGCTTTTCACAACATTGTAACATGTAGTTACTTGATGGATTGACGACAATCCTCAGAGAATTCAAGACCGCAAAATGCTCACTATACACGTCTTAATATGAAGCTTAGCCTGCCTGTTTTTAAATACTTCACAGCTCTTTATTGCCTCTAATTTCATTGTTAAATATTGACCGAGATCTCACTGCTGCTTGTTTTGGGAACTGGAGGCGTTATCAGACACCAGATTTCTGTCGTTTTGTGACACAACAAACACCAACATACTTCCCATTCCAACATTTGTAAATAACATCTGATTTTAAAGGGCTGTGTCACGCTATTTTAGTTAAACTTCAAAACACTAAAAGACGGTTTTGCATCAATGAAGACGAAAAAGTATTGCTGTAGTTTTGTTACCAATAACCATTGAAGTGCACTGAAGCCATAATTCTTTGTTGTTTGCGCCTGGAAATGGATTGGAACTTGAAAAAAGTGGCCACTTTTTTTCAAGTTTGGAGACGATGTCTGCAGAAAGTCGCCAAAAATTAAATACGAATAGCTATTTGTTCGATAAATACATTTCATATCTTCTCAGTGGGTTGTGAGGAATGTGGTATGTTTGAGCTTAAGTACCAATTGAGATTTGTACCCAGTTGTGACCTAAAAACATCAAATTTAGCGTGACAGTGCCTCTTTAAACATGGTCATCTTTATGGGAGATTGCTTCAGCGAGTTTTCTTGTTATCACCAGCCCCAGCTGCACCGAAAAACCCAGTGGGAACCCAAAAGATCGACACTACTGGATCATCAGTGAATTTAACTATTTGGCCCGCAGACCAGGACAACGGCCCCATCAGGTAAGACTTCTCAACCAGCACTTAGTGAAGAAAAGTAAAACCTCTCAGGAAGACATAAGTGGATTCTGTCACTGAAAGGCTTTTATCTACTACGTTGCTTTCCAATGACAACAGGGCTCTTTGACAGCAGTCGCTGTACATTGTGGACGATCTTTTTTCCCTACTCTTCCAGGTGATCTGGTGATGAAATTTAACGCCCTATCCCACAACTGCGCGCGGCCTTGAATGTTATTTTCGAATTCAACGTGGCAGAGGCGAGGTTACATCTCGTGGGTTCTACTTGAAGGTACATTCAGTCACAGGAAATGTGGGAGCCACGGAATGATCTGTTGAGTTTTGGCGATGGAAATACTGCAGGAAATTTGGAAACAACTCTTAAGGCCGCGCGTGGTTGTGGGATACGGCGGTAAAATTTTTCTTCTCAGTCCTTCAAATGACGTCACCAGGTCACGTGGTTGTTACATCCTTTGTAACTAGCACAACAGTCTCAGTCCACTACGCTTTAATTTCTTATCTACTTCATTTCCTCTGTTTTATGGTTTTAGTTATTATCAAGTTTTGGTGCATCGAGTTGAGGATTGGACTGATAAAATCTCTGAATGGAATAATTTTGGACCTGATTTCTATGTTTCTGCTCAAATACCTGCAAGCGCTGTTAATCCCTCGATGACATTTGTTCTTGGTGACGGAGAAGACATAGGTGGTTTTACTAATAAGAAGTTGTCACGCGGCCAGAAGTACAATGTATATTCCAGAGCAACAACTGCTAAGTCAAAGGTATACCATCGATGGTCTTTCTGTTGAGGTGGATTATAGCAAAACCACCCTTGGACACAGATAACAAAGGAACCAATCGTGTCACAAAGATTGGCACAAAGCAAATACATGCGAACGGCGCCTAGCGCCTAGCGCACTTGGAGGGGGCTTTCTTGCAGTTTTCCTACTGTTTGCAAAACAGATTGAACATAATTTTAACTTTTTCACACAAAAAGGTATTCAAAGACTTTTTATCTCACAAAGGGCTAACGATCGAACCCGATGCCGCACTAGAGTTTCTATACCCCTTCATGTCTACATCAGCTTTTTTGATGACGCTGGAATGCGAAGCTAACCTTTAAATCGCAGAAGATTGAGTGTTTTTTAAATGACCTTACACTGATGCTTGAAAGCGATTAAAATAAACTTGGATGTATTCTACAGAAGCGTTCCACTGATGAGCAATTCCTCACCGGCGCTGCAAAACTTCTTGCTCAGATTGACGTGAAAGCAGGTAAGAAAACAACAACAACTACAACAACAACAACATTTGTTTGTGCCCATGTTTTTACGTTGGTTTTTTATAATAGATAACTTATAAGAATAAGGAGGGTCAGTGGCCCCCTAAAATAACTAGAAAGCTAAAAGTACCAGGGACGTACCGTTTAACGTTTAAGCTATTCTTGGTTTGCATCCACGTGATGGCCCCACTAGTTTTGCATAATAATAGAGTCAAATTCCCAAAAGACATTTTACTGCATTGTTCTGTACACCAACATGGCTGCCGTGACGTCAGATGAAAACGCCTCTATTCTTGGTTTTCATCCACTTGATGAGACGGCCATGTTGGTGTACAAAGCAATAGAAAATGGTCCCACAAGTTTTGCGTAATAATAGAGTCAAATTCCCAAAAGACATTTTACTGCATTGTTCTGTACACCAACATGGCCGCCGTGACGTCAGATGAAAACGCTCTATTCTTGGTTTTCATCCACGTGATGAGACGGCCATGTTGGTGTACAAAGCAATAGAAAATGGTCCCACAAGTTTTGCGTAATAATAGAGTCAAATTCCCAAAAGACATTTTACTGCATTGTTCTGTACACCAACATGGCCGCCGTGACGTTAGATGAAAACGCTCTATTCTTGGTTTTCATCCACGTGATGAGACGGCCATGTTGGTGTACAAAGCAATAGAAAATGGTCCCACAAGTTTTGCGTAATAATAGAGTCAAATTCCCAAAAGACATTTTACTGCATTGTTCTGTACACCAACATGGCCGCCGTGACGTCAGATGAAAACGCTCTATTCTTGGTTTTCATCCACGTGATGAGACGGCCATGTTGGTGTACAAAGCAATAGAAAATGGTCCCACAAGTTTTGCGTAATAATAGAGTCAAATTCCCAAAAGACATTTTACTGCATTGTTCTGTACACCAACATGGCTGCCGTGACGTCAGATGAAAACGCCTCTATTCTTGGTTTTCATCCACGTGATGAGACGGCCATGTTGGTGTACAAAGCAATAGAAAATGGTCCCACAAGTTTTGCGTAATAATAGAGTCAAATTCCCAAAAGACATTTTACTGCATTGTTCTGTACACCAACATGGCCGCCGTGACGTCAGATGAAAACGCTCTATTCTTGGTTTTCATCCACGTGATGAGGCGGCCATGTTGGTGTACAAAGCAATAGAAAATGGTCCCACAAGTTTTGCGTAATAATAGAGTCAAATTCCCAAAAGACATTTTACTGCATTGTTCTGTACACCAACATGGCCGCCGTGACGTCAGATGAAAACGCTCTATTCTTGGTTTTCATCCACGTGATGAGACGGCCATGTTGGTGTACAAAGCAATAGAAAATGACCCCACAAGTTTGTGCATAACAATAGAGTCAAATTCCCAAAAGACATTTTACTGCATTGTTGCATCTGACGCCGTGACGTCAGATGCAAATGATCAATAGTCTGACTTGTGGCTGTGTGCGCTTTTGCAAGCATTTTAATCCCGACCACAGAGCAAAGATAGACTTCTCTCGCGTTACAAAATGCACCAACAAAACAGTAAGGGATGATCCCAACAGTGGGTGGATCGGAGATACGTCCAAAAATGCACGTAATGGTCCTTATTGGAATTGAGCCTGCAGAAACGTTTTCTTTTGTTTAGAACTACATGCGAAAGAGGCCAAAGGGTCATTTCAATACAAAATGATCCCTTAGCCTCGGTCATGTGGCAAAACCGCTGATAACTTCGATAAGGGCTATTAGTTGCATTCCGCTTTTGATAAGCGCCGCAAAGTGTTCCCTTGCTTTTCTCCCCAAACTCGACATCACTCTTGTCCCGGAAGCATACAGACAATTTATGTCACAAAAAAAAATGCTTGGTTTTTAGTGAAAATGCACGTAGCTATCAAGCTAGTTTACAAGCACCCCACGTCTTAATCAGAAAGAAAACAGTTCAAACTTAACAGAAACATGATTATGAACCCCAGCTGGCAGGAGGCAACCAGTTGGCTATTTACAAAGTGAGGTTGAGTTGAATCCGGAACAACCGGAAGTTAGAAGGTGATTTGAACCCAGGCCAACCGCATGCAAACCCAACACCCTAACCACTGAACCACGCCGCCTCCTGAAAGTGACCCATCATAAACTCTGTTCTTCGAGTAAAATAAAAAGATGGATTTATCCTAACACTTACTGGAAATAGGTAGCAAATGCTTAGACTTTAAGGGAGTGAATTCGAACGGGTTCGAATTCTGAGTTCGTTAGAGCTCTGACGAACGGTTTAAAGGGGCTATGTCACGTTATTTCAGGTTGTTTAGGGAACATTTTTAGGTGATAAAATTATTATTAAAAGAGTCCGACAATGGAAACTCTCAGATAACAAAAAACCTGAAAATAGTGATAACAAAAAGAATTAAAAGCTGTTAAATTGCATGTAAAAAAGGGGGATTCATATTTAACGCATCGCTAGTAAAGTAAGTGACAACTAATACAATGATTTTACGCCTTTGGAGACGGAGAAAAAGAAAACAGCAACGAAAAACCAGTGCAGACGGATCTGCTAAGTCCTTCCATGACACCAGATTTTAAACTGGGTGTCAGAAGAAAGTTTGTGGTTGCAGTGGTGAGAGCACTCGCCTCCCACCAATGTGGCCGGGTTCGATTCCCAGATCCGGCGTCATATGCGGGATGAGTTTGTTGGTTCTCTTCTCTGCTCCGATGGGTTTTTTTCCGGGTACTCCGGTTTTCCCCACTCCTCAAAAACCAATATGATTTGATAGAGTGGTTTTCAATTGAGTGTCGAAAGTAATTTGCAAATTGCTTTGGTTTATGATTAGTTCACTCAGTGATTGGTTCAAAGTTCTCGCGCCAATTTTTCAACCAATCAGAACTGAAACCAAAACCAATCATGGCTCGCGCGTGCACATTTTCCCGCACTTTGTGTCGGCTGCGTGTAATTACTTCGAGTTTTGATTGGTTTACCGGATTGCCTCTGTCCTTTCTGATTGGCTAAAGTAATTACTTTGGTTTTGGTTTTTCTTTTTTTTTTTTTTTGGTTGGCATTCGTGTGCTTCTTGATTGGCTTGAAAATCTCGCTCCGCGTCATGATTTTTATCTGATCAGAGAAAAAAGCAAATAAAATTATTTTGGATATTTCAGAAGCTTTGCGTCAACTGATCTATCTCTCTTCAGGTGCACAGGGAAAGGCACAAAACTCGTCATGCTCAGGAGGCTCAGGATGCTCAGGTATGTTATGCCAGAGATAATGTCATCGTCGTCGTCGTCGTCGTCGTTTTCGTCTTCGTTGTCGTCGTCGTTGTCCAACTCTGGCATCTGAATCTTGCCTTTCTTTTATTCTTCCCAGGAACAATCTCAATCTCAGTAGTTTCTAGTATCTTGCTTGGCCTGTCCGTTGCTTGCAACGTCTATCTGTTGTGGCGTTCAAAGCGAGTTTCAAAAGCTGGTGAGAAAGACGTTCAGGATGCTGGAGATTATGAACCAGGTTTGTAATCGCGAACGCCTTGTCATAAGACACATTAGCTGGCACAGGGGGGACAGGGAAGAGAAGAGAATATTTGAGCAGGGTAGCATAAGGGAGTGGGATGATGGCAAAGAAGAGTAGAGCTGATGAGGGGTATGTTAGGAGTATATTAGACTATAGAGGAGCAAAACAAGTCGAGGGTCAAGTGGTCGAAAGCTTCAGCGTTTAAAAGTGAGGGTACAGTGAAGTACATTATCCTTATTTTCTGGCACCGATAAATGAGTCAGTCGTTTGAGGAGCCTACCCTTCGCGCTGTGCTTTTAATTTTTTTATGCTGTATTCGTTATTCTTGTTAAAGCTTTATCTCTTTTTCTTCTACTCTAGTGAATACGGGTGGCCACCCTTCTGCAGAGCCATCCGTTTACATGGAACTTCAGCCAGTTTCAATGATCACAAACAGAGAACAAGGTTCAACAAAT
>NC_090878.1:5859361-5879361 GCF_036669935.1 Montipora foliosa | reverse complement strand
TCCATCGAAGGTTTTTCCTTGCCCCTCCTTGCCCTCGTTCTCAGATCAACTGCGCATGCGTAAACGAACTGACTTCCGGTTTGAGAAAAAAGCTAAATTTCCGGCGGTTTTGAATTGAATTAATTTTTTTTTACAGGGCACGTTTCACCCCCAAATACAGAATATAGCTAAGCATTGATTTGTTAAAATCATCTTTTTTGAAAAAGTTATGGGTATCTCAGTATTGTTTATGTCTTTAAAAAGAACATTTTTCAAAATAAAAAGAAAACCATGCTTGGCTGGATGCAAAAACGAATACAAATTATCAAACCATCGATTAAATACCCAAATTGCGTAGCACGGAGACAAATTTAGAGTTTTCTTCTATTGGTCACGTGACCATGGGCGTGGTATGATGACGTCATATTTAGGGTCATTGGGTTACAAAAGTTGGAAACTGACCAAAATAATGCCAAATTCTCCGAAATTACTTAACCATTACATCCTTAGCAACGCACCCCAAAAAATACGTCAGTGGGCCCTTAAACGTGATGGAACGTGCGTGACCTCTGAAATATGACCCATGCATGATATCAACCTCGTTCCCAGGGTCTCTCTTCTCTGCCTCCATTGTCGTTGACAATGGAGGCAGAGAAGAGAGACCCTGGGAACGAGGTTGGCATGATATATGTTTATTTCCCGTCAGAAGATGCCAATCATGGTGGGAGATACGTCGTATTGCAAGGCTCTTTGTTTCCGGGTGATTTTCTGTCTTCTTCTGGCCCATTTATCGTCTGGTAAGTAAAACTTAAGTGACTTTTACAGTTCAAGGTCGGTATCACAGTAATTCAGGGGCCATCCTATCAAGAAGTGCTTATTTTGCAGTTCGTTTTGTGGCGTTTTTCCGGGTTCGACGCTCGCGCCATAAGTACAAGCTACTCCGAATTCCAGCGGGGAGGTAATATTTAAGTATTTTTGCTGTAGTTTTGTAAGATCAAAATTAGGGACATTTTTTAGAACATGACGCAAAACTAAGGATTTCTCGTTGACCATAAGTGGTCCATTACCCTTCAAAACGCGATAACGCCGTACAAATTATTGTTGAATAATTCGGCTATGTATTTATTAAGCATGCATTCATGATCATTCAGTCGTTTTCTATTTCTGGGTCATCACGTGGTTGTCCATACAAGAAAGGAAGTTCCACGAACTTTATGAATGGATTAATTCTCTCTGATTTAAAGAGCAATTGAAATTGAAGGATAGAAATTTAGTTGGAAGCTTTCGAAGAACGAGACACGTAACAATAGAAGCTTGATAAAATATGTGGCCCTATATCCTATATTTTTTTTATAGCCAAGAGCGGAGCATTTCATCAACTATTTAAAGAACCCCGCCAACATTCAACATCATATTAAAATAATAACATACTGAATAAAGTTACTGCTTCGGGTCAAATTACCAAACGTCCTTGAAACCTCAGGTAAACACGCAATGAAGTTCTCAGGGACTGCGATGGAACTTAAATTGAGACGAGACATTCGTCTCTAGAGATGGGACTCTCGTCTCGCGAGAATCACTGAAGTGGCAAGATTGGGTTAAGTTTGAGTTAAGTTTGATTTAAGATTGAGTTACATTTTTTGGCGTTTTTCGGAATTAAAAGTAGTAAATATTCAGTACAAGTCACTTCGAAAACTGTTTTCTTCGCGTTGAAAGATATATTTGCATAAAATTTGGCAAAATGCCATGGCTTTCCAATGATCAAAACAATCTTATAATGATTACACCTTTCACGGCATCATTCTCGTTGCTGCTGTTAAGTCTATCGACGTCAAAACGATGTCTTCTTAGAGGGATACATGGGGTGTATTGTTAAGCCAGTTACAGCCGGCCCGGCGGCTACGATGAACCGTATTTGTCGTCCGGCTTCATGGTCGATCAACACGCCGTAAACGAAAGAGGGAAAGATTTGGCGAAGTGAGCCAGCATTACGCTTTTTGCTCATAACCACTGAAACTCTAAAAACGACTGTTACGTTTGCTAATCACCGAAATTTTGTAATGTTGGCAGTTAAACGAGCCGAGCATTTAAATAAATGAAAATGTTTGACCTAGTCACACATGTCGGAAAACCATTTCACTGCAAAGTTGAAAGACACAAGATGTTGAAAGTAATGCTTGATTGTTTCGCCTGGCCTTGATGGTATTACATTTTTCTTTTAAGTGCTATTAAGTGGTAACTTAAACTGTAAGTTATGAAATTAAATACACGTTAATCCCTACTTCGGTCTGCTATGACGTCTAGTTGTCTAGCTACAATCCCAGCCAAAAAGATGGTGACACCAACCCAAAATACAACCCCTTCCCCCCTTTTCAATGTTGATCAATCGCGCGATGACTTTGGGCATTGATGAGAAAAGTCAACAATTTTTTTTCCCTACAACTTCGAAAAGGGGGGAAGGGGTGAATTTATGTGTGGCATCAAGTGTCCCAGAAATTTATGACCGAGATTGGGTGGGGTCCAAAACAAAGGTCACTTTCAGTTTGACGGGTCACTCGTACTTGCAGGTCATTGTTTTACCTTTTCGAAAGTAACCACAAAGCCTCAATTTGTCTAATCTTAGGCCTAAAAGCCAAGTTTAGGTCTATGGTTACCCAAATCAATTAGGGTTTTGGGTTACTTTCGAAAAGGTAAAATAATGACCTGCCACGAGTAACCCGTCAAAAGTGACCCGTGTTTTAGACCTGGAGCCTGGATTGTGTCACGGTGCCCGGTTCGCGAGTTACTTTGTGACTAGAAAGGTGACGGGTGCGATTCGCATTGGTTTTCGAAATCTATACTGGCCCCTTTCTAAAATATGACTTGTTACTAAGCAGTGAAAACACTATGAAAAGAAGTTTGTTTCACTCACCTTCTGTTTCCCGTTTCCACATGGTAAGACTTGGGATCTTTGCGTACTCCTGGTTCTGGTTCTCACGCAATGGAATGTTGATAGTTAACCGAAAAGTCGTCGGCAAGCGTTCGAAGAGGTGATCTTTAATTGTTAATTTAAAATTGTCTGTCTGGATCCCTACTCAACCGGTTAAAAAAGGTCTACAAACAAGTTTTGAAATCAGAGTATTGAAATTGAAAGTATGTCTATGATCTGACCAAATCACGATAGACATTTCTTTCTGTCTACACTTTTACCTGCATAAAGCAGTTTACAGCTATTACTCATTGTTTATTGATTTACTTGTCAATTAATTTTGGTTTTTCGTGAATGGTTTCTTTTGTTTTTGCAAGTACATAAATGAAAACTGACAAAGGCACTTCTCTTCAAAGGCTAGGATCAGTAAGGGGAAAAACGCGTTCCAGGTTCCGGATTATATATTTTACATAAACACTCCTGCAGCTCACTAGTTCCGATAACGTTTTGTCTGGTAGCCGATCACGAAAACCACGCTGCTGTACGACAAACGGTACGTTTCATCGTTTAGCCGCCATGGCTATAAGCTGGCTTAACAGTAAATCCCATCCTTAGCCTTACAAGAAGACATCTTTTCTGCGTCGATAGAGGAACAACCGCGCGCCGGTGGATCAGTTTGTTATGCAGGAGATCGTGAGTTCGACTCCGGCCAGACCCGCAACACTCAGGGTCTTAAAATACTTGAGGAGAAAGTGCTGCCTTTGTAATAACATACGCAAATGGTTAGACTTTCAAGTCTTCGCGAATAAGGACTATAAATCGCAGGTCCCGTCTCACAACCTTCAGCGTTCATAAACTGTGGGATATTAAAGATCGCACACGCTACTCGAAAAGAGTACGGTGTTGAGACCACATAACAGCAAAACAGGCAGTAATCAAATCGAAGGAGTCCAAGTGCTGAAACTGGTAAAGTGTTAAACAAGAATACTGCCGTGCAGGAAATTTCAAGATTGTTTTGATCAGTTTAAAACCATTTCACAAATATACACCTGTGCACTTCACGAAAACGGTGTTTGATGGTCTTCTCAGTGTCTTCTACTTAATATTAACTCAATCTTAACTCAAACTCAACTCAAACTCAACTCAAACTCAACTCAACTCGTAACTCGATCAATAGTCTATCTCGAAAAATATATCATGCCAATTGGCAAGATTTCCCTGCGGTGGCATTGTAAACAGATCTATGTGAAATTCTAGAGGAACTTTGCTTTCCCGAAACGGTCAGTGTAAAACGCAGACTGCAGATTGCAGACCGGGAGTAAAATGCAGACTGAGGTTATAATGTACCTAACTGTTGAAAAAGCCCAAACCCCATCTAATTAGAAATGCTAACAGTTAAGCCTAAATATTGTTTTAGGCCTAAATAGGCCTAAGGTTAGCATTTCTAAGGGGTTTGGGCTTTTTCAACATTTACGTTGTAACCTCAGCAGGGCTCGAAATTACCTTTTTGCTCAGGGGCCAGCTGGCAACTAATGGGAAAAATTTGGTCGCCAGATCATAAATTTTGGTCGCCAACTTATTTAATATAATTTATGACTTAAGTGAGACCAGGATTTTAAGTGTTACTTTGCATGCAAGGAAACAAAAAAAAGCACGAGAAAGACCTCTTAAGCCAGTGTTGTTTTC
The DNA here is from genome assembly GCF_036669935.1 of Montipora foliosa. Taxonomy (NCBI): domain Eukaryota; kingdom Metazoa; phylum Cnidaria; class Anthozoa; order Scleractinia; family Acroporidae; genus Montipora; species Montipora foliosa. The sequence continues at coordinate 5,874,788 of NC_090878.1, read as the reverse complement.
AGCTTTGGTGATGGTGATCTATTAAAGGCAAACATGGGTCTTTTATCCTTGCTTTTCACCTCTTCAAAACATAGTTCTTTATTCTCCTACAGCTTGGGTGGCAATCAAGTTATACTAGAATTGCTCGGCTTAGGCCCCCACACAACCACACATTCTCGTCCCCATCGCCCTTTTCGTTTCTCTTAGTCGGCGGGGCCTCGGCACGAGAAAACGAAGGGCCCTTCGTTTTCTCGTGCCAAGGCCCCGCCGACTAAGAGAAACGAAAAGGGCAATGGGGACGAGAATGACAACCACAATGCTCGTACCAGTCTCCGACCAGGATAAAATAAAAGGAACGGCTCGTATACGGTTTCAGGAGTCTCTAGAATCAGAGGAACTTGGTTTCTTAACATACTTTTCTACCAATATTTATCTCCACTTTTTAATAGAGGGGACAAGTTCTCCAACACACTTTATGTTAAGGGTACAGGTTGATTTTTGAAGGTTCCATATTTCAAACTCATTATGCGATGTCTAGGTTCATTATCAGTATATTATCAATATCAAGCTAGTTCTTGCTGAATCTTCGTCTTCCGGGTGCAAAAATTCACGTAGGCGGCAAGAATCATACAGTGTTTAAGTGCGCCTACGATCTTATGAAGCCGCTGAAACCATGAAGTGCCATCGAAGTACCAAAGTACATTTTGTGCTATTAGTTAACAATGTGAGAAACCGATTTTCTTGTAGTATTTATACATTATTTTAGTGGGGAAAGAAGGGTGAGTCGTGTTCTAGCTACCAGTTCATCATATAAAGATTCAAATACAAAAGTTGTCTACTGTTTATCCTGGGTTATCACAAAAAAACATGATTTGCCAGCTGGCGACCAATTCTGAAAATCTAGTCGCCAGCACTCAATTTTTGGTCGCATTGGCGACCAGTGAGTTGCAATTTCAAGCCCTGCTCAGTCTGCAGTCTGTGTTTTACACTGATTGGTATCCTTAGCCTTTCTTAAATATCCTTGACTTTGTTTTGTATCCTAGAATCATGTGAAAAAGATGCTCTTGGGTTGGAGAAAGGATTTATTCTTGATGGACAGATAACATCTTCATCTGATCTCAGTTCCGACACACCAGCCAAAAATGGGAGATTAAACTACACAGCAGGATCTTCATGGTGTGCATCAAGGGACAGTTTTCCGTATCTAGAGATTGATCTACAATCACTTCATATCATCTGTGCTGTTTCAACTCAGGGGAATTCCAAAGCGGATGAGTGGGTGAAGACATACAGTCTACAGTCATCCACAGACGGAACAACTTGGACAAATTATACAGCACGAGGGCAAGGTGGATTTAAGGTAGCTTAATTTGACACACACTGTATCCATGCTTGAATAGGATTGGTGAACCATGCAGTTTAACCTTAGGGTTGTTCTCAGATTTCTTTGAGTTGACAGCAAGATATTTATGAGAATACTTTGCTTCATTTCTTGTGAATTGATCATTGCAGTTTTTTTGTCATAGTAATAATTATTGTGAAATGCTCCAAATAAGGGTTAATTTATATGATTAAAATCTAAAGTGATTGGTTATAACGATAACTGCTGATTATAGAGTTTCAGTGGAAACTTCAACCGGAACACCATTGTAAAACACGTTTTGTACCATGGAATGGTTGGTAGATATGTGCGTTTTGTTGCTGGAAGTAAGCATGGGCAAGCTTGTTTAAGAACAGAGATCTTTGGAGCACCAAGGCGTGATATTAAAGGTACAGTACACCATAGGTTTGACAAAGTGCCAAGGTGCTGAGAAATGACTTTACAATGTAGTCTTGAGGAGTGTATGTTGTATCAAGGTTCTTTTGTATGCGGAGTTAACATTTTTTGATAGTTGTGGACCAATCAAAGAACATTAATGTTTGTAAGATCGTCAAGATTTGACTGGACAACTGTATCAGTGTGTCAGAGTAACAGTGAACATGAAAGAAGGATTGTTTGAAGCTTGGTCATGGAAGCCTAGCATTTTTTAATGGTCTGTGTTTTTAACACCTTTTTATTACTAAGGCTTCTTCACATTCTGCCATGGCCACTAGACGTACTGTGTCTTGTTTATTCTACATTGTATACTTCAGTTCTATTTAATTTCTTTAGAGCCTGAATTTGTGTAGATGCTGACAGTAACCTTTGTTTCTTTAATAAATTACTGTTGTAGATGAACATGTTTCTCTTTATTTGTTCAAGGAAATGTTGCTCTTTTCAAGCCCACTGATCAAAGTAGCACATTCAGTACATCGTTCTCCAGCTATGCTGTGGATGGTGGAAAGGGAACTAATGTTCAGGTCTGTGCCCACACTGGAGTCTTAAATACCAACCCATTTTGGAGAGTGGACCTGGGGCGAGTGGAGCATGTAGCTCAAGTGCGTATACTCAGCAGAGGTGATTGCTGTGCTGATCGATTAGACGGAGCTGAGATAAGAGTGGGTCAGTGGTACATTATTTTACTGTGACATTTTACAATCAACAGCAACATTTACTCTGCAGATTTTAATGCATGAATGTGAGGAGATCCTCTTTGCTGAAATTCAACTCTAGTAAAAGTTGACCATTTCCTCAATACCTGTACGAACAGCAGGATGCTCTTCCAGCACTGCACAACTTCATATTTTAGGTTGCACAGTGCTTATGCGTCCTTTATGCGACGTTCATGCGTTGACCAAGCTTCAGAAGCAGAATATCGAGTGCTGTAGAAAGGTTGCAATGCTTAACAACGAAAAAGCAATGGTAAAGCAGTGCTGTATATCGTTGCTTAACAGCTGCGACTAAAAACCATTTTTGAGGAAAAGTTTGGAATGTTTAAGGGCGACAAAGCAATGGTCATGCACGCAGCGCTGTACATCATTGCTCAAATGCTTGAGCTAAAAGATAATTGTATGTAAAAGTTTGCAGTGTTTAACAACGTGAAAGCAATGCTTAATAAGCAGCTTTGTCAGTGCATCTTAAATTGCCTTAACGTCAGGGCTATACATGTAACTGAAAGATGTCTATAATCAACGGCTGTCAGTACGTAAGGTATATCCAGTCTTTAAGGTTTATAAAAATTCAACTGAAGTCAGAAATACGTTCTCATTAAAATGTTGTATTCTGTAGAAAATTGTGATTTTAAATCTTGTACTATATGGCGGGAGCTTATATATAAGCCCAACATGATCGATCCAAAAAGATTTTAATGTCAATGGAAATAGACGCCAGCAAAGTACACCACAATTATTTCGCATTTTCGGTCCAAATGGAGGGATAGTTTTAGCCACCCCCTTCAGTGACCCGCGATAAGACTCACGAATTGACTCGCTATTGATCACCATTTTGCCCATTGACCAATCGCAGGTCGCTAAGCGATCTTCAATGGTTTGGATAAAGAGAGTTCTGAACAATGCATCACTCGATGGCTCCGGAGGCAAATGTTTGCAGATTTTGGTGGCCCTTAAATCCTTCTCAGTGTACAAGCGGCTCGAATAAAGAAGACGAATGGGTAGCGGAGGAATTGTCCGTGATTTGCATGGGATTTAATTTCGAGGCAATCGAAGCCTTGGGGACGAATTTATGGCCTTTTTCCTTCGATGATTTTGTTCGGCAGCTTTGTCTCGGTGCCAAACCTTGGGAAAGAAGAGGAACCAAAAACCGTCTAAATCGCTCTAAATCGACTCAAAAACCGTACCAGAATCAAATAAATATAAGACTGAAGCAAGGTAACATGTTGTTAATTTTAAGTCGTCAATAATTTTCAGAACTTTGAGGAAAATCGTTTTACCCATACAAATCCTTGTATTTCTACTCTCGCACGACATAGTACTGTACAGTATGGATACTCAGATATCAAGCTTGGGCTACCTACTGTGTACATGTATAGAGACACACGAAATGATGAGAGAACTGCAATATATTAAATCAGATAGCTGTGTGAACAATATCATCTTTCGTGACGGTTTTAAAGAATCCTGCTCACATCATGATCAGTTAATGTAACAACGCTGCAGTGAAGAAGCTCTCTGGGTAGAATATTTTTGTACATTATACAGCTCGTTATATATATAGCTTGCCTGTAACTGCTCCACTATGCAAAATAACTTTAATTGATATTCTTGATACTTTTTCTTGTACCCATTTTTCGATTGATCTGCTTGTTGTTGGTGGCCATTAAATTAGAAGGCTTCTCAAGGTACCTTTTTTTAGTCCAATTAAGATGGAAAAACCTCTCGCATCACGCGACATCCTCCCTGCAGCGTTAAAGCAACGCGAAGCTACATGTATTAAAGCAGCTCTCTTGCAAAACGTCTGCAACGAAAGGGTCGCTAATGCATCACCGATGCAGCCACCATTCAGACGTCCTGCAATGCTTAGCAAACAGTCTCCTTGAGCAGCGTTGGTGAGTTGCAAAAGCAGCACTGCTAAAAAGTTGTTTATTTCAAGTGCAGCATGTTCACGGCCCCGCTGCAGCGCTTAAGTGACTTTGAGATGTCTTACGCGTAGTCATTTTTCGAAACTTCCGCAGTGCTATTGATGCAGCCATCATGCAACCTTTCTGCAGATATAAGGGCAATGCTGGTCAGTCGCTAAAGCAGCGCTGCGTTAAGGTCGTTCGTTTCGTACGGGTAGGCATTGCATCACTTTTCAAAATAATTATCATGAACAAACAGAAATAGACCTTTTTCTAGGGCAACACTTAAAATAAATTATCATCACCATGTTCAGTCATATTAGGTTCTTGTAATAAGGTGTCCATTTCCACAGCAATTAGACGGAACTTAGATAAGAGTGGGTCATTGGTACATGATTTTACTGCACCATTTTTGCAATCAACAGCATGCAATATTTACACTTCAAATATTAATAATTACTGTACAGTAATTGCACCCAAATAAAGAAAAATGGGCACGCATTGCGTACGTGTGGTAGTGCAGTTAAACACGGCATTTTATTCCATTATTGTCAAGTGAGCTGCGTTTTGTCTTTCTGGAGATTCAAGTTGTCTTTGCATAATATGTAGTCCTAATAGTACATGATATTGTTTTGGTATGATAATCATAAATCATTATAGTGCCATGGTAGATGTCTTGGGTAAATACATGTAGCTCCCCTGAGAAGACATTTGGTTACTAGTTAAATACTAAACCCTGAAAGATTGAAGAAAATAAAAGGGAATCGAGTTGAGAAACAAAAACGTTTGTAAACAGTGTATGACCTGTATTCACTCACTTCTGGCATAGCTAGCCTTCATTGAATTTAGCTGGTTTTTTATAGATGGTGACTAGTGACTGGAGCAGAAGTGTCTGAGTGTTATGCTAATAGGCCTTATGCATGATGACGTCATGTGCTAAAAAATTCACCACCAAGCCTCGTTTGCACAAAATTATTCCCATCATGTGGACATACAATACTGTTCAAACGTGGGTTTTCTTTACAAGTTTGTTCCTTTGGGATTCAGCTCATGCTAAAATTTGCAAGTTTGATTTTCGAATTCGAGGCTTGGTGGTGAAATCAGCTAGTCAGACGTCATCACGCATAGGGGCTATTTGATAATTCTTAACTTTTTCTTTACAAGGAGATTCAACTGCTATGGGAGGAGCAACCAATCACCTTTGTGCTACTGTCACTCGTATTCCAGTGAAACAAGAAAAACAATTTTTCTGCAAACCTATAGCCTCTGGCAGATATGTGTCCATCCGAATTGCTGGCCATCCTAAAGAAGTGGTAATTTGTGAGGTTGAAGTTTATTCTACTTACACACACAGTAAGGTTTTCTTTTAAAATTGTTCCATTTAATATTAAATTTTGTTTGCATTTATCAGTATTATGATTGTTATTGAATTCGTTCGATCGATTTGTTGTTTTTTATGAAGCTCTTATAGTTTTTTCAGTTTACGACATTATTATGGAAATAAATATCCAGTGTGTTGCAAATTTACAGACTGTGTTTATTCTGGTGCTGCTTTTTAAAATAGTCTATGCAACTGCATGTACTGTTTATTGTAAGCTTTGATGAAATGGCTGCAACACATGCTTTACATGGGTAGTCCAGATGTTTGTGTAAGGTGGGTTTTTAATAATAAAATGAGACTGGATGACAGCATGTTTGTCCCTGCAGATTCTACTTATCATTTTTCCACATCATTTACATGCATTTTCACACAATCCCATGCAAACTACAGAATGTACTGGACCATAAGTACATGTAGGAACTTAATTCAAAGCTCTGCTTTGCTTATCATGGCATTAATTTTAAGACCGTAGTTTGGAGTATTTCTCTTTTGTCTCATGTTTTGGGCATTTTCTTTTAGATTTGGCCCTCAATCAACCAGCTGAGCAGGTTTCTAGTGTTCATGGCGGAGTAGCATCAAGAGCTGTGGATGGAGACACCAGAACAAATTATGCCAGTGGGACCTGTATGCACACTGATTATGCAAAGGATGCTTGGTGGAGAGTGGACTTGGGAGCACCTGTTCCTGTTGCTGAAGTTGTTATTGTTAACAGATACTGTACACCTAACATGCCTTGTGCAGCATTTATGGATTCATTTCAAATTAAGATAGGTAAGGCAAACATTCAATCAACAAGAGTGTTCCTAATCAACGCAAGACGCCCTCAAGTTTTTCATTTTTTCATTTTTTACTGGGTTGCCTATGGGCAAACCCAGTCGAGGTCTGCGTTTAGTTTGTTTGTTTTATTTATTTTATTTTTTATTTATTTTATTATTTTTTTTCCGTGTCGGTAAAAGTCTTGCCTGTCACTCCCCTGGTAAGTGGTGTCTTTGTGTATAGAGCCTTCTGCGCGTATTTTCTTAGGATCGAGAGGGTAGTGGAACTGCGTAGATTTCTCTGGTGGACACAGTAGAATCATTAACTTAGCCTGCAATGGCGTCGAAAGTCATGCAGCGCGAATGGCGTTTTAGTGGATCCTTAAACAAAATATACCCTTATGGAGCTCAATAATGGAAAGTCAGTTGGATAAACTAGGCATGAATCTCAAAAGCGACGAGTACTAGACTTCGACAACAATCTATCGCCCATCGAGACGAAATCAAAGTGAGCTGTATTTACCTGAAGTACATGGTAATTTGACACAATTGAGTTTCTTGTCTTAACGCACGCAATGAAATAGGAAGAGGTTTTCGCCTCTAAGAGCAAATATGTTGTTTGTTTTAATAAAATTTTCGCTGGAAAAGGATTCTGTGGTATTTTCTGCCTTTGTGAATTATAATATCATGTTGTGTATTGAATTTTCGAGCTTAAGGTTGAAATGTGATATGGGAGAAGTTTTTTAGTATTGCTCTGTAAGCAGGAAGGGTTCACAGGCCTGTTGGAAGCGTGCTTGAGTTTCAACAAAATGAGCCCCAAAATCAGTGAAAACTTGTGACGCAGATGAATAATAAAGTAGCTGCTATTGCCAAAATGATGGAATTACCTGGTGATAATAACGTCGTACGCGTACGCGTCTTGGAGGTCTGAAAAAAGACTTCAATTTTGCTGAATTGTTATCTTTATAAAGGATACAAGGAGGAATACTCCAAGGGATGAAGGCATATCCTACATCTTCCCGGCTGCGAATTTCCTCAAGATGTTGGTCTTTCAAGATCTTCCTCTCGTCTCTTACTGTCTTCGAAACATCATTGGAAATAAATCTTTTTGCACCAAGATATGGGTTGTCCTTGAGCTTTGCGGCAGCGTTTTTCAATATAAACTGCTTGTCAGGATACTGTAACAAAGCTACATGTATCGGTCTTGATGACTGCTCTCCATTTCATCTGTCTTGCCTGTTTTTTATTTTTATTTCACCTAATTTTCTGTTGGTAGTGTTGGCGTAGCTCTACTGTCACTGTTTTGGAATGCTAAGGTTCCACTTCAGGTGTGGAGGTACATGTGTTGTTCGTCGATTCGATTACGAATATGACCATGTCAGACGACATTTTAGAACATTTAGCGGTGTGTCCGCTGGTGGCTGATGAGACCGATGCGGGCATGGAAGCCCCTGCCACAGGTCTGGCACCAGAGAGTGGGAGGCGTATTGGTGGAGTATACGGCTCGAGCCTTTCTTGCCCTACGTTTTTCTTTGGCGGTGTTGGATCGTTGAACTTCCGAGTGGAGGGCACCCTTGTGAATCATGCCAGCCTGGTCTGTCAGATGCTGCGTTTTCCCATGTGGTGATGTCTATGTTGAAGTCCTCGAGGTAAGCTTTCAGGGAGTCTTTGAAGCGCTTACACTGTCCTCCTACTTTCCTTGCCCCTTGACTAAGTTCACCGTACAGCAGCTGCTTGGGTATTCTGGAGTCTGACATTCGGAAGACGTGACCTGCCTAGCGTATCTGTGCCTTGCGCATGGTGGTAATGACGCTGGGGAGCTGTGCCCTCTCCAGCACCTCGGTGTCTGGGATCTTAGCCTGCCAGCGGATGTTGAGGATGCTGCGTAGACACCGAAGGTGGAACTGGTGTAGTTGCTTCTCATGTCTCCTGTAGATGGTCCAGGTTTCACAGCCATAAAGGAGAGTAGTTAACACGACTGCCCTGTAGACTTTGAACTTTAGTGCGGTGTGAAATTCCTCGTCGTTCCCAGACTCACTTCTTTAATCTTCCGAATGCGCTACTGGCTTTAGCTATGCAGTTGCTGACTTCGGCATTGATGTTGGCGGAGCGTGAGGTACATGTACATGTAGCTGGAGGTTGATAGCATTTCTTTAGGTGTCTGGTTTCTGCAAAAAAGTTTATCATCCTCAGTGCATGCTTTCTTCCTTTCTGAGCTTGGTTACTTGGTATCATGAACACTGCATCTCCCTTGTGTAGAGGTGGTAGCTCTTGAATGCCTCTGTTGTAGTAGTACATGTAGGTCTGATGTTCAGACTTCTTCTTAAATGTCAGTGGCGGTTGTAGGTTTCAGAAGACTTGTTGTTGTTGGAAGAAGTGTTCTTGTTCTGCTACCACAAAGTCTTTGCACAGGTGAACTGCCTGTGCCTTCGCTTGGGGAATACCTCCAGAGTAGAAGTCCTAAGTAAAAGTTGGTTCCTTCTTGCATATAATATATTTTTTCATTAGCAGTTTTGCTGTCTTCACAGTGTTCTCTACACAGCCTTGCCTGCAAAGTTTCTGAACAGAACTCTTGCAAATCAAAGCATTGACCAATGTCACTGGAACATGTTAAGAATACCATGATTGGAGAAATGGCATCTCAATCGGGTAATTAATGCTTTGGCATTCTTCCTTTCCAAATGATCAATCCCAAAGTAGCCAGAATAATAATCAACTGTACATAGACAGTCCTTCTCATCTACTGTAAGGTGAATACATCACAACCAACTTTAATTCTGCCATGAATTGAGATGTGTCCAGGTTTGACCCTCAATAGATGAACGTGGATTTCAATAAGCATCACAAAGTGTCCACTTGCTCTTCTCGCCAACTTGAACATCAGTCATGTCTCGGAATACAGACAATTTATGTCACAAAGTGTCCCCCAAATGCTGCTCTTTAAGTAAAGATTAACTGCTGCCTTTACCCAAAGCTAAAAATAATGCTAACCTTTACCATTACCTTATTGTTGCTTAGACTTAAAGGGACACTGTGTGTGGGATGTCAAAATTGGGCATGCATCTAATTAGTGTCAAACCTGGACATAAGTGTATGAATTATGAGCAGTTCTTGTTTGGGTTGGTTGGCATTTACATGTTGCATGTGTCACAGTGTTCAATGTAATCAGTGATTTCTGTGACTTCTTGAGCTTGTCTGAAGCATCCTTGTATTGTGATGTGGGCACTGTGGATCTTCTCTTTAACTAGGAAGCTCAGTGATTACTTGGGTGACTAAATCACGGTTACTGGGAATGACAGTCGACGACAAGCTCACCTAGCTCCCACACATACTGGAGCTCAAGTTAAGATTATACTCAAGAAATCAAGATTTATCCCCAGAAGTGTTTGCCTAGACCTCTTTTTTAAAGTGATTCTGCCCTCTTTAACCTACATGTATGGTCTCATCTTATGGGGCTTGTGCTGTAAGAGCGAAATACAATGTACTTCAGTCTCTTAGGGCTTCAATGCAGAGCAGATAGACACATTTTTAGCTTTTCTGATGACATGGAGTCAAGCAAAGTATTAAAACACGCGTAATGGTCTAACCTGTGTTTTTTCAACAAATCTTCAATAATATTTGTATTAAATTTTGTATCTTTAAAGCATACATGTACCACTAACAATAATTACCAGATCCTGTAACAGAACATATGATTATCAAAACAGATTGTAGGGTATACGTCTCAAGTACCAGATTCACTATTCATCCTGCGCTTCAACACCTGCCACATGAAAAACCCTAAAGTGCACAGTGACTTCATCAAATTCTAAAATCAAAATCGCAAGTCTTCTGATTTTTTTTATTTAAAGGAGGATGAAGATGACCTAGAAATACCGGTAAATCTTTTTTCAAGTTTCCAGTTCCATGACATCTTTCATTTCAAAAATACAGCAATTTTAATTTCCTTATTGTCACCTGGGGCTGTTGTCAATGATGGAGTTAACAAAATACTTCCTTTCTTCACAGAGATGCATATCATGTTTAAAAGCTATTCAGCAGGCTTTTTAACGTTGGTTGACCAAGGATTGACTAATGCTACTATTATTTAAAATAAAGCTTTCAGCATTAGTGGAGGAATTTAATTTCTATCTAGGAAAGGTGAATCAACATGCATGGCCTATAAATCTAAATGTTCTTTTTACTTCCAAGTGTCATTGCCCTCTGTTATTCACACAGGTAATAATACCAGCACAAACACAAGCTGTGGTGGGACCCTGTCTATGGTTACCGGGGAAACTAAGTCGTTTTACTGTTATCCTCCAATTGTTGGTCGGTATGTCTCTGTTGTGGTACCAGGAGTGACAAAAGTTCTGACAATTTGTGAGGTTGAAGTGTATTCCACACCGCAAACTTCAAATGGTGTCACAGGTAATTGGATTTATAAAAATTAATAATTCATTTTTTATGCCCATTCGAACAGAGTTTTTAAATTGTGAATTGAGCTAATGGTCAATTTTTTGGGCTCACGTATTCCTGCGAAAGGACTGATGAATGAAAGAAATGTATATTTGACGCAACTGAAAGGTTATTTTTAGAGGTGTTTATATATAAACTGGCAATTGCTTAAATTGTCCAGTTAAGTGTGAGGATCACTTCTCAATCTTTTGTCTATAACCAGCACTTCAAATATTCATTTCTTTCATTCATCAGTCCTTTCACGGGAACACATGAGCCCAAAACTCAACACTCAAATGTTGCTCAAAAACCAACATTTGACTTGATTTGTGTTAATTGTTAATTTCAATTTACAGTGTCCCCAATTAGTGCTTCAACACTAGAATAACTAGACACTTAAATAAAGTTCCTTTCCTTTCCATTCCCAACAAATTGATCACATGCTCTTAACTTAGTGGCTTCATAGCTCACTTGGTAGAGCATTGTCTTGGTATTGCAAAAGTCATGAGTTCAATTCCCATTGAAGCTGCATGCCTGCATTCTTCAGGCCCTAATTGTTCAAAGGGTGGATAGCAACTATGCACAGGATAATTCACTATTTACTGGATAACTCAATTGGTGTTGCTAGTGTTTATATCCACTGGATAGTGATTTATCTGTCTGGGCCCGGTTGTTCAAAAGCCGATTAACGCTAATCCCAGATTAAAAATTAACCAAGGAGTTTATTTCTCTACTCCAAAATGCTGTTCAACGCTGATAATTAGCAAAACTTTACATTAGAAGAATTCAATCTTGAAAAACAAAAATAAGCGAGAAAAACTTTCACCAAAAAGTTGAAAACTTGAAACAAAAGTTTACGCTAATCCTGGATTAAGCTAATCGGCTTTCGAACAACCGGGCCCTGGTGGATAACATTATCCTCCTTTTGAACGACCAAGGCCAGGTGTGTATAAAGTGACAATTGCTTAAATTGTCCAGTTAAGTGCAAGGATCACTTCAATTTTTCGTCCATGACCTGCACTTCAAACCGACATTTTTCACTTGTAAGTCGTCATGCTGGACTAATTTACAGTTAAGATCACAAACTGCCTTGTTAGTGACACTTAATATTATATAATAATAATTGTGTTATTTATGTAGAAAAGGTGTTTATGTAAGCTAAGGCAGGTACAAAAGTGTGACCAGATCAACTCAGATTGCTCACCTTGGATTGATGTAGCCTGTAGCCCTACGTGTAATCTTTAAACTAACTTTGGTGAAATCGGGTCAAAGATCAAATCCTTTTGGCTTACAAAACTGTGTTTGCTTGATCTGAGGTGAAAGATCTGAGTTGATCCGGTCTGACTTTTGTATCTACCCGTTTATGAACTACTGTAGGAATTGGGGTAGAGAATGATTAGAGTTTTATGAAGGCATGTTGGGGACGTAATGTTTTAAGATGTCAAATTTAATGAAGTTACTCTAGGAAAATTGCAAATAAAGGCACCTACATTGTAGCTGGCTTCTATATTTGTTGTTGATTTAATTTCAGCCTGTAGAGCAAACCCAGTTGGAATCTCAAATAGTACAGTTATACATGATAAAAGATTTTCAGCTTCCTCATCTCTGGGCAGCAGTTTCCTCCCTTCCAAGGGGCATTTAAATGGAGCCAGTGCCTGGATTCCCAGCAGTACCAATAATAACAATGACTACCTGCAGATTGATCTGGGATCTGTGTACTTTGTTTGTGCTGTGGCCACCCAGGGAAATCCCAGTGCAGATGACTGGACAAAAACCTACAAGATAGAGACCTCTTTGGATAACGTCAATTGGCAAATGTATCAGGAAAATAATGTAGTAAAGGTACCATTCACCTCTTGTGATATATTACTATGTGCATGTACTTGTATTTTTAGTTCGTGAGACATTCAAGGATTTAATTTGGATGTTTGAATTAGCTACATCTCATCCACACACCTGCTACAATAGAGAAACTTTAGCAGCATCACAAAAGGTTCATAAAATGCTGTAAATTATCCCTTTGTTTTGACTTTGGTCTTTTCAGAGCCTGAAAAACAAATAAAATTCAAGAAAAATACATCTAAGTAACTTAATTGGACCGGAGGCAAACCACAGATGGTTATTTAGACAAGTAACGTAACAGGGAAGTTAAACCAAAGGCATTTATAATTTCTATAACAACTCTACATAGTGGTGACACTCAGACTTGAACTTGAAATCACCAAATTTTAAGTCCAGTGCCCTGAGCATCACAACACCATCGGTGCTAACACAACTCACACACGCAGACACTCTCACTTATAATATATAGTCCAAACTACACTGTACATGCACCTCCCTAATTGACAACAATGGGAAACAAATCAGCTGGTCCATGGTCTTGGAATTCTTAGAGTTGTCATGATAGTAAAACACAAACAAACTACTAGTGAAGCTAACAACCCAGGGACATATGGTTTTTTAGGGATTTTATTTACTATTCAAGTTAATTGGTATGCCTGTGAAGGATTTAATAGGTGCACTTGGAGAGTGCAAATTTAAATCAAGCCAAACTATCTGGTTATACGGGGCACAGAAGGTGTAATTACAATGTTGGTCTAAAATGTGAAGAAAGAAGTGGAAGCACACTTTGCTATCAAGCTAGTTCACAGGCATCCCACTTTTAATAATCTGAAAGGAGCAATTCTGGCAGGAGGGAACCAGATGGCTATTTTACAAAGCATGATGGAGTTGAAACTGGGACAACCAGAAACATATTAACAAATCCAAACCAGAGGTGAGAACAGGATTTGAACCCAGGCAACCACATGCAAACCCAACTCCCCAACCACTGGTCTATGCCACCAGGGTCTGCACTCTACATGTACATTGATAAAACGTTACTGGATCAAATCAACCTTTTGTAAAATGCTGTTTGATTTGATGCATTACAGTTCAATTTTCATAATACAGAGCAATATATATAATTTATAGTTCTCGTGAATTTTCCACCGTTTGAAGCAAAAAAATTCACAATCTTTCGCGAAAATTCGAGATAGCAAAATTCGAAGTAGCGATTTTTCGAGGTAACCGAATGAAAATTCGAGATAACGAAATTCGAAGCAGCGAATTGTTGTGACATGAGTCGGCGGCCGCCATCAACAACATCGCGCTGAACAAGCGTATGTACGCGTAAATAAACTAAAGTTGTATCGAAAATAGATCAATGATCAGACACTTTCATCGGCTATTTCCAACGAAAAAAAAAATGATTGCCTCACACAACAAAAACTGCGATTGCTTCACAAGTACTTTGTTTTAGCAACTTTGATTTTGTAGTCGGCTTATCGATCGGTGAAACCATAGGCAGCCCAAGCTGGCTCTTTTTTGGAGAAGAACATTGAAAACACGGACTTCGCGAAACGGTGAAATGAACTCCAAAAGGCACAAGAATACAGCAGAGGTGAGTCATTTGATTCTTTTTATTGAAGGAACGTTAAATTGAGCATTTTTTAGGCTTTATAATCGACTGTATTTTATTTTCCATACAAAGTCTTATAACGCGTTTAAATTCTCAACGGCTGTCTGTAGTGACGCGAGCTTGGGCTGCCTATGGTGAAACTGGGCACGAATTCTGTTAACGTGACAATGTTTACAGAAGCCCACTTTCCCAAAACAAACAATGCAGAAGTGAGACAGCATTTTGTAGACAAAAGTTTTATTTTATGAAACACAACATTTCGCTTTGAAATCAAAACTCAAAAGCTCTCAAATGTCTTTTGCGTGGTTTTAGCCAGAGCAGTGCATGTCTTTGGATGTCTTACCTTGTATAGTGAATCTGAATCCTTGCCGGGTTTAAAAGTAATAAGCTTGTTTCAAGCATTTTCTTCTTTCATATCGACTGTAAGCATCCACCTTAGTGGCCGACAGTTGGGCAACAGTCGGCCGACTGTCGGCCGACAGGGTCTTGGGGAGCTCTTCTTCACAATTACCCGTATTTAAGGTGAGTGGCCTTGTAGAGCCAAGAAACGACCGAAGAATAATTGTGTAAAGAGCTGCGTTGCTTTTAAACGTGAACTAAACAGTAAAAGGAACCTTTGAAGTATATCTAGGTGAGTCTTGTAGAACTGTTATGTAAACGAACAAGAGTTTGTTGTAGAGCTTACACATTGTGAAATGATGACAGAAAAGAACCATTGTGGCAAATTCAAACTCTGCAAATTTTTGTCCAGAAAATACGTGGGAATGTTCGAGAAGAGCAAATAAAGAGCGAAATTTCGCTCAATTTTTCGAAGTCATTTATCGAACAGAGCAATTTTTCGCACGAAAATTCGAAGTCAATTTTCGTTCCGAGGGAATTTTCGCTTGAAAATTCGCGTAGTTGGAAACAATAGGCCTTGCGAATTATCATGACTTTTCGTTGAAAATTCGCTTCCATGGAAAATTCGATATTTTTTCGT
>NC_090878.1:5839361-5846861 GCF_036669935.1 Montipora foliosa | reverse complement strand
AGGATGAAACGTTATGCAATCTGTAGAGAGATCTATGGGTGGGCGAAATTTGTAAACCCCATTGTATATAAACTCACTGCAACGGAGAAATGGGAAAGAGGCTAAGTTGAAAGCAGCCCAAATCATAGAAAAGTCCCAAGGTCTAAGCCATGCATGCAGAACGGGACGAATGGCAAGGAGAACCTACGGTGTTACTGTTAAGCGACGGATGTGCTGGTTGCCCTGGTAGTGAAGGACACCACACAGGACTTTATAGTGAAGAAGCTTACCCTTAAGGGGATAATAGACCTTTTTGCAGATACGGCGACCATTTTGATTTCTATTGTTTCAAAAGACATTATGGGATACTCAGTGGGCAAATTAATATGTATTTGCCCCCTGGGCATCCCATAATAGCTATTTGAAACAATAGAAATCAAAATGGCCGCCGTATCTGCAAAAAGGTCTATTGTACCCAGCTGTAATATGAAGATTATGAACCGCAGCTAAATAAAGTTTAATTGTGCCGTGACGTACTGTTCTAGCTAGGTAGCCGGAAGCCAAGTAGATTAGTGTCCCTTCAGAGACAGGTAATACATCCCCGTCTGGGTTGAGGAGACGTTTCATCAGGCAATTTGTAAAAATGAACATTCCCTGGAGCTGTAGGCCCGATTGGTGGTCCTGATGCTGATGCTGAATCTCTGATGCTGAATCGTGCGTTTAAGCTCTCTTCGAACTGGCAACTCTTCCATCTAGAATGTGAACGTCTCAAGGAGACTTTCTGTCGGCTTCATTACCCAGTCCCACTCTTACAATCAGCGATCAGAGATTTTGTTACTGCAAAAGTTTCAGGGGATGTAAGATCCAAACAGACGTGTGACGATAAGAAAGCACCTGTGAGAATAATATTACCATTCAAGGACCAGAGATCAGCGAATTCTGTGCGAATAAAACTTGGAGAATTAAGTCGCAAAATTGGAAAAGGTATCCATCATGTGTACACAAGCCGAAAGATCGGATCTAACATCAAGCCAAAAGAAAGCAAACCCCCTATTATTAACCAACAATGCGTTGTTTACCATTTCAAGTGTGATCTGTGCGATGCGGATTATGTCGGCTACACATGCCGACACCTGTATCAACGCATTGAAGAACATAAGGGATCTGCCATCGGAAGGGACATATCTCGTAGATTCAAGATCTTACAGAAGTGCCAGAGCAAATTTGACTGCTTAATTTATGAGATGCTTTTTATAAAAGAACTAAAGCCAGCTTTGAACATGCAGTCTGACTCCATCCGTGCAAAGTTATTTTTATAGCTCGGAGTATTTCATATATTCTTTTGTAAAGCTTTTTGTCCTATTGTTATCTATCCTTTTTTAGTTTTTATCACTTACCTTTTGTAACGCTTAGTACATGTTTCCACATTTTTATCGCTTTTCATATTCTTACGTGTGATTTTACGGTACTTCTTATATGCAAAATTTTATTCATTTTTTTTTTAACTTGAAAATGATCTCAGCGAGATCGAAACGTCGTAAAATTTTATCGCTAGTTTTTATCTTAAAATGTGTTTCGAAGAAACTACTTATTATGTTTTTTTTAGTGCCAGAAATTTCTCCTCAAGTTGTTGATGCAAGAGGCAACACCTCGCAGACAATTTCTGTGGAATGGAAGGTATCCCATACTGCTGGGACTTAAATTGTCGAAAGAGTGCGTTCTCGCCGTTGCATTGAAGGAGATAGGAGATGTTTTCCCCATTAAATACATGAAGCTGTAGAAATGTATTTCTTACTTCGATGGTGGCTCTGGATACACGGGAAAAATCTTAGTGTTGCTTTGCAACCTTTTTTCAAACATTTATAGTCCTGCAAATTAAGGGGTGCCATCACGCAAGCGCAAAACGACTAACTAAACAAAATTAAATAAGTTGAGAATAAAAATAGCCTTAACAGAATTGCCTACAAAATATAAAATGAATAAAAATATATATCATAGCATTAATTTTTATACAATATCAAAAATCATTATTACTAAAATGCTCACATAAGACTTTTTTAAATTGGTCTGCGGACTAAATGTTAACAATTTCGCTTGGCAACGCATTGTAGTCCTAACAGTTCTACAAAAATAGCTATTGTTTTTAGTCTCAGTATTTGGCAGTAGTTCAATAACCTTGTTCTGACTAGAGTTCCTTAAATGCAGAAGTCAAACCTGTAACTTTCAGGTTATTTGACTAAGTTTGGTTTCTCTACATCCTTGTACCACCATTATTTTTAGTGACCTCTTTGGGTAACGTTCATCACTGGACAATGACAATGAGAGCATTACAAAAGTGATACGCAACCAAAATACTGGGGATGGTCTCATTAAAAAAGCTGAAATTTTGAAAGTCAAAAGCAAACTAAAGAATAAGGCAGTGTTACAACTAGAACCCTCGCTTAATTGGTTTTGTATGAGAATGTTAAAGAACAATAGTGGACGCTGGATGACAAGTTCATATTCCAAATGTAGTTCTCTATGAGTGAATGGGGAACTTCCATCAGTGTGTAACAAAATTTCTCCAAGGAAGTTGGGTGTTGCTGGTCACTGCCATCATCATCATGAACGTTCTAGTAACAAGGTTTTGTCCTGGGAAATATGAGTCATGTAACAGCTCTCGTAACGTATAACGTGATTGGTTCGCTACCCAAGCCAAAAACAAAAGGATAAACAATTGAAACAATGACTTAGACTTAAAAACAATAGAAGCTGCTTACAATACCAAACAATAGCAGGTTACGAGAGCTGCTACACTACTGGAAATATGAAATGCATACTTATACAATGAAATGAAAAACAATTAATGAAACGACGGAACACAACAACAACAACAACAACTGTTAAGAATCCCAACTGGCCGAATGCAAACCAGTTGGCTATTTACAAGTGAAGGTGGGAAGATGAACCAGGGACTACCAGGAACAAATTGAACCAGTGGTCAGAACGAGTCTTGAACCTCGGATCTCGAACCTCGGATCTCCAGATCTCAAGGCAAGCGCCCTAACCACTGGGCCATGCACTTGCCAAATTGTTTTATGGTTCGATCTACAGATAACCCTCTGACAATTATTTTGGTTACAGCTCCTAGTCCACCAAGTGACGTCAAGGCAGGTCCTGCAGATAAAAGAAGCATTACCTTGTTCTGGCAAAAGCCCAAGATATCCGGAGATGATGTACAAATGTACACGGTAATTGATTGATTTTTACACTTAGTTCAATTAGAAATTGCCAGGTATTTATTAGTGAATTATTAGTTTTCTTTTTGACCACCTTCCTCGAGCTATATGCCAAGGTTTTACATTTGAAAAAGGGTTTACTTTGTTAAAACATTTAGTTAATTGTGATAATTCCTTGGGTGCCGATATTTTGAATGACAGTGACTCAAGTTAACACAGGTGCTAAGACGAGAGGAAGAAAGGAGGAATTTAGATTACTAAGGGTGTGTGGATTGTGTCAAATTTAAGGACTTGTAAATCTTTAAATCTGAAAATAGAGTAGGTGGGAAATGAAGACTAAGAAAAGAAGAGCTGAAGTTTGGAATGTAGATAAGCCCTTATTTACCCAGTTAATACCCAGCTTGAATCATCTGACATTTGTGAGGTTTTTGCTTTGCACTCATTTTCAGGTTATCTTCAAAGGTACAAAGGCTTATTATCCTGACTTCACAGACTCTAGAATAGTAAAAACCAAGGCATTGAACAAAGAATTTACCAATCTATATCCTGGCACAAAGTACGACTTTGTTGTGTTTGCTACAACACGCTGTGGCAATGGGGAGAACAGCTCCATGGTAACAACTCATACTTTGATTGCTGGTATGTTATTCTTTTGCTTTGACTTTTTCTTCTTCATTTTTTTTGTGCATGCTGTTTTGAATCCATACTGCTGCACTGAGAGCCATTGGATGAAAAAAAAGAAACGACCTCAAAATGTTAGATTTTGGGAGATCTTTGCTTGACCATCTGTCGGAAAGATCTTTTGTCTGTTCAAGTTTTGTTGAAAAGTTCAAGATCAAGCTTGAAGGTGGTTAGTCTGCCTTCGTTTTTGTTCCTAGTGTTTTGGAGTCCACTTATGGTTACCAAACTTAAGAAGCTTTTCACAACATTGATTTATACATATATTTACTTGATGGATTGACGACAATCCTCTGAGAATTCAAGACCGCAAAATGCTCACTGTACACGTCTTAATATGAAGCTTAGCCTGCCTGTTTTTAAATACTTCACAGCTCTTTATTGCCTCGAATTTCATTGTTAAATATTGACCGAGGTCTCTCTGCTGCTTGTTTTTGGAACTGGAAGCGTTATCAGACACCACAACAAGTTGCAAAATTGTTGAGACACTTTCATTAAAAACCACCTTTTTTAGCTTCCAATGCCCGCCGTATCTAGAATTTTAAACCTTTCCCACTTCCTCTCCCCTCTCCCCCTGTCAATGTTGGCTGCTTAAGTTTCCAACATTTTTTTGTCTTGCTAGCAACACTGATAAGGGGGGGAGGGGGGCTGCAGTGTGAGAGATAATAGGGAAATTAATAGCGTCCCAAGAGGGTGAAGTGTCTCCACTATTTTTGCAACTTGTTGCAGATTTCTGTCGTTTTGTGACACAAGTAACACTAAGGACATACGTCCCATTCTAGCGTTTGTAAATAGCATCTTTATTACTTAAAGGGCAGTGTCACGCTATTTTAGTTAAACTTCAAAACACTAAAAAGCGGTTTTGCATCAATGAAGACCAAAAAATGTTGCTGTGGTTTTGTTACCAATAACCATTGAAGTGCACTGAAGCCATTCTTCGTTGTTTGTGGATGGAAATGGATTGGAACTTGAAAAAAACTGGCCAGCTAGTCGCCAAAAAGTAAATACGAATAGCTATTTGTTCCATAAATACATTTCATATCATCTCAGTGGGTTGTGAGGAATGTTGTACGTGTGAGCTAAAGTACCAAGTGAGATTTGTACCCAGTTTTGACCTAAAAACAGGAAATTTAGCGTGACAGTGCCTCATTAAACATGGTCATCTTTAGGGGGAGATTGCTTCAGCGAGTTTTCTTGTTATCACCAGCCCCAGCTGCACCGAAAAACCCAGTGGGAACCCAAAAGATCGACACTACTGGATCATCAGTGAATTTAACCATGTGGCCCGCAGACCAGGACAACGGCCCCATCAGGTAAGACTTCTTAAGCAGCACTTAGTGAAGAAAACTAAAACCTCTCCAGAAGACATAAGTGGATTCTGCCACTGAAAGGCTTTTATCTGCCACGTTGCTTTCCAATGACAACAGGGCTCTTTGACAGCAGCCGCTGTACATTGTGGACCATCTTTTTTCCCTGCTTTTCCAGGTGATCTGGTTACGTAATTTAACGCCGTGTCCCACAACCGCGCGCGGCCTTGAATGTTATTTTCGAATTCAACGTGGCAGAGGCGAGGTTAGATCCCGTCGGTTCTACTTGAATATTCATTCAGTACCAGGAAATGTGGGAGACACGGAATGATCTGTTGAATTTTGGCGATGGAAATACTGCAGGAAATTTGGAAACAACTCTTAAGGTCGCACGTGGTTGTGGGATACGGCGGTAAAATTTTTCTTCTCAGTCCTTGAAATTACGTCACCAGGTCACGTGGTTGTTACATCCTTTGTAACTAGCACAACAGTCTCAGTCCACTACACTTTAATTTCTTATCTACTTCATTTCCTCTGTTTTATGGTTTTAGTTATTATCAAGTTTTGGTGCATCGAGTTGAGGATTGGACTGCTAAAATCTCTGAATGGAATAATTTTGGACCTGATTTCTATGTTTCTGCTCAAATACCTGCAAGCGCTGTTAATCCCTCGATGACATTTGTTCTTGGTGACGGAGAAGACATGGGTGGTTTTACTAATAAGAAGTTGTCACGCGGCCAGAAGTACAATGTATATTCCAGAGCAACAACTGCTAAGTCAAAGGTATATCATCCATGGTCTTTCGGTTGAGGTGGATTATAGCAAAACCACCCTTGGACACAGATAACAAAGGAACCAATCGTGGCACAAAGATTGGCACAAATTAAATACATGCGGCCGGCGCAAAGCGCGGGAAAATGCGCGCGATCCAATCACGATTGGTTTTGACTTCGCCCTTGATTGGCCAAAAACGTGTCCCGTGATTATCGAGCTAATTGTAACTATTACAAAATTCTCGAATCTGATTGTTTCTGTGCGCGTGTAATTGTCGCGCGATCACGTGGGTGTCCAATTTGAACAGTTCGAAATTGTCGTGGCTCAGATGGCTAGTGCGCGGCTTTCCGAGTCAGAGCGAGAGATCCCCGGTTCGATCCTCGGTGACTTCAACGTCCGTTTCGACTTTCCTCTGATCCGTGCAGCTATAGCTTTAAGGAGGCTCGAAAGGGTTTTCAGCTGATCGCGCGCATGTAAGCCACACACGCAATTCGTAAACTGCTCGCGTCAGCTCGTGATTCAAATAGGTCACAAGAAATAAGCAAATACCGCTAATTTCGCTCACCTTACTTCTAATTCTTATACACATGAATATAAATAGACATCTCATATTCATGAAAACTACGAAAATTCTTCACAAACGGTTTAATGGTCACTTTAATCCGTTTGTGTTGACCTTTAGCTCAACTCGCGCGTGCACTCGAATGAGCGGGTGACGCATGCGTAAATGCCGATCTTGTAACCCCCTCATTTTTTCTGATTTTGCAACTTTACTCGTTTATATCTCTGCTTCCGGACGGTGAATTTTTTTCATTTTTTGCATGTTAGCTTAGATTAATTTAAAACGTTTGTCTTTCAAATTTAAAAAAATTCTGTAGGTGAAAAAAAAAATTAGAGGCACATTTCAAAAAAGCTTATTTTTCTGAAAAACTGACCTACCGATTTTGTTGAATTTTGAATATTTTAGAGAGTATTTCTAACATTATCTGGTAACACTAAATGGGAAAATTTCACCGTCCCGTTTCTTGAAAAAAGGCAACATATGTTGATTTTAAGGCTCAAAGAAATGTCTAATATCGTTGCCATGGTAACGTTATTTTGGAGGAAGATATAATGTGAAAAATCTACGATGGGTACTTAATACCCTGGCCAAATTTCGCCTTGATATGATTACCCTAACTGTATCTCAGGACAGAATATGTTTATTTGATTGAAAAAAGGAGAAACTATTTCGACCCTCCTTAGATACCCGTAAAACGGAGCACTGACGGAGGGAGGGGGGTAAAGGGCGCACCGTCGGCTTCCATTGATACCAGCCTCGTAGGTGAAGGAACTACCCACGTTAAATAAAGTGACTTTACCTTTACCTTTACCTTTTTACCTATAATTGGACACCTACGCTGTCCGTGCGTCAATCAAATGCCGCACTTGGAGGGGGCTTTCTTGCAGTTTTCCTACTGTTTGCAAAACAGATTGAACATAATTTTAACTTTTTCACACAAAAAGGTATTCAAAGACTTTTTATTTCACAAAGGGCTAACCCG
>NC_090878.1:5824361-5829361 GCF_036669935.1 Montipora foliosa | reverse complement strand
GGACTAGGCATTCCTGATCTGAGATCCGAGGCACCGCAGCAATTTGCTGCCTCGAGACTATTAACCACCGCGCACGTAAATTCTATTACATCACAGAGTTCCATCATGGTGCCAGGAGAAAGATCTATGGAGGAGCTAAAGAGGCATCAACATTCACTTAAGAGAGCAAGTGCCAAAGAGAAAATGGATAGCATCGATTCAAGCCTCTCCCCAGACCTGCTGCGACTGGTCAACCAATCGAGAGACAAGGGCGCAAGTTCTTGGCTGAATGCGATGCCCCTCGCAGACCAGGGTTTAGCCCTGAACAAGCAAGAGTTCGGAGACTCGCTACGCTTACCTTATGACCTGCCCTTAGTCAATCTACCAAGTCATTGCGTATGTGGGGATAAATTCACCGTTGGCCACGCCTTCTCTTGTAAAAAGGGGGGGGTTTGAAGCGCAGAGACATGATGATGTACGGAACTTGTTAACGACATTCATCGACAAGATCTGCAATAATGTCGAAATCGAACCACGCCTTCAACCCCTGGACAACGAGCGATTTCATTTGAGGAGCGCTGTTACAATTTCTGAGGCAAGGTTGCACATCAAAGCGGGAGGGTTCTGGGCAAGAGGAGTTACGGCATTTTTTGATGTAAGAGTTACGCACGTCAACTCCAAGTGTTACCAGAGCAAGCCAACATCGGAAGTGTTCAAGGAGCAAGAAGAAGAGAAGAAACGCAAGTACCTGCAGAGGGTGTTAGATGTAGAGATGGGTTCGTTTACGCCTTTAGTATTTGGAACCAATGGCGGAATGGGAAACGAGTGTCAGCGGTTCTTAAAGCATCTCGCATACAAGATAGCCCAGAAAGATACCGAGCCTTGTCATATTGTAATCACTTGGCTCAGGACACAGATTTCGTTTGAGTATCAAAAGTAATTAGCGAATTGCTTTGGTTTTGCATTACTTCTCTCGGTGATTGGTTGAAAATTCTCGTGCCACGTTTTCAACCAGTCAGATCAGTGAAACCAAAACCAGTCGTGGCTCGCGCGTGCACATTTTCCCGCGCTTTGTGTCGGCTACGTGTAATTAATTCGAGTTTTGACTGGTTTACTGGATTGTCTCCGTCCTTTTTGATTGGCCAAAGTAATTACTTTGGTTTTGGTTTTACGACACTCGATTGAAACTCGCTCTAATGATGCAATAACAAAACATCAATTGGATACAAAGACAACAATACCAAGTAGCGCAATTCCTGGTAAAGTTTTTGCGAATAGATGTGTAGTTTAGTCAAATAGAAAAGCAATTCATAGAGACACTTAATATTTAACAGACAATTATGATCAAAATGTGAGATTAATGTCTGATCCACGCAATAGAACGGTAGTCCCAACTTGAACAACTTTGGTGGAAATGGTGGGATGCCAAGAAGTGAAGCAATGCTTGCAAGTGATGATCAATCAATTACAGGTACAAAAACTTCAAATGATACTGAAAAACCTGATGCGCAAAAAGATAATAAACAAGCGCTGACTCAAAAATATGTGACAACACAATTAAATGAGAAAATGGGTAAAATTGTTATCAATCTTACCACACAACAAAAAAAAAAAAAAATGAAAATTCAAGTGCTGTCAATGTTTGGTTTTATCAACGGAGTTGATAATGTAAATTGACCACCCCATCCCTGTGCGGTGGTCAATTTACATTATCAACTCCGTTGATAAAACCAAATTGCTGTCAATGTTGAACTCTTAAACACAGAAATAAACACTTTGAATACTAACCTCAAACAATAATAATAATAATAATAATAATAATAATAATAAAACAACTTTATTTATTTCACTTACTTACATTAAAAGAAATAGAAATGTTTGATAATAAAAAAATTCAAAATTCTATAAAATTACGAATTCCATGATGCAGAGATATTAAAATCATACAATCGAATTATACTAGTGACGGCTAAACCAGTGTCCATAAAACGCCCCGAGTATAAAAACATATAGACCGTGTATCTCAAATATCCGCACTAGCTACATTTATTTTACAGTCTAATGATTGCTCTATCTTGCTACGAAACGGCGTTCGCGAACCTCTAACGCATGCATGTACCGATCTTAAGAGTTCAATTGAAAACCGCTCTATTACCTGTATCCTCATGCATGTAAGTTCTCTAATTCTTTATTTTGAACATCATGATTTTCATTGCTTATAAAATATATTCCTTGTCCGTTATAGAACCCCTTTTCGTCTTTTTTGTCCTAACTCCTTTATCTCCTTTGTTTCCCTTAAGCCCTCTTTGTGGTTCTGGTAGTCAATGGTCACCATTTTTTAATGTTGATCAATGAAAAATGTGGTCGCCCGTTTGTTGGGCCGTAACGTTATGCAAATGAGGTACGCTTGCGGTCGTCCTAAAATGCAAAAATAACCAACTTTTTTACTTAAAGTAAAGGTAAAGTCTGCTAACAGCCTAGAAGGCCCATCAGGCCGGCGCTTATCTCCGGTTTCTGTAGCATGAAGCGACTAGGAGTATTTCTACTCCCCCCTGGATGGGAGTCCAGTCCATCGCAGGGTTACCTCCAGCATTAGATTCGCCAGTACCCATTTATACACCTGGGTGGACAAAGGCACCGTGAGAGGTAAGTGTCTTCCCCAAGAACACAACACAATGTCCCCGGCCAGGACCCGAACCCGGACCACTCGATCCGGAGTCGAGCGCACTAACCATGAGGCCACCAGACGATAAATGAGCGAGAAGAAGATAGAAATCACCTTGGGAAGTAAACACATCCTGGATCACCTCTCCCCTACAAAGGATGTAAAGGATGTAAAGGTGGAACAAAGACAAGTTGCACACTGCTGTGTGCAACACTGGTTCACACTGTTGTGAACTCCTTCGCTATCTTGAACTTTAGCACTGACCGTTGTTCAACCGAGGTTCTTTTCCTCACACTCCTATTGCTCCTGAGGTATGCCGTGTCACTTCAGGTGTCCCCCAAGGGTCTGTCTTGGGGTCTCTACTTTTTCTTGTTTGCAAAAATGACCTTCCTGATAACATGTCTTCTCAAGTCCGCCTGTTTGCTGGCGGTTGCATCATCTGCCATGGATTCTCTTTTTCTAAATTACCTGAACTACTTCAATCAGATTTAGATTTTCTTTCTTCATGGGCGGATAAATGGCAAATGCGTTTTAATTGCAGCAAGTGTAATTCTATGCACATTACTCGTAATAAATTTCCAGTGATCACTACCTATTTCCTGAATGGCCAAGCTCTTGAAAGGACCGATGCACACTCTTATCTTGGAGTCGTCGTTTCATCTGCAACTTCATTTCCCTTAATTTGTATCATTGTACTCCTGAAACTAAGGTCAAATTTTATCTTACTCTCCAACGCCCATCTCTTAAACATGCTTGTTGTGCTTGGGATCCATACACTCAGCGCAATATTTCAAATCTTGAGAAAGTACAGCGGAGGGCTCCCCGCTTCGTTTTTCGAGATTACTCTCGTAACTCGAGTGTCTTTTGCATGAGTGTTTAACGTCCTGGATTGGCCACTACTTTCTGTGCGTCTTGAGTGTCAACAACTAATGTCGTATATGAGTCCTCCCATAACCTTAATAGGGTGGATTCTCTCTTAAGAGTGTGACTCTCTCCCAATCTCAAACAAGACGATCTCATTATATGGTATTTAACCACCTCTCTCCCCGAACAAATACAATCTAATTTTCTTTCCTACTATCCATGTTTGGAACGGCCTTCCGTAAGAGGTTGTTTATTCCCCAAACCCTACGGCCATTGATTCTAGAGTGAATGTGTGGCGACGTTGCTCAGCGGTCTGACTTCAAGTTCATGTCTGCCTCCTCTTCAAAACTAGTCTAAGCTGTCTCAGGAAGAAGTTTTTGTTATGGTAATTTGTTCAACATTACACATGAATGAAAACTAATTTTCATAAGAAAAAATTCCCACTTAGACTTGCTTTGAATAGAAGGCAGACATGAACTTGGAAATGGCTATTGACTTTTGTAGCTAGTTGATATTAACATTATCACTATTCTGTTACTGTAATTGATTGTTTTATTATTTTTAGTTATAGATGTGATTTGTGTAATTGCTATTAATGTATGATGTGTCGAGCTTGTGACTTGCGTCAGATAAGATTGGTTATTTAAACAGTGGAACCTCCATTAAGCGGCTACCTATTAAGGGGCCAGTAATGAAAGTCCCGTAATAATTGTAGAATATTGTAAATGAAACCTCTATTAAGCGCCCGTGGCCACCTCTTGCCCGTCCCGATGAGAGTTCTCCTAATGTTTTCACCTCTTATTAAGTGGCCACCAAGAGTTTAATACACTTAGTTTGGCTTTTCAGCGACAGACCTCCTTGCAATATATATGTTTTTCAAATTAATTATGGACCCGCGTAATGCAACCTTTCAGTTACAGACATTACCTCCTTTTCCGGTTATAAATTAACTCAGTTTACGCCATGGTTTAGATTGTTCATGTTAAGTTGAGAGAACCTC
Organism: Montipora foliosa; assembly: GCF_036669935.1. Classification (NCBI taxonomy): domain Eukaryota; kingdom Metazoa; phylum Cnidaria; class Anthozoa; order Scleractinia; family Acroporidae; genus Montipora; species Montipora foliosa. The sequence goes on along the minus strand of NC_090878.1, from coordinate 5,824,853 downwards.
ATCTCAACATCTTGAGGAGAATTTGTTTTTCCTAACAGTACTGTATTTTTGTTCGGTATTAGAGCTGTCTCTTGTGCGGAAGTTGTCTCAAACCTCTAAAGGTGTTTGTTTTAGAATAAGGTGACGTTTCTACTTTTCTGACGAACCTCTATTGAGCGGCCACTAGCCGCTACCCCGAGGGTGGCCGCTTAATAGAGGTTTCACTGTATGTAATGTGTACAAGATTTATTACATCGCTTGTTATTCAAACAGGGCGTTGCCGATTAATTAAACACAAAGAGTAGTCGGGTAAAACAATCAACATGAATTAGCTCTCGTTTTTTATACTTAAACCGAAAAAAAGTTCTTGTTTGACTGAGGGATATCTTCAGATAAGATAATACAAAGGGTCGGGTGGGAGGGGGGAATCTTATGGGTCAAGTCACGCTTGAGCAGCAGAGGTCAGACGATGTTAAATTCAATTGCTCAAACCGGAGAGACCAAAAATAAAAC
>NC_090878.1:5791861-5814361 GCF_036669935.1 Montipora foliosa | reverse complement strand
CCTCGTTTACATGGACAAAATTCAAAAGAAATGTTGCTTGAGAGCGAGGCTACTGAGTCTAATCAGCACATAAACAAAAGAATACATTTTTGGCCTCCATTTATGCATTCGGTCTATAACTGATGTGGATATAAAATCACGCACTGAAGCCAAGAACTGTTGCTGTTTCGCGTGTGCGTCTTTTCATTGACTTGTTTTTTCTTGTCTGTCAGAGTTTTCATTGCTTTTATACATTCTCGTCTATTTCATCCGGATGATAAAATTCACTCTCACCATGCCATTCGGAACTGTATGGCTCCTCGAAGTAATGAAGTTTAGCCTTTCATTGCTTAAGTTTAATTTGTTAACAGAAAGTGTTTCAATTTATGTAAACAAAAAGACAAAAAGTCACATACGTAATTGTTACCGTCCCCGTGGGCGGAAAATTCGGACAGCGACAAGAATCCTCATGGAAAAAAAAAAAAACAAAATAAAGTATTTGCATAGTCACCGTATTCTAAGTGTCATGAATTGAGATAATGGTAGAACCTTAGTTTCTATCTTGTAAACGGACATGCTCTGTTTTTTCCAAGGGAATATCGCACTTTTTAGGCCCACTGATCAAAATAACACATATGGGGGCTCGTTTTCCAGCTATGCTGTGGATGGTGGAAAGGGAACTGATTATAGGGTCTGTGCCCACACTGGAGACCCAGGAAATACCAACCCATTTTGGAGAGTGGACCTGGGGCGAGTGGAGCATGTAGCTGAAGTGCGTATACTCAACAGAGATTGCTGTGCTGATCGATTAGACGGAGCTGAGATAAGAGTGGGTCAGTGGTACACAGTTTTACTATCTGCACCATTTTACAATCAACGGCAATTCTTACTCTTCAAAAATAACTGTAAATGCACCCAGAATAAAGAAAAAGCAAACTTGTACAATCTGCCTCTATCCATACTACTTGTAAATAGTTTTCCTTTAAAGGGGCAGTGTCAAACTTCAAAACACTAAAGGATGGCCTTGCATCAATGAAAACCGATGAAGTGCACTGAAGCTACTTTTTGTTGTTTGCAGTCAAGGATGGAGATGGTAGAAATGGATTGAAACTTGAAAAAACTGGCTAGCTAGATACGAATAGCTCTTTGTGCCATAAATACATTTCATATCTTGTCAGTAGGTTGTCAGAAATGTGTACATGTGAGCTAAAGTACTAATTTAGATTTTCACCCATTTTTCACCTAAAAACAGCAAATATAGCTCGACAGTGCCCCCTTAATAATGTGGCTTCTGACACATGCATGAGCATTGCAGTAGTTTCCACCACTAAACCCTAAAAAAAGTCAGATGTAAGTGTAACTTACCATTTCAGAACAGGGAAAATCCACTTGGGAAAGCTTAAACCTCTACTGGTACAAAAGCCAAGGTTGTATTATTTTCTGTAGCTATAGGTTCATGAACATATTTCCCACTTTTATACAATAATAATAATTATTAAAATGTTATTTTAACACTCTTTCAGTCATAACAACATGGTTATTACCCAATTTTTTTTTGAAACTACAGTACGGCTAAAAAGTAAGTTACCAGTCTCGTCTTGTTTCTCGCGAGCCGAGAGTCTCGTTTCTAGAGATGAGTGTATCATCTCTTGAGGTGAGAGTCTCGTCTCTAGAGATGAGAGTCTCGTGTACTGTAGCTTCACTTTTTCTTGATCATCAAAGAAGCTGTATTTTGACATTGTAGTTAGTGACTAGTGACTGTAGGAGAAGTGTCTAGGTGTTACGCTTCTTGATTATTTCTTAACTTTTTCATTACAAGGAGATTCAGCTGCTGATGGGGGAGCAACCAATCATCTTTGTGCTACTGTCACTCATATTCCAGTGAAACAAGAAAAATCTTTTTTCTGCAAACCTATAGTGTCTGGCAGATTTGTTTACATCCAAGTTGTTGGCCATCCTAAATATGTGATAATTTGTGAGGTTGAAGTTTATTCCACTTACACACACAGTAAGTTTTTTTAAGATTGTTCGACGATTTAAAGTGCATATGCATATGACAGATTTTTCTTTAGTAAGTCAATCAAAACGTCATAGATAAAAACAGCCCAATAGATTCTATACCTATTTTCATTCTACTGGTGGAGTACAAAACTGCACTAGTAAGGAGACTGGGGATTGTTTGTTTGCATTTATTGTGTTATTAAATTGCTTGATGGTTTTGGTGTTCTTATTAAGTGCATTTCAGTTGATTCTACAACTACGGAAATCAGTGTTGATGTATTGTTCAGTCAGAATGAGCTGAAGTGCAATCGTCAGGGTGAGTGTAGTCCTGAGATGGACTGTTTAGGATTACATTGACTGGCATTTCGGCATTACCTGATCAAAAGTCATCTTGGCTCTGAAGAGGAATCCCACTCAGGTTGTCGAAACCTCAGTCAATGTCATCCTAAACTGAGTACTTCTCAGGACTACACTCACCCTGACATTAATTATTGTAGTTCCCAGCTTAGTTATGATATGACTCCTGAGTTCAAACCACTTATGAATATCCAGTCTGTTGCAAATTCTACCTTGTTATTGTGCCTCAAGACTACATTGGCGTTGCACATGTGCAGATCAGCAGGCCTTCTGACAGAGTGCAGGAAAAAATTAAAATGTGGGGTATTTTGAAGGGAAATTGTGTATGTAAAAAAAGACGATTGTGCAGGTAATTGTGTGGGATTGCAAAGTTTTGCGACAAGCAAAATATTTGGTCCCTGGCTCCCTGTCGAAGAAATTATTGAGTTCTTCATACCATTTCTTTTACCAGACCAGTGTGAATTTCCTTTGATAATAGTTGATTTTCTCCAAATGCTTAAAACTTGGAAGACGGAAGTTTATATTACTTGATGAGTTTTTTGAGGAAAATGAGGAAATTGTCGATTGTTTCTCTAAGGTAAATAGCCTTAAAATAACCTTAAAGTGCTCTAGATATCTGGGTACTCAATAGAAATATTTGTAGCAATTAAAACTTTGTGTAAATCTTTCAGTTTTGTGAGGGATTTTGCTGAATTTTCCGACTTTTGCGTTATTGTGTGATCCTGCACCCGTGCACCGTCAGGCCTGGATCAGTGCTTTGCATTTTTCTATGTGTATGTGTATGTCTCAAACTGCAGTGAGATTATTAGTATAAGTACTCTCACTGCAGAAATGACTTGAGAAATTGATGAGCATAGTCATGGGCAACCTTTTGCTGGACACACATACTACACGCACTGCTGATCCGAGCCGAAAGCGGCTGAAGGATCATGAGCACCTGCCATTATCAGCGATGTTACTGACAGCAACACCTTGGAATCAGAAGCCTATGGATGACTATTGTCCCTGAGGACCCTAAAGCATCAATTTGACAGACAACAGACAAAAAAGATTCAGAAACCCGAGAAAAGTGCGATGGTTGCTGCACCACTGCTAGGTCAAAAAACTACAGCAGCCCCTAGTCCTTCAACCAGAAGAGGGAGGAGAAGAGAAAGATTCATTCCTAGAGTACAACTCAGTGAACAACATCTGTAAAATAAGACAAACTTGGAAAAGTCAAGGTGAGTCATTGTTACGAGTTCGAATGTTTTGAGGACAGGTAGCTTGCAAACTAAACTGAACGCAGGGTTGTCGGAACAACAACAAGAAGAAGATTTCGAGTTTCCTCGAAGCAAAACTCTAAACAGCACGTAACTTGATAAACTTACACTGCCTCCGCCAACTTGACACTTCTGTCACACTTAACTAAACACGGCTAACGTTAACTCTCTTCACTTATGAAAAACTGGTTAAAAAACATCGCTCAGACTCACTTGCTTATATACTTTCACAATGAAATTCTAGAACTTCCTCAAACAGTGAACAATCTGATTATAGAACCGATTTAGAAACGCTTACACACGAGCCTAAAAATAAACAAACTATGAACTCTCGGGAAGCTTCTAGAAAGTTAGTCATGCAATGCTGTTTTTCGTAACATAACCCCCTTTCAGAAGAAATTTCCTAAATTTATCCTAAACAAGAAAAATTGCTAAATAAGGGGCAGTTCAATGTCAATAAACTTATACCTCAGCACGACTCAAGTAATCTGCTCCAACGTTCTCTGAGCCCTTAATGACTTCAACTGTGAATGAATAACTTCGCAAAAACATAGCCCAACGCATAAGACGTCCATTGGCGAACTTTGCACTGTTCATGTACTTTAAGGGTTCATGGTCCGTCTGAAGAACAAAAGAAACTCGGTAAAAATAAAGGTGAAATCAATTGCTAGGCTTTCTTTCTCAATTGTGGAGTAGTTCCTTTCTGCACCTGTCAATTTCGTGCTTGCGTAGCAAATGGGAAACAACATCTCATGATGTTTCTGCATTAATACTGCACTGATTCCACTATTGGAGGCATCCGTCCTTAAGAAATAGGTTTTAGCTGGATCGGGGTGTCCTAAAATAGGCTCACTTGTTAGGTAAGACTTGATTGTTTGGTAGGCTTTCTCTTGTGCTTCACCCCACTCAACTTTATTGCGTTGGCCTTTCTGTGTGAGATCAGATAGAGGCACTGCGATTGCTGCAAAGTTGGGAATGAAATCTCTGAAGTATCCTGCTAGACCCATAAATGGCCTTGGGTGATCTTTAATTTTCTCCATGTTATCCTGTTGAAGACCAATCATTCCTTGCTCCAGTCGATGGCCTAGGAAATCCACACTGTTTACTCCGAATAGGCACTTAGTAGGTCTAATAGTCAACCCCGCCCGTACAAGGTGCGAAAACCACTCTCTTAGGGCTCTAATTTGTTCTTTCCACCTACGGGTGTGAACCAATGTATCATCCCAGTAGAAATCCACATCAACTAGATCTTCTAGCAACTTCTTCATTGCAGGCTTCAGTGTTGCTGCCGAGTTGATCATTCCAAACGGCATGCTGTTTTCGGTATGTCCTCCTCTGGTATAGTAATCTGCCAATATCCCTTGCTAAGGTCGATTTTTGAGTAGAACTTGTCTCCGCTAAGCTTCTGAAGCAAATGTTCAGCAGTTGGCATAGGCTCGGGATCAAATACAGTTAGTTTATTTAATTTCCAATAATCAACACACACGCGGTTCATGTTGTCCTTTTTCTTCACTACTACCACAGGTGACGCATACGGAGAACTGGGCTCTCTAATAACTCCCATTTTGATCATGTCGGCAATATCTCTTCTCAGTGATTCTCTGATGATGTAAGGTACTGGGTAAGGTCTTGATCTAACCGGCTCGTCTGAAATGAGTTTAATATGATGCTGAACGAGGTCTGTGGTGCTTCAGTAAACAAATTCGTGAACTGTTTAGCCAAATTCGTAAATTCATTCCGTTGCTCATCTGTCAGATTTGGTCCAGTTTTAACATCCTCATTCGATTCCTTGGCTACATATTCACCAAGCTCTAAAAAATCAACGTTTTCTCCCTCTGCTTCATTAGCTTTAGCTGCAAAGTCGACAGCATCGTCTATACACATAGCGCCTACTCAACCAGCTACTGCTTCTTCATCTGTAGTCTCCTCTCACTCAAAGTACTTTTTAAGAAGGTTAGTGTGGTAAACTTTCTCCTTACCTTTTACTTTCACTTTGTAGTCATTGAGACCTACTACAGAACTAACTTCAAAGGGACCCTTCCACTGCATAAGTAGCTAGTTATGGTCGGTAGGTAGCAGTACAAGCACTTTCTCACCTGACTCGAACTTCCTAACTTTAGACTTGCGGTCGTAATAGTGCTTTCATTCCTGCTGGGCTTTCTCCAGTTCACTATGGTCGAGTTTAAGGGCGTCTTCTAACTTGTCTCGCAACTCGAAAACTTAAGTTGGTAACTGTTCTTTACCTCAGGCTCTTCTACTTCTTTCGTCCACAGCTGTTTGAGTATAGCCATTGGTCCTCTGACAGCTCGAACGGCGAAAAACCAGTGGACTCTTGGGGAACTGCACGATAAGCGAAGAACAGCGGGTTTATATAACGATGCCAGTGTCTTGGCTGCTCACTACACAGTCTCTTCAGCATAGGCTTCATCGTTCCGTTGAACTTCTCCATCAAACCGTTACACGTCGGGTGATAGGGTGTTGTTGTAAGCTGTTTAATGTTTAGTAGTTGGGTGACTTTTCTCATGCAGTTAGAAACAAACTGCGTACCCAGATACTCAGGGTTTCTTCGGGTACTCCTAGATGGCTAAGGATATCTACCAATGCCTCTGCTACAGTCTCTGTATCAATGTTCCTTAGTGGCACAGCCTTAGAGTAGCGAGTCGAAAAATCTATGAGTGTCAATATATATCTGTGTCCTTCTTCACTCGGGAGACTGAGAAGGACCAATAAGATCCATTGCTACCCTCTTAAATGGCTTGTCAGCAGCATCTTCTCTAACGGTACCTTCGGCACAGATCCCTTACTTACGGTCTTCTGACAAACGTCACAGGACTTGCAAAATTGGGTTACGTCACCTTGTATTCCAGGCCAATAAAATGTACTCTGGATCTTGTCTGTTGTGTTCTTGATGCCCATGTGACCGCCCATGATCGATCCGTGAGCTACTTCCATTATGGGGCGTCTCAACTTTTCAGGTACCATAACTTGTTTAAGCGGTTTACCACCATTCACGTAAGGATGCTTGTACAGGCGGCACAGTACTCAAGATTTTTCTTCAAATGAAATCTCTGCCTGACCCTTCACTAGCACACCGTCTCAATCCCAGTACTTACGCAGACTCTCATCTTCTCGCTGCATCTGCTTGAGCTTCTCTCTATCCACAATAGGGCTTTCACGGGTACTAGGCACCATTAAGGTCGTTTGATCATCCTTTTTATTAGCTTGACTTCGGGTAGTTACTGCACAAGCCTCTTGCCAACTGGGGTCTGGATTCTGTGCGTCCCTTGAATCACTTACATTACCAATATTTAGGTCGTAGATAGGATCTGAAAGGCACTGCGCTTCTATATGGGGCACCTTCCTCGCTGTGTTGTTAATAAGCAACATGACGTTAAAGTCTCTGGTGAACTGATTCTCGCCGGCAAGGTCCTTCTTGACTACAACTCCACTGCAACCGGTATCTCTTAAAATGTCGACGGTCTTCTCTCCAACTCTGCCCTTTACAACAGGCATCTTACTTCTTACTCCAGTTAAGGGTTCAACACAGGCATTACTTAGCAACAGGACGTTCTTGCCACAGGCTAACATAAGCTGATCATTTTGAATACACGACTTGACTTCCTCGGAGGTATCTGGTGACTTAACCAAACAGCCAGCACTAACTCGCCCATGTTGCACAGGGTTACCATCTTTACCTTGGCCTCCTGATTTCCATCCACCTGATCAACATTTCTTCGCTTCATGACCTTGCTTGCCACATAGGAAACACTTCCTTTCTAGAGTTGGGCAGTTAATTGCTTTGTGTCCATGAGCATTACACTTGCAACGCTGGAGAGCTGTTACGTCACTCTGTGCGTTCTTTGTTTCTTCCGCCTTGGGCTGTACTAGCGGCTTCTTGGTCGCGGCTTCTTGGTGTGCTTCCAAGTATTGATCGGTGATTTTCACTATCTGGTCAAGTGTCTCCAGGGCTCTTTCACGAAGGTGAATAGCTAACTCTTTTGGACAAGAGTCAATAAACTGTTCTTCCACAATTACTGGTAGATCTTTCGGGCCTTCAAAAGAACGTTCAGTGTGCAACAGTTCCAACCAAGGCAACAAGTATCTCTTCAGTCGCACTATAAACTGTTACAATACAATACAATACAATATTCTTTATTTTGAGAGGGTAATACATGATTAACCCAGTAAAGAGTTTTCTAACACATGGCCCTCTGTATATACCACAGAAGACAGACCACAACACCGGGAACTACATGCCCTACTCTTTGCGACAAGTGTGCGGGTTCTTTTACGTCACACAGAGTTAATGAACAAGGGTTGTGAGACGGGACCTCTGGCTTATCGTTCTTATCCGAGAAGACTAGAGAGTCTAACCATTTGCAGATGTAATTACAAAGGCAGCACTTTCTCCTCAGTTATTTAAAGACCCTGAGTGTTGGTCCGGCTGGAGTTGAACTCACAACCTCCCGCGTGACAGCCCGGTGCTCAATCAACTGAGCCACTGGTGCGCGGTGTTCTGGGCTCTCATCAACTTCCGGCTTTGATGCTCTAAATTTACGTCGATAACCATCCTCCGTAAGGTCATATCTCTTCATCAAAGCTATCTTTACTCTGTCATAATCTTGGGCTGCTTCCTCGGATAACTGCGAATAAACTTCTAGCGCACGTCCGGACAAGAGAGCACTAAGTTTTGAAGCCGATCCTGTCTTCTCCCATTTAGATATTGTTGCAAATAATTATTTCAAATCTTTGTAAATAAGCACCCAAGTCGTCCTTGCCATTGACAAATGAGGGAAGCTTGGGTGCCTTGGCCCTATCATCTCTCTCACTTCAGGATGCCCATCAGCACTCGCCACAGCCAAACGTGCAATTTCCAACTCGTGTTCTCTTTTTGCCGCTTCAATAGCCTCTTTCTGTTTCAACAGCTCAGCTTCCATCTCTAATTTTCTTAGTTTGCGTTCTTGTCGCCAGGTTTCTCTCATCTTCCCTTCTCCTATCTTCTTCAAGTAATTGGCGTTTCCTTTTTTCTTCCCTTTCTTCCTTTTCCCTTCTTCGTTCTTCTCCTTTTTCTTCCTCTTCCCTTCTTCTTTCTTCTTCAAATTGTCTACGTTTGTCCTCTTTTCTTCCTCTTCCCTTCTTCTTTCTTCTTCTAACTTTTGTTGCTTTTCTACAAATGAATGTAGGGTTGTCGGAACAACAACAAGAAGATTTATTCCAAAAATGAACATAGTTTCCACGAAGTAAAACTCTAAACAGCACGTAACTTGATAAACTTACACGGCCTCCGCCAACTTGATTAAACACTGCTTCTGTCACACTTGACTAAACACAGCTAACTGCAACTCTCTTCGCTTATGAAAAACTAGTTAAAAAACATCGCTTAGACTCGCTTGCTTATATACTTTCACAATGAAAATCTAGAACTTTCTAAAACAGTAAACAATCTAATTATAGAAAGATTACAAAACACACCGATTTAGAAACGCTTACGCACGAGCCTAAAAGATAAACCAACTATGAACTCTCAGGAAGCTTCTAGAAAGTAACGCTAGTCACGCAATGCTATTTTTTGTAACAGTCATGCAGATGTAAATACTGTGGTACTCATCTATAGGTGGTAGGACTAAGTTGCTTCTTGACTCCTGGAAAGAAGTAACGTGTGACAAAACATTTTGAGAAATGTTGTCACAATGGCCCTTGGAATTTGAGGAGAAGCCAGAGAGGCCAAAGCTACCCCCAATCACATTCAACACTGAGGAGGCTAAGATTATACATGTACATGCTGAAATTGGAGAGCTTATACTAAAAGGAGTTTTGGAAAAAACAAATCACTCAGAAAATGAGTTCTTATCTAATATTTTCCCTAGAAAGAAAGAAAAGATGGGTCATACCGTTATGATTCTAAACTTAAAGGAATTAAATAAGAGCATGGAAAAACATCTTTTTAAAATGGATACCCTCTCTACAGCTCTTACCCTGGTGAAACCAAATTGTTTTATGGCACTTGCAGACTTTGAAGATGTGTATTACACCATAACTGTGGCCCCACGATTTAGGCCCTATTTGCAGTTTGAATGGGGTGGCAAAGTTATGTAGTACACATCTCTGCCAATTCCTCAGTTCCAAGATATTTCACAAGATATTAAAGCCCATTTACAGTAACATTAGAAGAATGGGCCATTTCAATGTTGGTGACATAAATTTGAGGATTCTTACCTTTAAGGAGAGACATTATGAGGAATGTATGTAGGTGAACCATTGAAAGTACCATAGAAATATTTGAAAGGCTTGGGTTTACAATTAGCAGAGAAAAATCAGCCCTTTAAGTTACATTGAACACATATGTGATAACATTTTTAGGTTCCATGAAAGTATCGGTGACTGCAGAGGAGGCATGCACTCATATAATTATTGAAGGATTTGTGTAATTACATGTACCACCTTATTGACTGCTCCTATTGTTAAGATTCTAACAGTGGCCCAAGTAATTGGAACTCTCGTCTCTGCCTTGCCTTGAGTACAATATGGGTAATTGCATTACTTCACTCTTCAGGTAAAGGGTACTATGATTGTGATAAGAGTCTGACATAACAGGCTAAGAAGGAATTGTTGTGGTTGATGATTAATATCACAACGGATGCAAACCCTATCGGTAGAGGAAAAGTTGATAATTATTGAATTCATGTACACTGTATGATGCCTCCAAAAATGGGTGGGGCAGTGTGTGACACACCTGACAGGACTACCCTATGGTTTTGGACTTTAACTGAACAAGAAAAGCAGATCAGTGAATTGGAGCTCTTAGCTTTTAAGTTCTCACTGCTGTCATTTTCCTGTGCAGTTAAAGGGAAATAATCCATGTTAAAATTCTATCAGATAGTACAACAGCAGTATGTTACGTGTACATTGGCTGAAGCGGAAAATACCCTAATACTCTTTGTTTGTCCACCCAAAATTTGCGTAAGCATTTTTTCCTGTTTTTCTTGGGAACGACAATGGTCCCAAGAGAAAACAAAAACAATGCTTATTCAAAATTAAAATCTTGAGTGGAAAAACAGAGTATTATGGTATTTTCCACTTCGGCCAATTGATGCTCTGGGGGGCACATGCTCCCCAGGCTGCAATGCCGCTGCAGCAGACATTTGGTCATGGTGCATTGAAAAAGTTATGTCTGGTTAAACAGCTGTACACCTTCCAGGTGTGGAGAATGCAGCTGCAGACAGGCAGACTTACTTACTTACCTATCCTCATCGGGCCCATGAGGACTCTTATGCAGACAGGCAGAGCAGAGACTTAAATGAGAGAACAGAGTGGTCACGTAGCCCCATCATCTTTGATCACCTTGAATGTTTATTCGGGGCTCCAGAGCAAACACTAAGTTACCTTTGTCTCGTGGGAACCTGACCCCACGGCCAAATGCATTGATGCATTTACAATCATTTGGAGCTCATGAAAATTTTGTTTTCCACCTTTTCCTTTGATTTCCCGATGCCTGATGAAAGTACAACAGTAGCAAGGAACACAATGTTGGTTTCTGCAGTTGTTACGACAACCAGTGGCTCAGCCAGTTCTCCTTCCTCAGAAACCAGATGTACTGATACTCCCCAATTCAACAAAGCTGCATCCCCTACGGAAGAAGTTGGTGCTGATAGCTTGTTACTTGTCTGGAAATCCTATGAGGCAAAGGGAATTTGTAGAAGGGCTTGTCACCTACTCATGCCATCCTGATGATCAGGAACACAAAAACAGTTCAAATTGTTTGAGCAAGGTCTTGCACACAGTGCCATAAATACAGCTAGGAGTGCTTTGTCCTTGTATGTTACCCTGGATGATGGAGTGAGTCTTGGAAAACATCCTCTTCTGTCTAGATTGCTGAAGAGAATGTTTCAAAAAGCAAGTCACTAACATCTAGATACACTAGTATAAATGTGTCAGTTATTTTGAGATACATAAAGTAACTGTCACCTGTAGACAAATTGACAGTCCCTTGGGACTTAATGTTAAAGTTAGTTACTCTGTCCTATTAATTGTTTTAGTTTCTGGTCAGAGATGGCAGGCAATTCACTTGTTAAACATTAATTTTATGGATGTGCACAATGACTGTTGTACTTTTCACATACCAGAGCACATAAAGCAAAGTAGGCAGGAAGCTCTATTCAGCCTGTTGAGCTCAAGTCTTACATTAACAGTGCTCTTTGTGTTGTTAATAATTTAAAGGAGTATTAATTTTAGATACAGTTGTAGGACCTCATGCCTGAGAGGCTCTGATGGTCAGTTGTTTATATCATAGCAAGAAAAAAAAAAGTAAGCAGAGACAAAAAAAGTAAGTAGAGACACTGTACAATGTAAGTAGATTGTCAAAATATATATTGTCGAAGGCAGGTGTGGACACATCAGAGTTTAAGCCACACAGTACAAGAGCTGCAGTACTTCAGCAGTTACTACTCTGCATCAGCTACTTTGGAACACATTTAGCAATGCTATCTCATGTAATCTCTCGGCACTCTATAACTTGGTAGAATTTCAATCAAACTTCTAGTTACAGGTAAGTCTCATTTAATGTTCTATTTACAGACTGATCTATTCATTCTGGTGCTCATCATTAAAATATGTCATTCAACTACATGTGCCGTTTATGCAGTGAACGAAATGACTGCAACACGTACCTACTCACATATATGTACATGGGATAAGTCCAGATGTTTGTGTAAGGTGGATTTTAAATGATGGTTGTGTCAGTTGTCATTATATTCTAAAAAAATGATGGAAATGAGATTGGGTTACAACACTTGTTGTCTCACATTTTTAGACTTGGCCCTCAATCAATCAGCTGAGCAGGTTTCTACTGCTCATGGCGGAGCAGCATCAAGAGCTGTGGATGGAAACACCAGAACAAATTGGGAGAGTAACACCTGTATGCACACTGATTGGGCAAATGATACTTGGTGGAGAGTGGACTTGGGAGCACCCGTTCCTGTTGCTGAAGTTGTTATTGTTAACAGAATGTGTAACCCTTACGAAGGGTGTGCAGCGTATATGGATTCATTTCAAATCAGGATAGGTAAGGCAATATGAAATCTACTTGTTCATTAGCAAAGGCCAGCAGCCCTGAGATTTTTATGTTATTACTGATAATAGTTCTCATAACTTGTTCCTGTAAGCTTCGAAATCACCACCAACAATGGCAATGTCTATACTGAATGTCAAAAAAACACGAGAGACGGCAGGGAATAACACAATCAGGCTTTAGGATTTATACAGCGTGCATATCACAAAGTCTCATGGCGGTTCACAGTAAATTATTCTTTCTCTAGAGTGAGATCGGATGTCAGCTTGTAAAGGTGCCTCTGGCTGCCACTATCAGTCCTTATTTTGATCTCACCCACCCAACCCACGCATGTTTGTGAAAGGAGGACAGAACATAACACCTGGGGTCTCCCCCTACTCTTCATGAGCAGTGTGTAGGTTCTTTAACGTCCCACATTGTTGATTAACGGGAAAGGTTGTGGGATGGGCCTATGGTTTATAGTCCTTATCCAAAAAGCCTTGGAAGTCTAACCATTTGCAGGTGTAATTACAAGGCAGCACCTTCTCCTCAGTTGTTTTTAATGGACACCCTGAGTGTTGATCCAGCCACAGTTGAATTCACAACTTCCCACATGGCAGTCCAGTGCTCAACCGTGCACTTGTGGTTCAGTTGAGCCAGTTTTGCTAAATTGCACACAAAAGTGAGAAAATGTAAGTATACAGTCATAGAAAAATTCTATGAAGTGAGTATTTGCATTCAGATATTTTGCTGGCAGCTGGGTTGCATGACATTCACAATCACAGAATTGAAGATTTGCTGTCTTTCTAGGGAAATGGCGGAATAATACATGCAGCTTGTAATCTCGTTGAGTAAAACCTTTGTGTTTCATAATGATTTTGAGTAAAAATAATGAGAAGAGCAGGGAGTCTGCAATCCCTGCAGATGTTTTCTGCAGGTTAGAGGTTTTGCTGAGTTGGGATTGGATATGCTTAAAATGAAGATGCAAGCTCACTCCACTCAGCAAAGATACTTTCCACGCCTTCTCTTTTCGGCATCTCTGACTGCAAGTTCCTCCTCTCTCTCTCTCTCTCTCTCTCTCTCTCTCTCTCTCTCTCTCTCTCTTTCTCTCTCTCTATGCATTCGGTAATTACAAACACATCGGTGACACCATTTGTTCCTTCATAAGCTGCTTACATGTGTGACAGATAATCTGAGTATAAATGTAGCATCTTTTTGACACCACAAACTTGGAAAATAATTATTGCCGTAAAATGCCTTGGTTTTTAATAGAGTACATACTACTGGCTTGTTCAATTGAAAAAAACATTATCAAGTTCCAAATACATGTACATGTACTTAATAATAATTGTTCGTTTGAAACGCCTGCTTAAAAAACAATTGTTGGTGCTCAGGTTATCTGTTTTATGTATTTTTTAAATACGTGACATTTACGTGATTACACATAAATCAATACGTAAGATAGAATTACTCGTTTTTTGACCTTTGGGATTGCAAGACATGTATCTTTGCTATCAGGTCTGCTGAAGCTACTAGAGTCCTTGCGTGATATCGATTCATGGATAATTTTTACTACTGTAACAATTATCAGTTGAGAATGGACCAAGGGAAGTTTGGCGCCCAAGTTTGCCGCTAAAAATTACCTTGTTGTTAAAGGAAATGCAAATGGTATCCATTGGCAACTTTTCAGACTCTGACGTCATTAATCTTATCTTCACACGAAACTTCAAAATGTGGTCAAGTGTCAAATCAAAGTTGAATATACTGGAAATCAAAATGCAGTCGATCAGAAGTGGATAAGTTTTGTGGTACATGTACCTGCTACATGTACATGTAGTTCAGTGAACTGTGGTCTTTATTCTTTTGCTTCTCTCCTCAAAGACATTACCAGCAGATGCCCAAGTCTTTCTTAAAAATATAATTATTTACTTATCATTGACACTCTTACTCCACTCATATATTACATATTGCATATTACACAAAACACTACAGTACACTATACTGTATTACATTCAACTAATACGTTTTTACAGCATACTTTTTCACAAAGATGACAATGGTGTGCTCTTGACCACCTCGCAAGCAAGGAAAAAAAACATATAATAGGGAGCTTAAGCAAGCGCGTTTTTGAGACGCGGACGGCAACCGGAAGTGAGCTGTTTTCCCTTCTAACTCATCTTCACACAACCACATTTACATTACTAAGATCTTTTCTCGATTAGAGATGATTAGTATAAAAATCTGGGAGACACCACTGTCCTGGCTCACGAAATGTTCTTTTCTGGTTGCCGTGCGCATCTCAAAAACGCGCATGCTTAAGCTCCCTAATAATTTACAAATGGAGGGGTTGTAATACATCAACCTCGTTCCCAGGGTCTCTCGAGCGAGGAGAGACCCTGGTAGGGTCTGGTCACATGCTTCCGTGACAATTGAAAACACTAGGGAGGGGTCCTCTCTAAACAAGGAATTTGTCGCGTTGAGCTTTGTCGAATTCAAAGCAAGGCTAATAGCTTCGCGCTGCGACTCCGCCATTACCCGCGATGGTTTACAGTAGCCTTCAGGCTGCAATTTCGCATAGTATTTATTCTAACGTTAATCTAAAAGTTAAACAAGTTATCTGCCTCAAGGCAATTTACCATGGCCGTGATGTTGTCGCCGTGTTACCCACTGGATATCGAAAGTTGGTTATATTTCTTCTTCCTTCGTTATTCCTCGACAAAATCAACTATGAACGTGGAGCAGCAGCTCATCCCGTAGTAGTCTCAGTATAGACAAAATTCTTACTAAGCCGCCCCTCCCTTCATTGGATAAATTGTTATCTCCCAGATTCTGGGAGACATGTGACCAGACCCTACCAGGGTCTCTCCTCGCTCGCCCCAGGCGTTAAGATGAGAGACCCTGGGAACGAGGTTGGTAATACATGTGTGAGAGGAAAGAGGGAAAACCTGCCCCAGGGCATTGGCCGTGTGTTCTGCTGGTCCAAATATAGAAACGCGCAACTAAAAGCAATCTTAACTATGGCGACGAGCGTGGGTTTATTGAGTTTTGGCAGTCAGCTACACTGTAGGACTGTACTTGAGAGGGAGGTACAGCAAATTAAATTGAATGAAGTTGATCCGCCATCTTGGTGTGTATGTGTGTTGATTCTTGTTCAGTTCGCCCCATTGCCCCCCAAACAATGTTGTAGCATGATTCCTGTGATTTTAGGTACAAATAGGCAAAATTGAATGGGTGAGGTAGGGGGGGGGGGTCTTATCAATAGTTTAGAGCAGCCCCCCCCCACACACACACACACAACACTTGCAATCTGTTAACTAATTTTGTTGGTGAATGTCTGAGACAGATTTCTTGTAATATTGCCATTAGTCGTTGATGTAACGCAAAATACCTTCACTTAGGTTATTATTTGGATGAAAAGAAAAAAAGTTTTTACCTTATTATTGGGTTACATTAATTTTTATCTCTTCTCGTCGTTATAAAGAAGCCTTTTTCTCCTTATTCGAAATAACTTAGGGAGGATCAACATGCATTAAGTAACTCGAGCCACTAAAATAATTACCGGTATGTGACACAACGAGTAACCTTGTTAGTTTTTAGTTGCCTAGTAAACAAATTTCAGCGTCCTTTTCGAAGCATCTGAAAAAGATGGATATGCTGAAAGGTCGTGATACTGATGAATTATCATCACAAGAAAGTGACAAGGAGATTTCAGAAAGGCAAGAACAAGAGATTGCCTCATGTGACATGTAAACTACAATGATCTCCTTCATGTCATCTTCTTTCTCTTACATGTACATATTTTCACTAAACGTCTACTATGATCTTTTTCATTGTATCTTCTTTCTCTTATAGTATACATAATTATTTTCACGAAAATGCTAACTTATAATGCACAATATATCAATATCATTTCTCTGAAATTGAAAATGCATTGAAAGAGTTGGAAAAAGTGGTAGAATCAACAATCAGCCATGATTAACCATGGTTAATCTCGATTATGAACAAGATACTACTTGGACTGAATTTGTGCATGAAAACGGAATATTTTCCAGCACAGTTTCCATCAGTCACTTCACAGAAAAATTGCCATCTTCCTTCCACAAATTGGTGATGCGTCGCAAAAGGAATTGTTCCTGGCGTTTTCCCAACTGTCTTGGATGACCAGCCCCAGCTCTTCCTTTCTGTTGTGCTTGAAATTGAGTTTTCCTGATTTTTGCCCTGTTTAAAATTCTATAAACAGTGGAAGGGGAAGCATAACCTGTAAACTGTAAACTGCTTCTGATGATTTGTACCCAAACTGACTGATGTCATGAGATTGATCAATGAGCTCACTTGTCCTGACATTGAATGGTCCTGGACTTCTACTCATGACAAGGCATTTGAGGAAGTCAAACATCTTTTAACGGTGGCCCCAGTGCTGGCCCACTGCGACCCTGAAGAGGAGCTCTCCTTTCAGCTTGATGCTAGTGGACAAGGGCTGGGAGCAGCTCTTCTACCAGAGGGATGCTCTCTCGCAAATGCGAGCAGAGCCCTGAGCAATACCAAGACCAGATATGCGACCATTGAGAAGGAGATGCTGGCGATAGTTTTTGTGCCTGAGAAATGGCACCAGTACATTGTTGTGTGACCTCTCACAGTATATCCTGACCAGAGACCTTTGGATCATGCCCTGAAGCATTTACAAGACATGCTAGTGCAAGTGCTGGCCTATGATATCAAAGTGCAGTATCTCAAGGGCAAGGATGTGTTCCTTGCAGACACTCTTAGCAGAGCCTTCCTTTCCTACACCAGGAGTTTGAAACCATCAATGCCCTTAAATATTAAGTAATGCTAGACATTAGGATTCCCAAAATTCACCAGCATACAAGTGAGGATCTGGCTCGACAGCAACTAAAGCAAACCATCCAAGAAGGCTGTGACCACCAGTCAGTGTTACATTGACCACTCCTTGTTGTGCCCTATTTTAGCATTTGTGATGAACTGGCTGTGACTGATGGCTTAGTCTTTCGTGGAGAGTGGATGGTGATCCCTAAAAGCCTAAGATTAATTAAAAAGGAGATCCCCTGTGGCCATCAAGGCATCCTGTCTGCGGAGGGGATGAACAAAGAAGTAATAGAATGGATCCAAACATGTGAGGCTTGCAGAGAATTTTAGTAGACCCCTTGCAAAGAGATACTTATGAGTCACGAATTTCTATACAGTCCATGGCAAAAGATTGCAGCAGATCTATTCACCTTCATAAACAAGGAGTATCTTGTGACTGTCTGTTGAAGATCCAACTTCTGGGAAAAAGACCGCCTGTACAACACCAAATCTTCAAATGCCATTAAGAAGCTGGAAGCCCACCTACCTAGGTACGGCATACCTAAGCAATTGGTTACTGACAACAAATTCAGAAAATTTACTGAAAGCTGGGACATAAAGCACACAACAACCTCTCCCCATCACAGCCAAGCCAATGGCAAGTGTGAAGTGGCTATGAAAGTTGCAAAGCGGATGCTTTGTAAAACAATCAAGGCAGGTGAAGATTAGTATTTGGCCATGCTAAACATCAGACATTTGCCCACACAAAGTGTAGACAGCAGCCAGGCACAAAGACTCTTGGGAAGAAGAACCAGAACCCTGCTACCAACCGTGTTAACCCTCACGAGTCTGTGCACCTTCATTCGAACCAAGAGAGGTAAGCAAATACCTTAACCGCACTGCTCGCAACCTGCCAATTCTAAAGCCTGGTAATACTGTCTGCATGAAACCATTTGCACTTGGTCAGAAGTCTTGGGACAAGACCCAAGTTACCAAGAGGCTTGACAAAAGATCTTATGACGTTCAATCAGCTGGCACAACTTTCAGACGCAACAGACAACACCTGGTCAAGACTACAAAGCCCACCCAGTACAAACAATCTGAGCGAGATAAGGCAGCACCAAATGTGATACATAAACAGCCAGTTAATGATCAAGTAACTTCTGTGAGCTGCCTACTGGGAGAGAAATGTCCACCACACTCTCTGATGCAGACCCATTCCGGACACGTCATAAAAGCACCAGCTTAAAGACTATGTCATGTCTTGAACTGTACTTTCTGGACATTTTCTTATTCTCCTTTTCCCCCTGCATTTGAAGAAAGAAAAACACTGCATGTTGCACTTGAATGTTGCTATGTTGCTGTTAATCATTTTGTTCCTCTATTAGTGTCATTTTGCCACTGTCTTCCTCTAGCCTATCACTTTTCTCTAGCAAAATGTGGTTGGCACATCCTCAATGACGGAAAAGATGTGTGCAGCCTTAGGAACATGCTGATGCAGATATAAAAGATGAGGAGACAAAAAAAAAAGCCAACTGAAACTAGCGCATAAACAACTTTCATGCTTCCATCAGCAGGATGCTTCCATCAGCTTCCATCTTCCTCTCTTGTCACCTGTTTGACTCATACCTTTATTTACACAGGTAATAACACAAGTACAAATACAAGCTGTGGTGGGACCCTGTCTCTGAATACTGGGGAAACCAAGTCTTTTTACTGTTATCCTCCAATTGTTGGTCGTTATGTCTCTGTTGTGGTACCGGGAGTGAGAAAAATCCTTACAATTTGCGAGGTTGAAGTTTATTCCATGCGGCAAACTTCGAGTGGTGTGGGAGGTAATTGGATTAATATACTGTTAATTTTTTAATGTACTGTTCAATAAACGAGCAGGAGTGTTTTATCAAGTTTTAAACCCCAAGGCAAAGCCGAGTCAGGTTTAGACAGGATAAAACACGACATGCATGTTTATTGCTTCAAAAATATTTCCTGTGGAGTTCAATGTAAGAACTGTTTCATTGCTCATAGCTTTTAAGAATAAGATTAAGACTTTGCTCTTGAAAGAGGCTTTTAATTAGGGTTTCATAGGTATCACGATATTGTAATTTTAAGTAGAAGTGGTTTACAAATATCGTAAAGTGCCATTGAGCTCTGGAAATGAGCACTATATAAATTATTCATGAATATTATATTAAATTATGCAAAATGTGAGAGCAAAGTACTGTATTAAAATACAACGAAAGCAAGCCAGTCCTCATTACCATACTTAACTTACATTTGTGTAACTCTTTGATGCCTAAACCGGCCAGACTTAGTATTTTATTCTGTCTAACGCCAGACGATTTTACTGGTCAATGGGGAACCCCCGGGAGTCAATGGGTTAAAGAATTCTAATGAGGAGTCCTGAATGGATAATGCATGTGTCGCACTGAGCTGCAGGGACTACAAAGTCATGTGCCTCAGTTTATACAAATACAAGAAATGATGGAAAGATGTAATGTGCCCAGGCACATTACACGTTTTCATCATTTCATGTGTTGGTATAAACTGACATGCATGGCTTTGTAGAGCCCGCAGACCAGTGGGACACTCTCCACTGAGTAGCTCAATGGGTAGAGCATTCAACTGGTGTTACAGAGGTCGCACCTTTGATTCCTGCCAAGGTCTCTGCTTTTTCAGTTGTCCTTTTGCCCATGGAACAAGCAATTGTATTCTATCCTTCTCATGGGTGCATAACACCTTTCCATCTATTGAGGAGTCTTCAATTATTGGGTTTAAAGTTCATGCACATGACATTTTATTCGTGTTTTTATAGGTTGTTGGGTTCATAAACTATTAGTAACTTATTAAGTCCATACAAACAGACTTTCAAAATGTTTGTGGAGTGAACCATTTATATATTAAGAACTAATTCAGGAATAAGTTTTCATAAAACATGCAGTCATAATAGTGTTTCTGGTTAAAGTGGCAAGGAATTGATGGTGTTGGAAAAAGTATACTTGGCTTCAAATTGGGCTAATTTACTGGGAAAATGACTTGTTTTTTTTAGTGACACTTCATTTTAGTGCTTGAAAAGATGGATAATATTGTTTATTCAAAAGAGGTGTTTATGAACAAGGATTTGGACAGAAAATGGTTTTACGAGGGCTTGTTGGGGAGGTAGTGTTTTAAGATGTTAAATTTAGTAATGTATTGAAGTTACTCTAGGGAAACTGTAAATTTGTAAAGGCACCTAGCTGGCATCCATATTTTTTTTGTTGATTTAATTTCAGCCTGTAGAGCAAACCCAGTTGGAGTCTCAAATAGTACAGTTATACATGATCAAAGATTTTCAGCTTCCTCATCTCTGGGCAGCAGTTTCCTCCCTTCCAAGGGGCGTTTGAATGGAGCCAGTGCCTGGATACCCAGCAGTACCAATAATAGCAATGACTACCTGCAGATTGATCTGGGATCTGTGTACTTTGTTTGTGCTGTGGCCACCCAGGGAAATCCCAGTGCAGATGAGTGGACAAAAACCTACAAGATAGAGACCTCCTTGGATAATGTCATTTGGCAGATGTATCGGGAAAATGATATAGTAAAGGTACTGATCACATCTTGTGATGTAGTGTGTGCATGTACACTGTACATTGTATTATTAGTACATAAGATATTCCAGGATTTAATTTTGATGTTGGAAAGCTACAAATGTACATCTCATTCACACACCTATTGTACATCATTACAGATTCATGGACAGCATCACAATGTAATGTTGTTGATAAGTGCTGTTATAATTTTATTGATGTTTTGACTCTGGTCTGTTCAGTTCCTGTAAAACAAAATATAATTCAACAAAACATATTTAAGTTAAGTGATTATTTAGACTAGTACATGTAACTAGGGAGTTAACAACTCTTAGACTAGCTGCTAGTGAGAGCCAGACTTGAACCTGAAATCACAAAATTGTAAGTCCAGTTCCCCAAGCATCATTATAGTACAATGCCTACACAACTTGCAGACATACTCATAAGCTCTCATTTATCAGTCTGAACTACACTGAACATACACCTGCCTAGTTTATAGCAATGGGAAACAAATCAGCTGGTCCATACATGTAATCTTGAAAGTGTCAGAGTCATCATAGGGAAACACAAACAAACTAAAAGTGAAGCTAATGACCAGGGACATGGTTGCTTAAGGGTTTTATTAACTAAAGACTTAAAGTTAATTGGTATGGTTAGGAAGGATTTAATAGGCACTGTAAGTGGCAGTTAGAGAAGTTTTGTTAATGAGCTTTTGAGTGCAAATTAATTTTAAATCAAGGCTAACAATCTGGTTGTCCACACCTACATGTACCTGGCAAAGAAAGTGGAATTACACTGTGGGTCTCCAGAGTACCCTACATGGATGCACCTGGATGTAATCAACCTTTTTGTAAAATGCAGTATAATTTTATGCAGTATAGTTCAATTTTCTTTGCTCTGCGATAAGAAGACATCTTCACATGAAAATACTTACCACAAGCTGTTACTTGTACACCTTACATAGTGCTTGCTGTGAGGGCAGGTTTTTTTGGAAAACACAAATACATTATTTAAATTCAAACAAAATATTTACGGTTTGTTGAAGGAATAGGGAATAGAGCGCCCTGCAAAATTTAAGGTCTCACATTTCTTACCTACCTTAGATATTTTCAGGGAACAGTGGCCGGAACTTCATTGTTAAAAGTGGTGTTTACAGTCCACCTGCTGTCAAATTCATTCGTTTCTACCCTGTGGCATTCAACAATAGAAAAGCACTAAGAGTGGAAGTTTACGGATCCATGCAAGGTACACATTTCAATTATATGCAAACAAGAAATAAAACCTTAAAAGGAATGAATCTGTTCGAGAGGTGGTTTTAACAACCTCAAGGTTTTCGTGCTTTTTTTCATGGTTACCTAACTAACTAATAAGCTATTGATGTTTCAGTTAACGAACAAGATATCTCTATTGCGCACCCTATACCGTCTTACAATGCTGCTTCTCCACCAAAAATAATTGTAACATTTTACCTGGAGAAGTGTGAGAAATACCT